>NW_020799118.1:9247251-9276455 GCF_003259725.1 Athene cunicularia | reverse complement strand
ACCCCCGGGCCGGGACCGGCCTCGCGTGGGAACGCGCTCCGCCGGACCGGGGGGGCCGGGCCTGCAGGCCGCCTAGAAGCGGCGTCGGAGAAACCCGAGGGCTGGGGCCTGGGCCAGGATTGATTCTGTGTCGCACAACCGGCCAGTGACCCCAGGGAAGAGAGAAGGGCATTAAATTTAGGATGGGCCCGTGGATTGCCGAGTAAGCAGTGTGGCTGTGCCTCTCGGACAGGGCAAAGCTGGGGAAACCGGGTTTAAAAAACGAGCCCAAGCTCCCCAGCATCTCCAGTGTATTGCACACAGCTAAAAAGTCACCAAGCAACAACGCACTTCTGGGTTTTTCTCTTCAAAAATTCCAGTGTGCTGCACAGAAGGCACTGCTGCCCAGAAACCTAGAAGAAAAATCAAGCCAAACATTTCTCACAGAACAAGGCTTAGTGACCCCAGCCCTGTGAACAGCTTTGCCGACCTCTCCCTCTGACTTCTGTCAGAGGGAAGCAAGGCATCAGGAGAAAGAAGTGGTTTGTAATTGGAAAACCGATTCTGCCACCCCCTAATTCCCTTTTAGTGTTACAGGCTCTAAGGGCCTCTGTTATTTAAGCATGTGATCAAAAATACAGAAAAGAAACTTTATTGTTTCAAATATTACATGCACTTTCAAAAATTAAAACTCTTTATTTAAACATCTCAATAGCATCTTGTCAGTTTGGAGGCAGCAAATAACAGACATTTTGGAAAGCATTTACAAAAATACATTGCACAAAGTCCTATCTTGCTTTTTTAAAAATAAGTTAGTGTTATTCAAAATATTCCCACCCTGGCTCCCTAGTTTCAATTTATACAGGATAATTCTAATTTTAAATATTTAACCTATAATATGACAACACCTGTACATGTGTAATCTATGCGTAGGCCATAAATTCTGTCTCTAGCTTAAGTGAAAAAAAAGTTCTTCACATGGAGACTTTGTTAAACGTTTGAGGACTGTTGTGCAACATACATAACTATTTAGAAAACCAGTCAGCAGTTCCATGTGTTAACAGTTCATATGTAAATATAAAATGCGTTATAACAGCAAGATAAAAATTCTGCTTAAGTACATTTCAGGAATCTTCGAAGTAGCAATCCTAAGGGAGGCAAGAGGCAGTTTCATCTCATTCTAGATGGAAATGTTGCTTTTGAAAGCAAGACATCACTCTTATACCCAACTGAGGTTTTGGGGAAGGATCTAAAGAATGCCTCTGGGTTTCAATGCAGCAGTACTGAGCAGAAGTCCCTCTTGCCAGTGTGGAGTAGCAAGGTTGACGTCACGTCGTGTTTTCTGCATTCTCACAGTAAAATGCTTACTGAGTATAACACTGAACCAGCCTAAGAAATTCTTGTCCCAAAGAGATTACTTTTGACAAATTAAAGACTGTTTAATGACTGTGTACTAATGTTTACAAAGCAATGTAGCAGGCTTATCAGCTCTGATCCAGTTAGTCAGTACATCAAGGTCGTTTTGGAATTAACACTAAAAAAGAACAAATTGGCCAAGTTGCTATGGTAAAAACCCTTAAAATAACATCAGTTACTTATCCCTGACTTTCAGAGAAAGTCACGGCCACAAATTACAGCAAAGCATTCTCAGTCGCTGGTGTTTAAACTAGTTTTGGTTGTGTTAACTTTCCCTGACAGTAATATTTATTATATTCCACATGTATCAAAGCCACCCTTTTGGATTCACCAAAGGTCAAAACCTTTAGCCACAGTCAGCGTTTAAAATGTACCACAGTTATCTTGGCACTGTAAGCCAAAAACAAACATATGCAGTTAAGTCCTGCATTTAAAAAAACCAGATTCCTAGTTGCAGAAAATGTGGTTTATTCTTTTAAAAAACCCCATACATTCATTTGTAACAAAATAGGTGTTGCCTGTTTGTCAGCTGGGCTTTATGAACCAGAGTAGTTTGCATGCATTATCTCTCTCAGCATGGACACAAAAATATAAAGCTAACTGGCAGTTACTAGCTGAGCCTTAGAGCAAATTTTTTTATGCAGTTCTGCTGACAGTCTTCTGCCTTTACCAGAGGATCAATAGTTCTGCAGTATATATCTTGCATCCTCATCCTTTATAGATTCCAGTGTTCTAGGCTTTCCGGTATATACAAATTAAGAACAAGATGTACAACAAAAACCACCCAAGCTGTAGTGTAGGAGATTATTAGGCAGGTTTCCCATGCACTCTGAACCGATAAAGGCATGTATATTCTGCATGTCCCCAGTTAGAAAAAATTCTCAGTTCCACTATTTGGAATGCGTTTTCATTTTTATCCTGGAGAAGAAAAAAAAAATAAAAAAAATCAAAACCACACAAACCAGAGTTAGGTTTCTAGTATGAATGGGTGCAACTGAAGTTGCTTTCTTAGACTCTTGCAACTACCAACTTTTATTAGTAACTATATCATGCCTTGGGAACTTTCTGCCACTTTGAGCAGACCCCTCCTTGCCTTACAGCTAGTTTTTTGTGAAGGGAGTCAGAAACAGCATGAAGCACACTCTTTATATGTTTAGAATCTTCATACCATTTGGGTCTAGACAGCACAAATCTTTTCTCCCCGCTAATCTACTTTGAGACAGATATGTAGACACTTTCTACCTCAGCTTCTACAGTGCCCAGAAGACTGAGGACTTTTTTCCTCCACTGCTTGTGGTGCACTACCATAGAAAAGGTGAGTATCTTTCTCCTGACACTTCAAATCTTATCATCCAGACTTACCATCACTGGAAACATCTGCAGTGGTTCTCCTCCTTGATCATAGACATACTGTCCTAGAAGCTTACCTTCTTCTTGATATTCATCATCTAGACCCTGTAACAAGATAAAGATTTTTGCTTCTGTCAAATCTGATGTCAAACCAAACCCAGAAGCACACCCACATAATTGAGTATCAGAGAGTGCTCCCAAGTCTATCAAACCAGAATCAGAATGTTTGCCATGTAATTTAACGTCTGTTCAGGCATGGGTCCGTATTTGAGTTTCCTGCACTGCAAATAGTTGTGCTATGCTTTATGTTGATGGTCAAACCCCTTAATTTCCATGGCAAAACCACTAACAGTGCACAATATAAACTGCTCAGTACAAACAAGAACACATCAAGGTTATAAACAAGATTCAAATGCTTGCTTATCTGTTTAAGATTTTAAAAGAACTAGACAAAAAGTTCTCAAATATCACAATTATACTGTGGTGTAGCCTATGGTCTGCAATCATGCCCACACAAGTGTGATGCTAGTTAAAAAATCAAAGAGACTATTTAAGGTACTTCATAGATAAGGTAAAGAGCCAAAATAGGGAGGGGAAGGGGAAGAGTGGAGGAAGGATAGAACAATTGGTGTGTATAAAAGAACTACACCAAATTAAAAAACATTTTCTCCCTCCAAAAACATTTATTTTCTCTTGCTTTATACAGCAGTAAACAACTTCCAAAATCAGTCTTAACACTTCTTATTCCTAATCTCAAAACTCAAAAACATATAAGCAATTTTAAGAGCAATACAGAAACAGTTTCTCTTCTCAGCTGTCTTCAAGTCATTATTGTTCAAGATACATAACACAAACTTTTATGCATATAAACATCAACTTAAATTCAGAGACAAACTTACATATACTGAGAAGTTCCTAGGAGCACTGGTGATATTTCCTGTTGGTGAGAGTGTTTTTGGTATATGTTCCACTGTGAAGGCAGTTGGATAGATCTTCATGGAAAGTCTAACTACAAGATATCCCTGTGATCCTTTGAAAGCCCAGCAGTTTCCTGGATACATGTCCGGCTGACAGGAGGAAGGGGGAGAGAACAGGATGGGACACAACAAATATGATAACAAACATTTTGTGGTGACTTTTTTGTAGGAGTCTGTAATGAATTCTTAATTATTAGGTACAGTCTCAGTAAGTGGCAGAATCTAATCTTTTTTGGTAGAACTCTTCAGGAAGACAGCATATCCACCTGAACTACTGGCAGTGTTTTGAAGACCCACCCTGAGATTACTTCTCAACAGGAACCCTCCCAGCGCTCACACTTTGTGCACACACACCACCCAAGACTCCTATAAGGGGTCTTAAAATTCTGCTAGAGTAGGACTTAAGCAGTGTCCAGGAAGTACCAGAAAAATCCCATTCTTGGGAACACAGTTCAAAGTACCTGTGCCCCCCACAGACACATCAAGCATCCAAAACCCAATCGAAGTAACATTGCTGAAGTTGTTTACTTAGCATTTAGTTACCTGAATCACCACCCTGGGAGACTGAGAGAAGTACCACAGAGGAATTCCAAAGAGGCTAATTAATGCTGTTTTGGTCTCATATGTTTCAGAACAGCGAGTACTCAGAATGCTGCCACCTCAAAAAAGACGTATCAGGTTAGCATAAATAATTACTTATTTCTTCCTGACAACTTTTAAGGTAGAGATTTGTACAAAGCTTAATGAATATATCAGTTGTTTTCCTCAAAAAAAAAGCTATTAAAGATATTGTTGAAGTCTAATAATTTTCTGGGTGTACAATGCTTCTATCAAGTACAGTGTTATTTTAAGAACATGTTAAAGGTTCTTCATTTAAAAGGTCTGAAAAATACACATTTTCCCAAGTGAGTCCAGTGGTGTGTACACTCCACACAGAGATTTGTGGTTCTTTATTATCCAGTTATACACATGCTTAGAACTGTTCTATCCTTGTCCATGCATACTTAGGCTGATATATAACCCTGTGAACAACATGCACACAGTGCAGTAAGTCTAATGATTAGGCAACATAATGTTCTGCTAACCTCAGCCTTCAACATTTTTAGTAAATACCATAAATAAAAATGGTGTTTCCTTTACCACTTACCTCCAGATTCCAAGGCAAAATCCACCATACCGATCTTGTCTTGAGAGTAGAGTTTCAGTGCATTGTTGACAATAATCTGTGCTTGCTACAGATATACACAGAAGAGAATGGAAAGATTTTAGTATGGTCACCTGATAAAATTGCTGACATATACATATCTGCATATAAGCATCTTTTTGAGATGCTGCACTCCATCACAAGTCTTTGAAAGCCTCTGTCAAGACAGAGGCCATTTTTAATGCAGGGTTGTCTGGCTTAAAATACAAACTCCTACTGCATCTTGACTGGGGTTTTCTTCAAAGGTTGTATTCTTTCCTCACCTTCCCAAGACCCTGAGCTACATTTCTTTGGTGTACTTGTTTTTTGGGATTTCTTTAATTTTCAAGATATGTATTTTGGAAGAAAACATTTACAACAGGCAACAAGCAATGCTGTAACAGTACACCTGATAAAGCATTGTCTATAGTTCTTCCCATTTCAATTAGCATTCCAAAATCTTTTGAAGTCATTAACATTTATATTGGCACACAAACCACCTATATAAATGGACTCTTTACAGTTTTAGTTGAACTTTTAGAAACTTACTCACTCACCGCTTCTGTGATTCCAGAAATCCCTGTGTTAGCCACAGCATTTGTCACTACTTCAGACGTTAGCTTTTGGTTTGTAGCAGACATATGGAGAGTAATATTTTTGAGTATCTGCAACTCTAGATCCTGCAGCAAAGTCTGCAGATCACTTTTGCTCACAAAATTGGACGTAAGCCATTGGAGAAGCGATTCAGGAAAGTCTTCTTGTTGATCACCAAAGAGCATGAGCTTGACAGATTCTTTGACTTGGGCATCCACCTAGTAGAAGCCATTAAGAATTACAATAGAAATTTTTTGTCTTTATAAACCATTAAGTAATACTATACATATATATAAAGTAGGCACACATGAAATCAAGACATATGTTCAGTACCACAAGAAAGTCTACCTTTCCCAGGTGTTTTAACTACATTGACTTACACTGAAATAACAGAGCAGTCAGGTGTGCAGTAGAACACATGGGAAATGCAGATGCTTCACTGGTTTGATGAACAAGACACACTCACAGCCCTAGCAAACTCTGCAGTTTACATGAGGGGTCCAACGCTTCAGAATAAAAAAGCTGGCTGCAACAGTTCAAAGGCAGCATTGTGGCAACTCTAAGGGCAGCAGTGTACTCGTTAGGCCTAGTTAAGCAAGCTGCTTAATCATTCACAGTATACTTTGATTCCCCACATAACAGCTGGATCATATTTGAACGTTGTCACAAGATGGTATTTTAGTCAAATACCAGTTGACAATTCCATGCCAATACTTAAAAAACAAGTCATAAATGCTTGTCCAGTGAAGTGTTACACACTAGTGGAAAAAATTTAGAGTACCACTACATAAAACACTGCCATTCTTCAAGATGAATACCACCCCCACAATAATTCTTGAAGTGCATTTCAAGAAAAGTTAGTGAACAAAATCTAGTAGCAAGTTTTACTGGGACAGTTACAGAAGTTTCAGAACCTACTTTTTCATGAATGACATCTATTTTCTCACAACTTGTCTTCACACTTTCCTCAGTTAACAGCTCCGATTTCATCTGAGACAACTCTAGTTCTAGCTTTTTAACTTTGGACAAAAGTTGATTATGTTCATCATCATCTCTGACAAAAACAAGGAGTCAATAATTAGGAAAGCAGTGTGAATCATTTCATCAAATCCCAAAGGTGTGAGAACATACTTGTGTAATACAAAGTGGTCTCCTAGTTCAGTTATTCACCATGACAGACAATGTGAGCTTGCAGTTCTTTTAAGATATTATTTAAGGCATACTTAGAATTAATATATTCAAGGCAAAGTATTTTGAAGTTGTGAAAAAATCCAGCAGTAATGACTTTGGAACATCAACAGGCTGACAATAAGTGAACATTTATTACATTTTTGGGAATTTAACATTTCTGGCAAACCAGTCAAGCTTTATTTGCATAAGTTTGCCCCTGGTTAGAGTGAGGTTTCAGGTTACCTCACTTAAACCAGAATAACTTTAGAGGCAGGTGTCAAGTTGAGCTTAAATAGCAGGTCACATATGACCGATACAGATCGGTGTTCAGTGCATGCTACAGGAAAAAGTATCAGCCATCACTCTAACGCTATTTTACATTTAGATCCAACTAAAATGACAATTCAGCAAAAAAGTGTTTCTTTTCCTCTTCGCTATCGGGAAACTACTTAATGAGGTACTTTAGTTTTTACACTGGTATTACACAGTACATGAGTGAAAAGTATTATAGCAAACAAACCAAGAACAGAGATGAAGGTTTGAATCAATACAGTTTAAGAATTTAAATATAAAGCCTATCAAAAGCAGTTACTGTGTATTTCACTAAGCAATTTGAGGAAAAATTCTAATGCATTTATAAGAGGATGAGAAGTCACTCATTCTCCTCTACATAAACAGCTTTCTCTAGTAAAAAAATGTAGTTGCACTGTTCACACACTGGAAGTGGGCCTTTAGCTGTAATGCCAAATGTCAGTACAAGTCTACTGTAAGATAGAAGTACTCTTGCTGACACAAACTCTTAAGGCCAGTTAACTGACACAAAGAAAAGGATTGCTGTATTTCCAAGAACATGTATATCACCACCAGCTAGCATCAGGATTGAAAAAGCAAAGTGTATTTTAGAAGTGCTTTATACCTCATTGTTTTTGCTTTAGCTATGTCAAACTCCTTCTGGATGTCCTAAAAAACACAAAAGTTAGTTTTAGCATATAGAAACAAACACAAGTGACATAAAGGATGAAGAACATTAAATGAAAACTACATATTTTAGCACCACCTGTAGAGGACTGCATCCCCACACTTACATTTGTGCCTCTATATAGTAAGATTTTATTCCAAATAGAACCTGCCTTATTGATCAAGTGAGTATTTTTTAATCTTTAGACTGAAACCCTGTTCAAGAAGGGAAAAACCAAGAACACCACTGTTCTGAAATTTAAACAACTGTAATATCTAGAGTAAAGCAAACTGGGGTTTGGGATTGCCAACAAAAAACTTGGTCTATTTTATCAATAAGTTACAATTACAGCGAGTTAGCAAAGTTGACTTTCAATACCTTCGATTCAGCAGAGAGCTTTGCAAGGATGTTTTCCAGTGTCAGGATGCGCAACTCATGTTCCTGATGTAAAGTCATGAAGTCAGGCTTAAAATAAAAAAAAAAAAAAAAAAAAAAAGTACCAATAGCATAATTGAGATTTTCTACAAAGCGTAGTTTTTATTTCATTTAGTTCATCCTGCAGGTAGTGTGAGAAATTATATAATCTGTAATAAATATAAAAGGCCTAATTCAGCAGTAGTAGGGAAGTTTATCACAAAACCCCTTCTTTGTTACTAGTCCTTCCTATAGTCTTCTTTCTCTGTATGAAAACAGGATAAATCCATCTGCTTTTCAGCAATGTAAAATTCTACTTCAGACCACTTATTTGGAATTAATTCTTTGACAGGAGGAACAAATGCCAATAACCACTCCCTGGCATCTACTACCTATCAGTTAATTCTGTAAAAGAATCCTGAGGTCAAGTTTCTAATAATCTGCATTATTAAAATAGACTACTTCGATCATTATCAGAAAGCATTAATAACTGACTATCTTACCTTTTCCTCCAGTTTCATATCTTTAAGATGTTGACCCATCACATTTTTGATTAGCTTCACTATTTCACTTTTGTCACTCATCTGGGCAACCTGATCTTGAAGATTATGGAGTAGCAGCATCACTTTGCTATATGCTTCATCATGGTGATGGCATCTGTCAGACACGAAGGCCATTTGCTTTTCCAGCTCATTTATACGACCAGAATCAAAGATATTTATGGTATCCTAAGATATAAAGATATTTTTTTAAAATATAAAAATAAAGACATTACCCTTGTGTGTCAATTAGTTACTGCAAAATATTGAAGACATGGTAATTAGTCTTAAGAGACATGAAAGGTCTTCCTTAGATTGTTCTCCCTTACCTTTGGGGGTTGCACAGAGTGAAAAGAATCAGCCTGTGGTTCAGGAACACGAATAGAGTAATCTGTTCTCTGTATCCTATCAATTCTTGTGAAGTTCAATGAAGGTAATAATGAAATGAAGCCATCAAACCCCCAGAACCATATACCTAGATCAGAAAAAAAACCACCAAGGGCAAAAAGGGTGTTTCAGAGAATTCCTCCTTAGGACTGTTTATATCTACAAATTGTCTTCTTACTTAAGACAATTAAGTTTGCAAGGTAGACATCACACAGTGACACTATTCCAGTCTAAATAAAAATTAGCATAATCTAGTTTTAAAACTGTTAAGTCAAGCACTCAATATTAGGAAACATCATCCATCAGTACCACTCACACAGCTGTATGGCAGGTGTGTGTCAATGATACATCCTTAACTCAGAGTGCTGCTTCTCTGGGACCCAGATCTCATTTGCTGACTAAGACAGGCCATGCTCACTCAAGGCAGGTGTAAACACTGCTTTTTATCTCAATGGAAAATATCTTGTCTTATACCCTTAGTACATTGCACAATACCTAATAAAAGTTAAAGGAAACTTAGGCTTCCATGGAAACAGTCTAGCATTTCACAAAGATTACACTTATTTTTATAATATCTTAGTGAGAAGTAGCAGCATTTTCTACACAGCATAACTTCTTCCTTTCTTACTCTCCCTAGTACAGAGGATTTTAAATCCCCATTGTAAGTTGCTGAGAAGTCCCATCTTCTCCCCAAAGTAGCTATAAGATTTTAAGGACATGTAAAGACATGAACTCCTTTTCAGAAATGCCCCAGCACTTTTGGTAAATATTTCAGACTGAGTTGATTTCAAGGTAGGCAGCTGGCCTGGAATACTGTCAACTAACCAGTCTAAATAGCAATATTTTAAGCAACTAAAAGCATGGTCTAGAGCAAAGGAAAGACTTGGGGATGAGCTGCTAAAAACTTAACCACTCTTTTATGGAGATTGACAACCAAAGCAATCAGTGTGCAGCCTACTCTCTCTGACCTCATTGCTATTCCTTGAAGGGCAGAAAAGCAGAATAGGACTTCAGTGCATTTACTTACTCACCCACTCTGTCTAAAGAGCTCTCTGAAATGAAGTCAAGGGTATTCCTTACACAACAAGGGGAAAGCTCACTGAATTATTGGTCTTTGAAAGCTTGAATTACTGCCCTGTTCACAAACTTGCTCTTTTTTTTTCTTCTGCGTCTTCTTCATAAACCAAAAGTTCAACTAAAAATGCTATTTTGGAACAGCTGAAGTAAACATACACTGATCAGTATTGGTTCACATACCTAGTAGAAACAGGAGTGGGATAAGAAACAGCAACATCTTGTAGATCTTCGGAAGGCATCTAGAGAGGAAAGTTTGCAAGAAAATACATTTAGCATATTTTATGGTTTTATAACTGGGCAAATAATTGGCTCACAAAACAGTTTTTGAAAGCATACACACCTTCTTAAAAGAAACACCTTGAGCAAAGACATCAGAGTAACAAGTTGATACCACCCAGTTCTAAGCAACCTTAACATGCTTGAAGCTCCTCTCCCTGGAAGACAAAAAAGGGGTAGTGTGAGATGTAATTACTGTGGCACATGTTCAAAGAAACCAAGCAGAAGGACATGCAACTGTGGCCAGGAATACTTTGCAGAGCCGAGAAATACTTGAGTACAGGCAACACATGCAGCTTCTTAACATCTAAATATCACAAATATGGCAGCATTAGAACATCAGTTACTCAACAAAACCAACAGCCATGCAAAAAGATGAACTGCTTGTTTGTTATAACAATGCTACCTTGCCAGAAATTCAGTGTTAATGTTTGAATCCAAACACAATGAAGACCTAAGCATATTTCAAAAAATGCAGATTAGCAGTATCAGTTTTTGCTAAGACGAATACCAAGATGGAAAGCGACTACCAAACCAAAACACACCCCATTATTCTCGACACCCCACAATCTGTACCCAATAACACATATATTCCCTCATGAAACCGACTAGTTAGTCTCCCATTATGCCTGAGGACAGAAATATACCCTCTCGTTAAGCATATTTTGGTCAATAAAGAAAGTAAAGTAGCACATGCATTCCATGATACAAAAGCTACAGCATAAGCACAGCTGAATTACTGTAAGTCACATACTGTAGATTCCTAGTTTGTCAAAAGAACAGGCAATGCACACACACACGGATTAGGATAGTAACCTGGAGAAAGAATGGCCAGCCAAAGTAGAGACAACACCTTCTGAGACACAAGCCATCCCGTTGCTCCCACTGTTCTCAACATATGAAGCATAAAGTAACCTAGATTATAACAAATTAACTCTATGTGGTAACATACATAAATGAATTTAAGATTCTTTTGCAATACATGCAGTGACACAGACTAATCCCCCACCCATTACACAGAACATGTAATTTTAAACCATACCTTTCAGTAATCTACGAACTTGGTTGTTCACTATTTAAAAGCAAAGCAAGCCGCTAATAAATATGAAGCCAAGTAAAACCAAGACAATTTAGAAATAGAATTCTCATGTATAGAGAATGATCAACAGCATCTGTGCAGTTAGAATATCACTTTTCTAAAAAAAAAATCAAAGTTTACACTTTGTAGCATGTTCATCTAAACAGTGCCATGCTAACAGAATAGCAGAAAAAGTACTACCAAAACCAAGTTTTAAGCACATCATTATTTTAAAAGCATCTTATTTGTTCCAAGTTATACATGGAATTATCTATGTTCATGTATAGAAGAGGGAACAACTGAAAATTTTAAAACCTGGTGAAAGAACTAAATGATGTCTAAGAAAGGCTGACAAAACATAGTAAATATTCCCTACTAGAAGTTACAACCAGTAAATTTTCATTAAACTTAATGTTCCCAAGTATCTTCAGTATGTTTTGAGTCTCTTAAAAAGAATAAAACCAACAGCAAAAAACCAACACACTGTAGCAAAATGCTGTAACTTCAAGCCCACTGAAGCCAAATATATCCAAAACTAGAATTGTTCATTCTACAGAACAAACCAAGTAGTATACATTTAGAAAATAATCCTCCATTTTTAGATTAGCAGATATGTCTGGGTTAATCTGACGGATTATAGATATACCAACCCAATATTTTGCAAAGCATTTAGGTGACTGAAGTGTCTCAAATCATTTTCCTTTGCTGAATAAAGAGCACTCAACAGATTCTTGATGCCTCTGTCATTCAAGCTAGGGAACGCTCATCTCAGGGAAGATTCTATCCCTATATAAGATTCCTGTAAAAATTGACTATCTCTAGAACAAAAATAAGATGTTAAAAACCCTTTATTCAAATAATCTGCATACCAATACCTCATACCTTGCTTTCATTTAAAGGCAGCTTTTCAACCTATCAAGCTATACAGACTTCCCCAAAGTGCAATAAATTAGCAATCTGATTTGTTCTAACATACAAGTATGCTGTCCTTACACCTTGTTTTTGCTAATAGGTAAGCAGTCTGCCAAGCTTGCATAAAAGCCAGTATCAGAACAAGAAGTCAAACAGGAAAGGTGTTAATTTTCTAGACCGTTTACACTTTTAATCTACTTTGATAGAGGAAGGTAAAAAAAGAGATACAAAACAATATGTATGATTAACATTGTGAGATTGTGATGCAAAATAAAAGCAAAAGAAAAAAGGTCCAAGTCAACCTGCATAAGAAAAGTTGTGCCAAATGGTCCTTGCTACCCTTTTAGCCCATGAGGATTGCATGTGGTCTGTGGTGTATATTTCAAGCTGTTTCTTCCCCTTACAGTCATCACCTGTTGGTTGTGGTAACAGTCAATTAATGGGATCAAGTCAAGATTGTTACAAGGTAACTTGAACAAGTCTATTTCATAGTATCAGCTATCAAACCAAAAACCACTAAGCAAACTTCAGTGGAATAGACCATTCTCCCCCCCTACATTTAAATTGCAAAATGAACATTTACTTTGTAGCTTCCAAAGAGTCATGGGACATCCGATATTACCATCAAAGCAACAACCCGGTGTACTGCCCAAAGCTAAAAGACAACATCAATCTTCATACTTACATATTGACTCCTCATTTTCACCAAGACGGCTATCTTCTCTGTAAAACTCTTTTACATTCATGCTCCCACAGTAGTCTGAGTGAGCTGCAACACATTCAAAAAGCATACATGGAATGTAACTCTCAAGTTCAAAGCCTTTCATATATATGCACATTGCAGCTATCATATATGCAGATTTTAGCCAAACTGGCTTGGTTCACTATTAAAGCCAGGTTACTCACAGGAAACCTGAAAAATGCTGAAGGAAGAAGCCTTCTCTGTGCATTTTTTTTTTTCTTCTTTCAACAACAGGTGGCCTTTTAGTTCAAAAATCTTTCTGCTTCTTTTCAGATAGCAAAGTTAGTAAAGCCCCTAACTTGAGCCCCTATTCCCACCATCCTGTCAAACAGGCCATCTGTTACATATCTGTGCTGGTCTTACTAGAGATCTTAAAAAGACTGGGAAGAGAGCATTAGCAAACTATAAGGCAAACAGGCAGAGAGAACAGGAGAGAACGAAGTTTTATTTGCACACAAAAATCAGTTACCTTCTGCCTATGGCAACTGAACTTCACTCATAGAGCATGTATTATAGAAGAGAAAGCACCAAAGAATTGAACATTTTCAGGGAAAACAAGATGTACTTTAGAGTAGTGCGAAGTGATGATGGCAGTTTTAGTTTTGCAAGACAGATCCAATCAGGCTTTAAGTGTACAGTGGGCTTAAGGGTAGTAAGATAGTCCAGACCTAAAGACATTGAAAAGTTAGGATTTGACACTATCACACCAAACAGTTTTTAAAAATTAAGTTTCTCAATTTAAACATTACCTTCTGTCACTTCCTAATAAAAATCAAACACACGAAATCTTAACTGTAAGAGATCTCACATACATGAATCCTGATACTTCCAAAACAGGGGGGAAGTATGAAAGGGTAGCACAACCAAGATAGAGGGAGAAAGACAGGAGCCAGCCAAAAAGCTATAGAAAAAGAACACCACAGTGCCAAAGATGAAGCCCTTAAGAAAAAGACCCCAACACACACACTCTGCCTTTGTGTGGAGACCAAGAAAGACAACTGAAAAAGTACCTTTAAATTCATAACCCAGCTTCAGCAAAACCATTTGAAATAGTTGCACTAATAGTGATGCAAAAGATGCTGTAGTATGTTTGACCAATCGCAGAATCTTACTCGCGTAGAAATAGGTTCCTCCTATTGAAAAAAAGTGTGAATACAAATTATTCACCTATGAGGCTGTACGTCTATTCTCTGGTGACCATTAGCTTGTAGAAGAGTGAGGATGAAGCATGGAAAACCTTTGTTTAACCAGGAACATGAAACCTAAGCAAGCACAGTTTGAGAAGTCTGGATGTACTAGATACAACAGTAAAGCTTTTGTAAGAACTACACCCTTAAAAATGCCTTCAAGACAGAAAGTATGACTTCAGCAAGAACACCTTTTATTCATGAGAATTAAGAACTCTAAACAGCAATTAATTCCTTGCTTACAGAACTCAGGATTTCTCAATAATGTGAGCTGGTGATACTGATCCAGTAGGTCACAGGTCTAAAGAGACAAACTGCATTCTTACTTTGTATTTGAAAGGGTGAGGACTTGCACTGTCTTTTCTCTGCCTTTACACTGGAAGAAGTTAGATACTGCAGTGGTCTGCCTCAGGTGCTAGACACAAACACTTCTTCACAGCCATGGGAAAAAAAAGCTTCAGTCCCCCATACTGCTGCTCTCAGAACCAGCCACATTCTAAAAACCTTCCATGATTGTGTGCCCCTTCCCCTGCCCTCCTCCACTTTAACCCAAGCTACTGGATTAAAGTTCAAAGGAATGTACAAAGATGAGTTCCTTGTAAAATTCTCCTGTGTAAATACAAACTCTGGAGGACAGAAAACAGTTTTCATACAGTCAATTTTAGTTCATTATGCTAAGCCAACAGAATTCCTACCTGTGCTACACATTTACCAAAGAGAAATACTTGCCTCAAAGCATTGAAAGGCACACCTTATAGTCTAAACTGGTTTCTTGCTACTGAAAACATACTTCATTTAAGAATAAACACATCTAAAGAATCCCAAAATTGGTTCATTTCTAATTCAAAGCCACTCAAAAAACAAAACTTCTTCATTATAACTGAGGACTAACAAAAATCAAGAAATTCAAGATGCTATGCAAGAGGCAGACACAGTCAAGATAATGAAGACAACTTATCCATAGAATGGAGATTGCCTTGAAAGGCAGAGCCTTATTTACAGCAGATTCATTTGGTTTTGAGCTTTCGGAATGTAGTCACTTAGAATTTTATTTGGGATCAGGTTCTCCCTTTGGAGTTCAATTCTTCAAGTAGTTGAGGTGTAGCTTCTAAAAGCACTCTAATAAGCTGCAAGATTATGTGAGGAGAAAAAAAAAGACAACAAAGCAGGAAGTACGAAAGTATCTCTCAGATTTCTTGGATAACAGAAGCACTGCAAAGTAGCAACAATTCTGCTCAATCTTGAAAGTTCCTGTAAGAAAAAACCAAATAACCAGACCACAAAGAAAAAGTTTCTATCTGAAAACCCTGACCAAAATCTGGTAAACAGACACCTACAGATCCAATACCAGATTAGGAGACTCTTAAAATCACTGCTGTTGCAACAGCCCGTTGCATTCCACATGAGTCTGGAAATATAACTTGTTAAGATACCATGGCACTGTCATTTTGAAATTGTTTCATTCCTACAGCAGCATTAAAAAGAGTTGGAAATTATGTATTAGAAGCTGACAAGTATATGAAGTTTCAACTGGTATAGAAAAAAAAAGTTATTTCAGAAGTTGATGTCTAGAATTTAATTCCTGGTAAGTTTAGCAGGGTAGGGAAAATGCTTGAATAACGCTATACATAAAGATGCATCAACTACAGCATATACCATTCTGCTATCCAAGGAAAACACAAGAGAAAGTAACTTACTGGATGTATGTTTCTGGCTCCTATCCCTAGAGTAAATTCTAGAAGATGGCACATGAGAAGGTGAGTATGCTGTAAGAACCTCCTTCCGTTCAGAAAGCATGCTGCAGTCACTGCAAGTGTAGCCATTGATCATCGTGGTCTGTGTTTCTGCTGCTGTTATGTCACCATTTACCTGCATCACTGTAGTATCACCACTACCTAGCAAACCAAGAGTAAAACATTCAGTGCATTGACATCAGTATTGCCATCACCAGTTACCATTAACTAGAATGTGTATGGAAGAAGAGTAAAGTGTAGTTACCTTTAGGGTCGCCCTCATCATCCAGACCTTCAAAAAAAAAAAAAAAAAAAAAAATTTGGTCCCAAATATAAGGCAGTCCCATAATCAGCTACAATATCAGACGTGAACTCGAATTAAAAATCCCACTAATTTTAAGACTGCAAAGAAAAACCACTTTGATTAGTATTTAACGTATTTTGCAGTCCACCACACAAATAGATTCATATATTCAGACATTAGTATAGTAGGGTAACAGTGAAAAGCATTCTACCACAGAAACAGCAGACAAAATACTATGAATGACAACTACACCTTTTCTTAGCTCCCATGTGGCTTTAAAGCAGCTAATTACAAGTATACACCATTTCTGTTGCCTGTTAACTACTTTGGTGCTACTGTATTCTAAGGTTCTGTTTTAAGAGCCAGGTAATCTGAAGTTTAGAACATGTTCTACTAAGATTGTAACAGTTCTTTACATGAGGACTCTGGGAAGATCACAAACATACTGACTTGAAAGAATCTGAATTGGGAGATATAAGAAGTTGTTGATCATCTACACAACACTATGTAAACAATGCTTTATGTAGACAACTCTTGCATCTTCCTTTTCAATGAAAAACGTAGGTTGACAAAAAGCATACTTGTAAATACTTGCAAAAACCAACCAGCCAGCCACACACAAAAACCCTCTCGGGGAAATCCTGAAGTGCCACTAATTTTAAACTTTCAGATTAAGGTATGTTAAATTGAAACATATTTCTGCCTATAAATAAACAAGAAAATGCTTTTCCTTTGGCTTTTCAAAGACAAGTTACATGCTTACCGTTCTTTAAAAACAGTACTCCATGCACATTCTGAATAAAGTAATGATAACAGATAATTACACCTATACAGTCTATGGTGTTCATCACCAATTGTATACAATTGCCTTGCATATTAACTTGACTGTGCAATACGTCCTGACGCTGACTATGCCAGTGAATCAAGTTTACACACTGGACTGAATTTTCCAGCAGGCATCTTAGCAAAAGAATAAGTACATGCACACATCTGAGGGCAGGACTGATAAATGGGTGGGGAAGAGGGAAGATGCAGACATATGTTTATACATACCAAGCCATAAGCAGCTTTCAGAGTCTGATATGAGCAATAGTAAGGATTACGTACCCCAGAAATGATCAACTTCTGTCTGCTCTCGAATCAAAGATTCATCTAATACAGTGGATACCATTGATGCATCACTGGCATGGCTATTGAAACTGCTTTGGCTAAAAATGGAAGAGCTGGATAGATTTTTCCTTGGCACGTGTCTCATACTGCCAGATTGTTTATTCATACTTTTGCATTGCTTCATCAACCTAGAAAAGAAAGCAAAGACAAGTAAGACATTGCACCAAAGATGCAAGTTTCTCTTTTTAAGTTAAATCTCTTATATTAAAACAAACAGCTGAGGTATTTTAATACTGAAGCGATAGACAGCTCAAATCAGGTTTAAAATAAAATCCTCCCATTCAAGCACCTGTACTTCTGCAAAGACTTCCTTGTAAACCACACACTGAACATAATTTTCAAAGTATGAAAGTAAGTACTGGAACAAAGAATAAAACAGTAGGTAACCCACATTTGTACTATCGTGTTTAAACAGGAAGTCTCAAGACTCCAACCAATAAATTTGTGATGATAAAAACTTGTGATGATAAAAAATGCTTACTTAGAAGACTGTTCTCTGAAGGATGAGTTTCCGGCATAAGAGCTGTCACGATCATTTCGCGCATCACCTGACTTAAATCCTGCAGCAGCTAACCGTAAACTACGCCGTGACATTCTTGGTGAATCAAATACTGGATCTATTTTATTTTCAGTCTCAAAATCCAAAGCAGACGAAGAATAACTTGAACTGCAGCAAAATAAGAACAGCAAAGTTACTAGAGTTTAAGCAAAAACTCCCCTAGTAACAAACATGCCCTTCAAGCTAGTCTAAGTTGCCATTAAAAGCAGTTTATCCAGGGTTATGGAACAATTCCCAGATGATATGCCACGTAATCCAAATAACGTAGAAGTACGCAGATATTCAAGGTTCTCTTAAGCTATCCATACTACAAGATTAACAACTGAAAGTAAATCACAGTTAGAAAGAAACTATGGAAACTATGTTTGTAAGCCAGAGCAAACAATCATATAGCCTCAGACAAATAGTTCTTTTGGGACCAATGTGAGAGAGGAAGCCATCCATGACAGTTTCTTCACCATGCCTAAGAACAAATTAAAATTAAAAATCATGATGTGCTCTTAAGTTACAAAACACAGATTCATTCATAGTCAGTTTATTTTTTTAAATTTGTTTGCCAATTCCTTGTTTTGAGAACAAAAGATCCATGCGCCACACTACTCTAAACTTACATCTCCCAACAAGTAGCAACTTCACCCCCCCTTAAGATACTTAAAGGCTTCCCTACTTTTAGCTACATTAGTTTAACTACCAATACTTTAAAAAAGCGCTTTTAAAAGTTCTTAGTTTTATGCACATCATTAGAAATATTTAACTCAGAACAAATAAAAATTGTTTAGAGTATTTCATCCACTTTTCTGTTTCACCCTATAGAGACAAGTTTACATGTAGACAAGCTTTGCATTATTACCCCAGGAACTCTACTCCACACTTTTACATTTGATTCTCTCAGAACCTCCATGAAAACTTACAATGAAGACAAAGCAGCAACACAAGGCAAACACAAACAGATTAAAACAGATGAGTCAGTGAGAAATACATTTACTAGAAGTTTAGCCTAGAGCAGAATACTCATACTTACAGTCAAAGGAAACATTCAAGCCATGTAATCAAGCAGAGTCTTGTTGTCACATACGGGATACGGCGCAGCTGGAGACCAGGTTCTAGAACCACTCAGCACTGACCTGCAGTATCTATACACTCAGTGCTCTAGGCCAGCTCCCCTACAGGGTCTGGTCTCTCTTGGGTCACAGGCATATACAGAGCTGGTTTTGTGTTTGATTTTTAACAGAAGAGCTGAGCAAGGTATTGTTAACAAGCAGCTCCTTCTCCCCAAAATACCAAAAACACCCAAGCAAGACAATTAGATCTGAATGAGTAGATTCTACCATGCAATCTATATTTGATACAGAAGCTTCCACTTTATAAACATCTACTATAAAATGTATTTGTGCAAATACAATTTAAAGGAAGTAATTTTCTTACACAATCATTAAAGATACCTGAATTTTACAAAGTAATAATATATGAATCGTATTACTTTGGCATACAAGTAACATCAGAAGGCCTATTTGCTAGTTACAGTAGTGATTTAATTCTGACAAGCTTTGGAATCAAGTTAATTGATTGCTCCACAATGCAAAGTAAAGCCCATAAAATGGGACTGTGTCAGAGCATATGAACTTTTTACAGCTAAACCATGAACTTCCAGCTAAAAAAACCCCACCTAACCCAGGACAACATCTAGTTGCTCCAGCAGCATTCAGCCCACAGGACCAGTCCAGAGCTTGTCCAAAATAACTTCTTTGATAGCCTAGAGGTGCAGATTTGACAGCAGGTCTTTGGCACTACCTGCTCAATCTGACTGGTCTGCCCTGCTAATGCTGTCACATGCAGTGCAACCCAGTGCAAGGCAGGAGTCTAAGCACAGCTTAAGACAAACCCAGCACACATTACTATATGCATTATGTTTACTAATCCTTGCCTACATTTGGGTGGAAGGGGGAGAGGAGCCTCCTCATATGAAAATGAATTGAGTCTACATTTGATTAAATACAAAAGGATATAATTTTTGCAGTTTTCAAAAATATTATGTCTAGAGAACTTGCATTATGACAGATGTGAAGTGAGAATACAGGTTAAATATGGCTCCTCCCGTTGTTCATTCTGAAAGGGTCAATGCCACAACAGTTTACTATTGAGTCCTTCCCTAAACAGTTGTTTCAGAACTGAGTTTTGCTGTTTACACTTGCCATGACACATTTGCTTTTCCTCATCTTCACCCAATGTTTCTTACAGCTACTCAATTCACAAGAACACAAAGTACACAGGACAAGCTGACAGCTGTGACCAGCCTCAATTTGTTTCTGTTTATGAACACTTGCCGTTATTAAGTATCTCAATAAGCATTTATATCAGTTCGGGTTGAATACATAGCTTGGAGTTGGCCTCTACTATCAAAAAAAATATCACAGGATCTTTTCAAACAAGAAGAGAGCTTCTCTCTCGTTTATGCAGGATAACAACTCTCTTCACATAGAAAGTGCATTATCTGTTCTCTTGTCCTTAGGACACTATCTGGAAGTCTAACTTGCCATCTCACTTTCCATGCTTTCTAAAGTGGCTTTTTCTTTTACAGAAGATCAAAAACCCCTGCCTTTCCTTTCACAGGACAGAAATGAACCTGTACATTGATGGTACTCCTATCCAATATGAATGGCTAACCAAACAACATCTTAAAGTTGGGGTGCAATTAACCTACACACTGCTGACTGGTTCCTTCCCCCAAGAAACAGCACCCATGGCTGCTGGCAGATCTGCTGACTAGATCTAGTCTTACATTTCCAGCTTCTTGGCTATTACCTTGACACCACCTTCACATGAGCTTCTACAGAACATGAATATCCTAGACTTCAGTGGGTTAAATTTCAAGTTACATATTTACAAGTAGGAGATCAAGGTCTGCCAATTTTAACACACTTTAGCTTTGTCTGGAGGACCTTAAGTGTCATTTATAAGTACTCCTTAGAATGGAATGGGTAGTAGTGTTCTTGATTATTTGGGATAATAATAGATAAATGCAATACACCTACAGAACTATAGCTAAACAGACATCTCTTAATATGGACACAGTCCCATGATCAGTATATGAATGTTCGTATGCTTTCTGACCAGGGCATTACTTGTATTAACTGACCAAGGACACTCACTACCTTGAGTTGTTTAGCTATTGCTTCCATCAGTCCCAGAAGTAAAATCCTTTGGTTTTTTTACACAACTATTTTGCAGAAAGTTACATCCTGATTTAATGCTGTGACACGGGGAGAGGGGATCAATCCAAACTCTTTTATCAATTTAATCCATATTTGTGAAGAAAAAGAAGTGTTAAAGTACCCAAACTGACAAAACACCACAACTCAAAAGATGACAGTGACTAAAAGCAAAGATGAGCCTTAAGAGAGGGGTGTAAATTTTATGTTGACAAGTGGGTGAAATTCACAGGTTTGACTTGCATTCTGAGGAGGATAAAGGTTATTTAGCTGTATCAGTTTAATGCATTTCTGATTTGTGCTGGAGGAGTAAAAGCACAAAGTAGAAGCACTACAAACACTTATGAACAGACAGCAATACCAGTGAGTATTAATGTAAATTCTAATAATAGGTCATAGCCAACTCTATTAATAGCTTTGTGGTATCTAACTTCACTGTATTTGTTTCTGCTGTGCTACAAGTCAATTTCTGTAAAGAAAATCACAGACATATTTTGTAAAGATTGAACTGTCAAAGGCAGAACAAGACAGATCAGAATATAAGCGAAATAAATATGGGGGGTGGGGGGAGGAGAAGGAATGAACTTCAGCATGAAAATACTTCTGATTAGCAACTCTAATTCACCCTTTCCTCACAGTCTTCAAATATTACTTGACCCAAGATAGGAAGAGCTACATCAATAATACAGGGCATTCTGCACAGATTCAGCAAGCAGACACACAGCAGGAGCCTGCTCAACAGCTGTAGTTTACTCTTGACACCCTGAAAGCAGGCAGCATACCAAGTAGTCTTCCATCATTATTTTAGTATTTGGGGCTTTGCAGAACTTTTCAAGAGGAAATTTTGAAGAAAGTGCTTGCTAATCCTTCCTTTATACACAAGAACTACAATTAATTAATTTCAACCTAGCCTAACTGTACTTGCCTTCATTAAGCCAGTTATTAAACTTCAGTTTAGCCACCTCTATCCATTTCTGAATACCTATGCCTGAAGTTTAACACAGCAAAATGGGAGGGCAAAAAGTTTCAAGACATGTAACCCTCCCTTTCCACAAAGGCCCCTTCACAAGTTCTCAGGTTTGCAAAACAATAATCTTAATTTATGTAAGAAGTCAAATCCTCCAACTATCTTCTACATAAAACCCAAACAAGATTTATCATTCCGCATCTTCCTCTCCTGGCAGGTTAATCCTTGCTCCTGTTGTATTGTTTGCTTCAGTGAGAAACAAAACTGTTATCCAACAAAACAGTGGGCAAGAAGAAAGACTCAGCTCAGAAGGGTTTTAACCCCAGATTAGTTTAAGGATGCCACTGAACTTTACTTTGCTAATACTCTTGGAATTTCATATATTTAAAAAAAAAAAAAATCAATTTCTTAGTATTAAGACCTACTTATTCCCTTGTGTCTGCAAGGAAGATTAGTTGTTGTGAAGAAGATTGTACAGTAGAACATACTAATATAATTTCAAACAAATATAACAGCTATGGAAAATAAAGTTAGATTACAATTTAACAGCTTGTTTTAAGAAATACATGTTCACACAGACACCAAAATTGCTATCTAAACAACCTGAAGAATCAAAGTCGACTTTGATTGCTCACAGTAGGGAAAGTTCTCCTTTGTAAAAGTTAAAATATTCCAGCCAGTCTCTAAGGTGCATTTGCAACGTAGAGCTACCTAAAACCACTTAGTAATATAATAGTGAATCTGCTGGCTGATGTAAGGCACATAATCTTTCATTGTCCAACATGTCTTTTCTTGAAGTTAGTAAACCCACTAGTACTTAGCCAACGTTTTACCAATGTTTTTCTAAAAATTCAGAAAGAGTTGCCGCTTAATTGATGCAACATAAAACACATACCATTTTGTAACACTACTGACATCAGGCTATAGCTAAAAAACCCCCCACGTTCCCCAAGAAAAAGTGGCGATGCTACAGTCTTAGAATACAGAAAAGCAGGATTATAGACAAAAGTTAGTGATCTAATTCTACAGTTTTACCAACTTCTGTTTTATTGGCAAGTAGCCAAATATTCTCCAATCTACATACTACATTTTAATACCCATTAATACATAATAATAATTTACAGGCACGGAATAGAAAAGCAATCTTACACTGCATCCCAATGAACAAAACTTTTAAAAAAACCTTAAAATTAACTAAACCAGTAACTTGGGTTCACTGATGTATGCTTGCTTCAAAATACATCTAACAACTCAGCAACAGGAAAAGCTAGAGAGATTAAAAATCAGCAGCCACAATCTGCTCTTTTAATATTAAAAACACTCAAATGGGCATCACAACATTTATTTTGAACACGTAATACAAAAACTAGCAAACACCCCACAGAGCTATTTTTAGAAAAGTGAAGTGACTTAAAGACAGCATAATCATGGTCAGTTTAATAAAAAAAGAAAAAACAAGTTCATTAGAATACAGATTTTAGAGTCATACAACAAGCAGTTTTGGTAAAAGAAAAGTAATCAATATGTGGCCTCCAGCCAAGTTTCATGCTAGTGGCAATGAGAGTGCAATCAATCAGTGTTTTAAAGTGAAAATGGTGCCAAGTCGAAAAAGAACACACACAGAAGTTACAAGACATATCAGAAAAAACATCTAAGAATTCTGATGACTTATTTATAGAAATAAAACAGCAATTGTAACTAGGCGGAGACTAGTTATTCATAGCAACTAATAAACACTGAGTCATTATCTTAGTCATTGTCCTGTTAGTTCAACATGTATTCTTTCCTCCATTTAGGACACACCAGTTATTTTCAAAACAGACTAGATAAAGCATGCCTCTTCAAAGAAGTCAGCTACTTACCATGAAAGCCAAACTGTCCAGAATTAACAACATTCAGAGAACATATAGTTTCTCTACAAGAAGAAAAGAGTTCTCACCTGAGTGCATATGTATAGCCAGTGTTCTCTGGCAGACATTGGGGAGGAGTGTACGTGTGTAGACGTGAAAAGTCCATGTTGACTGTTTCAAATCATACTGTAAAAGGTGAAAATAAAGCAATGCAATGACTTATAATTACATAAAGTCAATGTAAGAGCCCTTGCATTGTTCAGCCTGTGTTACAAAATATTGAAACAAAAAACCTACTGTTAAAGAGAAATATGGAGCTCTCGGTATTTCAGCAGTATTGCTGCTAGTGCTAGATATCCCTTATCATTACCACATGAAGCTTAGTATTTCTGACCGCAACTTTCTTTACGATACTCCATTTTCAGCAATTTCCGAGTTCTCTTGAACACTACTGTAATATTAGCCAAGCTCTTATCACAACTACACTACAACACTTCCATAGGAACTCAGTTATGCTAGCATCCCCAAAAGCTAAGCATAAAAATGAGGGAAAAAAAAAAAAACCTACACAGCCATGCTTTCAGAGATCTCTTCATAATTAATTTTACTGTGAAAGCCCACTGAGCAAAGCACAGGCTGTTCTGTGCAGCAACAAAGCATAACACAGATGAAGCTGGAGGAAGTTTTTACATATAGTCAAATCATTTTCCTCTACAACCTTTGAACAACATCCACTAAGCAGTGAGGGAGTTTCCTTTATTTCACAAAATTGTAATATTTTGTAACAATTTATTCCTGCCATAAAAACACTGAATACACACCCTAGCAGAAGAGCCAACTGCAAAGTGACGCAATGGCTAGAATTTGGTAAGTTTTCCAGAGCCATGTGCACTTCCAAAAAAGCCCACAAACCAAAACCAAACCAACATTTGTAACACTTTCCATGGGGTCTTTGAAAGCTATTATAACTTTAGGAAGAAAATAAAAACTGATGCTATCATATCAATAAATGTGCAGAACTGCACGTGTGCCTACTTGTGATATTCTGTATGATTTCACTTTCACATTCAAAATATTTACAAAAAATCCTTGAACCCTTCTGAGTTTTATTAGCTAAAAGAAAAGTTTTGCTTTTCTAGAAAAGATTCTTTGATAGTAGGTTATTTGTGGTTAACAAATAGGGATTTGGCTATCCTGGATCTACATTAGCAAAATAGAATCCTGGCTATTTTCAGATTATCTACAGCTCCTGTTTCAGTAGCAGTAAAATATTCCACACAACTGTGATGACGTGCCTGAACTAGGGTAAAAAATTCCCTACCTATACTTTAATCCTTATAATCAAAAGGCCAACAAGTATCTCATTTTGGGGATGTACTTTGCTCATTTGTATAGCTACATATATGTAAGAAAGAGACAAAATGCCGAGTCACATATACAGGTGCAGCTCAAAAAGAAATCTCTACACAGAACATAAAGATACTCTTAGTCCACCTGTAGCCTCCAAATCAATAAGGCAGGAGGATACTTCCATTACTCTTGAAGACAGTTTCCCTGTTTTTAGAAATCAGAATTTACAGGCCTAAACATTGTAGCTTTGAGTGCAAGCACCTCCCATGCATTTGTGGGGTTAATGAAATACAACATCTCACTTCTGCTGTTTATAGGGTTTTTTGTTTTTAATATTAGAAAGAATTTCCATTAAGTGACCTTTCTCTACACTTACTTCACTCGTCCCAGAGCCATAATGCTTTCACTGGCTCATATACAAAATCTGTTGTTTTAGAGGAAGCTTAAATCAGTAGTGCACAAGTATTAGCAAAGCAGCCTAATTCTCTTGCTAGAATAAGCAGCAACTATTGCTAGAATACGTAACAACTGCTGCCATACTTTAACAAGTAAGACCTCATTTTAGAACATAGGGAATGGGGACCACAGAGTAAAGATTCCCCAGTAAGAAAAGTGGAAATACAGTGAATTGCAAGATGAGGGACGTTGATAACATCAGATAGCACTTGTTTTAAACAACAGCAAACCAGATTTCTCAGACATGTGCCTACTGAAATTCAAAACGATGATTAAGGTTGCTCTGCTTAAATTGGTCCATCCCAATAGAAAGGTTTTGAAACCACAAGCTAGTGAAAACTGTTTAGTTTCCATTGGAGCTGATCTTGATCGCTTAGCACACAATTTCATCATTAAACCTAGTCTTTAACTGGCAACTCAATAGCTGATACTGTGCTGTTGACACCCAGCAGTTTTCCCACATGGACAGCTGGGCTAAGGGAGTGAGCTTTCAGCAGCTACTTAACTCCTCCCCCTGTCTCTGCTAACCATATGGGGCAAGGCAAAGACAGACTTTGAAAAATAACATACTAGGTCAGATTTTTTTTTTCCTGTTCTTTTCCTCTTCCCCACAAGTTCTCTCTACTTGATTTCTGAAGTGCTAGAAGTTACATCATATTTCTTATCTGGTAAAGTTCAAAATATATCATTAAGTTAGTATTAGATAAAATATGTACTTGACAATAGCACTGCTAACTGAAAAGCCTTGAAGGTATTTATGCACAGGTCTATTAATAGCTGATTTTCACAGCACCAAGATCTCCAGTAAAGATAACAGGTTTGCCATCTAAACACCACATAGTTGGAAATCACTTACTAGGAGCTTGGTTCAATTCACTTTTCCTGATGCTCTAAAATTAATTCAGATTCAAAGGGAAAAACCTGTACTCATTTTTTCAAAGCAACAGGCTTAACTAACTGAAACGGAACTTGAAAATAATCTTCAGAGATAACCACCACAATTTTCAAAACCTGGCATCTAAATTCACTAAGAAACGGGATTTTTTAAAAAAAACCCACCTGGCTACTAGTTCAACCTTAGTTATCCATCTCTTCAAGACAAAACCCACAAAACAAATGATCAACCCTATTTATTTAGAAATATTCTACATTCTTATTACACAACTTTAAACTACAGAACAGACCAGGGCTGGGTGGAGGACACTAACCCTCTCTAATCTGTTCATTCATGTTTAACAGCGCTCCACCTTTCATATATTAATTCTTCTCATTTATGAATACAACTGGAACAGAAGACATACTAATAAAGTATTTTGGAAATTTAAAACCACAAAATTTGGCAGAGAACCTGAGAGGTAGACATAGTACTTAGTTCCAGTTCAAACACTTTCAGGTGCACAGCAGATTTCAGATTTAGGTACCATACATCTGTCCATACCGATTCATGTAGGCTCTCAGTATTAACTTTGTTGCAAGCACTACTGAGCCCAAACTTTAAGTAGCCTTTTTTCCCCTCTTCAGAAGACCATAAACATCTGTTTCTAAGTACTAAGGAATATACAGTGAAAGAACTACACATGTAGTTACATACCACCCCCAATAATAAGAATATATTTGTAAGACAAGCTAAAAACTATTAGCGAGAATCACACATTTCAGGTAGAATGTGAGTGGACTAGATGCACCTCAACTTAGAATCTAGCTTCCACATTCCCGCAGAGACAGATGGATTATTTGCCTTTTTGGGGAAGCAGACAATGATAATCATCTCAAGTATCATCTGTCCCTTGCAATAATTCAACCGAATCAGTGTTAGTCAGCAGAGCAGAAGGGCGGGAGAAGTCAGGTTCTGACTTGGTCAGAACACAAGGAAGCACAAGGGTCTCCTGTAATCAGTGCAGCAGATTTACCTTTGCACAAAGAAAGCCCCTTGGCTGTTTGCAGAGGATGTGGACTTGACACGAGGCTGCACCACTACCTCATGAGCCTGTTTAGCTTAAAAGTGATTTTCAGAATCAGCCCCTGCGAAACCCTAGCAGCGCTGCAGCAAGCTTCATGTCTTTCCTGGATGCTGAGGAGAAGCTCTGATAGTGGCCTTTATGCACAGAAGGATCACAGTGGAGATGTGTGGGGGTGGGCAGCACCACATACACATTGTAGATACACTACAAGTACCTGGCAAGGACAAGGATGAACTCCCACTTATGTCTTCTGGGGTACATAAACAGCCTTCCACAAACATGCTATCTAGACATTTCCTCATGAACACCCTTTGTGACAAAGGAAGTGGTAAATCGCCATTTCACAAACGGGACCCTGACACAGTAGAAATATTCACCAGGAGTCTGTTACAGAATGAGAAAATTTGCAAGAAAGCATGTCTTTTTTTTTTTAATTACAAGGGGTAAAAAAAAAAAACCATATGAAATCTTAGAGAGATATTGGTAGTGCTACTTCAAGTAGAACCTATACCCTTATCTTTCAAAGCAAACAAAGTAAGTTTAAGTCATCATGATTTAACATACCAATGCCACAAAAGCTAAACAAGACTTTTGGGCAAATTATTAACAATAATGAAACTGGAGTATGCAACCCTATCAGTTCATGAGAGCAAGCCATTTTTTACTTGTAACTTCAATTTTTATTTTCTACTATTATTCAGGACAACAAATAAAATTACTTTTTGGTAAGAAAAAAGGCAAATTCCTAAATAAATATGCTCCACGAAAAATGTTTCCATACACCAAATTAACTGCTAGTTTAAACAGGCTGAAGGGCAAAGAGCTCCATGCTAAATCAACAATTTATTAAAACACACATTCTTAAAACATTAGTATTCCTTTAAAACAGGAACACAAAAGCAAACAGAAAAATCCCATAAAATCCACATTAAACTAGATGTTACCATTCAGTACTATGGCAAAGATTCCCAAACACAGGTGTCAGACTGTGACGCTACTAACAAAAGAAGAGAGGTTCTTCACAAAGCAGTAACAGTGCATATTCACGTTAAGTACCCATTCCAAGGGTTCTTAAAAGGAAGGTTGGTAGAAGCCAGCTGTACCCTCAGCTATGGTGAAACAATAAACACGTCTGTTCATTGTTTACACGCGCAGCACCTGAAACGCTGCCGGTAACACCCCGAGCCGCGCTACAAGCCAGGAACCTCCAGCCCGTCTCAACGAAATACGCACAAAGAGTCCGAGCACAAGCCTCACCAGGCCTCTGCCTTCACTGAGATTCGGCGCTTCGCTCGAGCCTCCCCCATGCGACTCGCCGCGCTGCCGCAGAAGCGGGGGGCTCAGGGCGCCCCGGCAGCGGAGCCCGGCGAGCCCCCGGCCTGGCGCAGCGGCGCGGGAAGGCTGCG
>NW_020799118.1:9211833-9247201 GCF_003259725.1 Athene cunicularia | reverse complement strand
TCACCCCCCCTCACACCGCCCCGCACAGCCCCTGCACACACCCCCACAGCGGGGTGCAGCGCGGGGCTCCCCTCCCCAGACTGCCCTCATGGCCCCGGCTCCCCTCCATCAGACACGACACCCCTCATGGCCCCAACTTCCCGCCACCAGACCCCCCCGGCCCCCGCTCCCCGGGGCTCTCCTGCCCTGCCTCAGGCTCTTCCCTCGGGCCGCCGTGGCCTGCTGGCAGCCGCAGCCACGCTGCTCCCTGCCTCAGCTTCCCCCTCCGCAAAATGGATCCGGGGATGCCTCTGGAGAGAGAAATGTTAGAGACAAGGGGAGTTACCTCTGTATTCCACTTCGGCCTCTGTTGCTTGGATCCTCATTGACTTTCCCACTATTTCTGTGTCTCCCCTCGCTGTTTCCTTCCCACTCAGTCTTCTTTGGATTTTCTTTCACTTGCTTTTCTCTAAGACTCCTGGCACTTGCACATCGCACCCAGCCACTCAGCGGGATTTAAGCATTTCAGATCCCGTTCTATGCTCAAATAATCTTCACCGGTGCCAACCCCAGGCTGCGGTAACCGCTGGACAACCGCACGCCAAAGAAATGTCACAGGCCTGCTTTCAGCAGAGAAGTCATAGTGTGAAATAAGACCCATTGTTCAAATATTTGGGGAACGTATGCAAATACATTCAATTTGAAATCTGCATGTGAGTCACGTTTTGTTAAATCTTTAGTCTCCCCGAGCCCACAGTTTTCTTGCGGGCATTGCGATGCTGTGCGCTGCGGGCAAGGACGGTTCAAATGGCAGTAAACAAAAGAACAGGGAATGTGTCACTTGAGAGAGGGTAATCAGGCCAAAAATTGTTATTTACTTGCGCATGCAGGAGAAATGACTCAGCTTGCTGGGAAAGACTGGGTAATAAATATGTAATTATCAAATAAATGAATAGACTCTGTGTACTTGTTTGGATACAAAATGGGTAAAAGCAGCTAATCCTTAAGACACAGAGATGTAAAATAAAGACATTCACTAAGACATCAGCTGATGTCAATGTAGCACTAATTTTAGGCAATTACTGTTTATTTTAAAAGACCTTTGCTCTAGCTATGGGAGAGTTTTAAGATGCTGCAGCCAAAGTTGATCTGATTCCAGTAACGCTTGGAAGCCAACACATAATTTGGTAAGACGTGCATCCCCTCACCAGTCACCTCCTCCTGGCGTACGGCTGAATACTTTGCAGAACGGTAAATCACCTCACTTTTCTGGCCATCCTGTCTCTTTCTGTACTTACTTCACACCTGTTTTCTTGTCCTTAGAGTACGTAGTGTTTAAAGGCTTAAGATAGTCTGGGCAAAATCACTTCTTAGTTTAAATCTCCCTGAAACTCTTTGGTGGTGTGAGGCCAGGCCCCCTTGGGGATATTTCTGCCCCCGTTCCCCTGGAGCCCAGCCAGGGAAGGCTGTGCTCTGCTCTGGCAGGACAAGGCATGTTGTGCTCCCTGGGCGTTGCTCCAGCTCCCCGGGCCGCTCTGACTTGTCCTGAGCAGGTGTTTTTCCATCAGGACCAGGCCAAGAGGCTGGAGGAGGATGGCTGAGACTTGGCTGTCCCTCTGCTCCTTGGCTATGAGGAGCAATAGGGCCTCTGGTTTCTAGGATTTAAGGGAAACTTGGTTGGATGTCCCAGTTTCGTTAGAAGGTGGTACGTATAGGGAGTTAATTTTTCCACATTTCAGAATAAACTGCACTGAGGCAAACAGAAATTATTTCAAAGTTTTTCAGCGTCCAACAATGAGCTCTGAGTGGGCTCACTTAATTTTACTGGCTAAGCTGAAGTCTGTAGAAAAATGGTCACTAGGAATAAAAATTGATCATATTAAAAATATTCCAGTTGGGAATTGGAAAAAAAAGCTTTCTTTACTGACACCAGGTATAGCGAAACTGCAATACAAGGCCAAACCAATTCAAAGTCCACATTTCTGTAGTCCTGCCTCTTCTTCCCTTCCCACTGTGATTCCCACATTATTGCTCCACTCTCTTCCCCTCCTGCCGTGACTCCCACTCCCATTCCCACCTGGGATGCACACCTGCATTCACACCTGGGAAACCAGGGCTGCTCCACGTTCTGGCCCTTGCTATCAGAAGGCACAGGACCACACAGTGTATGGACTGAATGTGACAGAAACCAGTGTGGCAAGGTGTTTGACTGGTAATGCTAGGTAGCGGGCACAGCATGCTGCTGTGCAGGTTGGAACGGGTGAAACGCTGCCTCTCCCAGGGCTGTGAGGGCCATGGCGTGGCCGTCACCCAGGCAGGGGTGCCTGGAAGCACTGGGATTGCTGAGCACGGGGCAGTGCTCTGTGGTGGGTCAGTGAGGGGACCAGGTCACTGCTTCCCAGTCTGAAGGTGGTGGGGCTGGGGAAGCGCTGTGGTGCATCCCAGGGAGCTCAGCAGCAGCCTGGGGCAGGGTGCTGGGCTCGGGGTGCTGGGGTAACGCGTGGCAGGGACGTGCTGGGCAAGGGAGATGCTGTGGGTTTGTTCTCTAGCGTGAGGCATGTGGTGACCTTTATGTTCAAGACTGGGGAGATGACCATATATATGATATGCATTAGTATGAAAATTGCCTAAAATATCTGGAAATCTGATTTCTTGCTCATTAAAGAAAAAGTTTTTCTCCATCTGCATCACATTTTATGGGCCCTTTCTCTACACCATCAATTGCTGTCAGCCAAAGGCAATGGGTGCTCCATACGGAGCAATTAGGTTATCAGTTAACAGGGGGCTGCAAAGCACTTCAATTCAATTTTGCCACTAGATCCTGCCACGGCCCTGACTTACAGGGGATTTCAGGCACTAACAAGAAAAGCCGATTACATGCAAGGCAGGCCGACGGAGCAGCCGTTCTCCTCACAGCTCTCAACTGCTGCTTCATCTCAGTTACTGCTGCCTGTGAGCTTCTCTGGGGGATTGATCTCAGTAGATGGACAGAAGCCTGTTAACTGTAATTTTGTTGATCCTTCAGCTGCTAATAATGAAGATTTTAAAAATTTTTCTTCCTCTCTTTTTAAAACTTGGTTAGAGCTTCACGTGCAGGGCTGAGGCACAGAGCAGTATCCACCAGGACCAGCTCTGATCCACTCTTCTAGCCAACAGTTGCTCACCTTCCCAGGCAGTGATCCTAACACCGACTGAAAATAAAACAGAAACTCGGCTGCTCTCATCTCAGCAGTTGACTTCCACAAGCCAAGCTGGTACTTTGTATCTGGGGCAATGTCCTAATATGTCTCTGTTATGCAGACACAGGACTTCACCAGGGTGAGATAAAGCCTATGCAATAACCCATCAGAACACTGATCTATATATATATAACTATAGCTATTATAAGAACTTAAATATAGTAAGCAAAATAATAAATAAAATAACTTATAGTATAATATCAATATGGCTATAATATAGTATAATTGTATATTTTTACCATACTTTATATAGTTTTTCATGTAGTTTTACTATACTACACTATTACTTTACTATACTATAGTAAAACTATACTATATACTATAATAGTTATTTCCAGTTATATCTGGAAAGTTATTATACAACAATAGCTGAAGTTCTATATGTAGAGATTAGATTAAAGTTCCGATGGGTTATTATAGTTAATAATAACTTTCCGGATATACCTGGAGGTTGCTCTCTGGGGAGCAGACTGCATACGCAAGCAGACAGGGTGCATTAGTGGGCTCAGATGACACCGTGCACTGCTGGACACCTGCAGACAGACTGTCTGCAATCTGCCTAAAGCATGCCTGAGGAAATCTGCAGATTGCGTGTAAGCACCTGCATGGATGAGAAGTGGATGGATCTGGGAACATACTCAACCTCCAGTCTCCCCTAAAAATGCTCTCTGATGTACTTTCTCTCAAAGTCTAGGTGCCTCATCTGACAGAGACCTTTTGATGTCTAATTAATTGGTTCTATTTAAGGTAGTCAACAAATATTTAGAAGATTCTATATTCTGTTAGACAAATGCATGCACTTACCAACAATTTTGTTTTGCTGAGAATCCAAGTTCCAGGATCCTCCACAACAGGCCTTCTAGCTTACAAGGACGAAGACAGAAGCACATCTGTTCGTCACAGGAAGGGCAGGGCTAAAGCCTGCTTATCTAAAGAGTCTGAAAGTTTGAGATAACTGGTTTGCCCCAAAAAATTGTCCTCGCTTAAAAGTTACGTAATGAATATGATCCTAGTAACATTATGCAGTGAACACAAATAAAATCTAGTACGTATTATAGCTGATCTAGCAAAATAGAAAAAAGCACATATATTTCAATTGTGTTCCTACTGATGCAGTAAAAGGCTGAAGCTGAGGAAGTTGAGTCTCGAAAGAACTTTAAAACTCAGGCTCATACACCGTCCACGGGAGACTCAGTAATAATGCTTCTTCATAAAGGGGATTGCAACATTCGGATTATATAAGGTGAAATATGGTAAATGGTGAGTAGGGTCAGCATATTGTTGAAGTGCTATGTCCAGAACATTTTCTAGTAAAAAGACATAGTGGAGGATATCTAGTTTGTCACATGTGCATAAACAAGATCAGGCTGCTGTTTAACATGTCTCTAGAAGGACTATTAGAATATTCAATTCAAAACCCTCTTCTGGCTCTGAAGAAAAAACCTGGTTTGTTGAACGATGCGGAGATTTTTCTTTGGGAGGCATCACACAACGGACTGTTCTGAAAGATAACAAAAGTGTTCAACATATGCAGAAAAAAAATTTCCCAGCCTGCTGAAGATATCAAGCTTGATGCATACCTCAACTCTTACTGTGTACCAGCTTTAGAACATCTTGAAAAACTTTGACTAGATTTCACTTCACCTAAGAAGGTTTTCTTCCCTAATCCCACATTTGAAGTTGGGTTTTCAAATATCTCTTCTTAAGATCACCAGAGTAATTAAAAGCACCTGCACAACATCTGTACTGCAGCTATCATTGAGGCTGCAGTCAGTGGTAAAGTAAAAGAATCTAAATTTTGCCAACATATGAAGTTAAAAAAAATGTGCATGTAGTAATGTTGTTAGGATTTATTTGGTGGACTTTCAAGGGGTTCTTGTTGCTGAAGTGAAACTTTAGGCTGCATCAGAAGAATCTGCTGCTCTGCAGCACTTTGAAACACTGGGTTTTTCTTGAGAAGAGAGTGTTGAATGAAAACTCTTAAGGGCTCTTCTAGGATGGTTATGCAGTCTATTTCCAGTCTAATTAACTTGGCTTTTTAATAATCAGTTGGACTAAGGAAACAATTTCATGGAATCACAGAATAGCTGAGGCTGGAAGAGGCCTCTGGAGATCGCACAGTCCAAACCCCTGCCCAAGCAGAGTCAGATAGAACAGGTTTCCCAGGGCTGGGATAAGTCAGACTTTGAGTATCTCCAAGGCTGGAGACACCACAACCCCTTCACTCAATTTAATATCTTCTAGGGATATTTATTTCACTCACATGCATCTTCTAAGAATTCAGCTGACCCCCCAGTTATAGTGAGTTAAATAGTTAATAGTTTTAAGTCAATTAAAAAGCTGCTCAATACAAGGACAGTTATATTTTGGCTTTTTATGAAAAGAAAAGTCAAATTCAAAGACAGTACACATCATCTAAAATTACTATCCTATTCTACAGGAATGCAAAATAGTTTTTGGATCCATAACAAACTATGGAATTATTCTGTATCATTAGTGGTATTGTCCCTTTTTGGCAGAATTTTCAAAGCAACCTAGTATTTTATGGAGAAGAGGCCACGAGTTTGCATGACTTGCTTCTAAGCTAGGAATAAGACAGGTCTTGTGTATCTAGTCTTTCTCAAATGTTTAAGAATGCAAGTAGATATTGCTGTAAACAGATCATGGTTTGGTTAATAATTATGTCATAAATCTGAAAAGGTGAAGTTAGCTCAGAATAAGCAAACATGAAGACTTCCTGCAGCATAAGGAGTATTACCAAACCCCACTGAGCCTGTTTTTAGAGTTGATACAAAGCCAAGGCACTTGGGAGTTAGAAGCCAAAGAACACTTTTTGTCTGTAATACAGATAATTAAAAAAAAACCCCAAAACCCAAAAAACCAGGATCCTAATTTTCCATGATTTGCATGTCTAATAAATAGCACATGACCCCATAATGATGTAGACAAGAATCGAGGGGCTCACTCACTTTATTACATAGCTGAGAATATAAGACAACACTAAAACTTACACACTACAAAGGTTCTTTTAAAAAAATAAACCACTTTAACCTAATGTTGCATAATTTAATTTCAATGTAATATGCAAACAAATGTTGCTTGCTTTCCAAGGCACAATGGTACAAACATCAAAACTGCAGATCTGATATTTAATACAAAAATATAAATACTGTTAATCTAAATGACAAAATAGCACATTTCCTCCTATGTATAAACGTTAATTAAAAAAGCTAAGCTTTATTCTCAGTCATGAAATGTAATACAGTAAGAACTATTCCTTTAGTGACACCTACTCAGAATATGTCCCTATTATACATGTGTATAATGAGTACTCAAAACATTACAAGAATTTTGCTGCATTATGCAAGAGAAGTTCGGGTGTGGTTTTTTTTTTTCCTGATAAAACTGATTCTCACACACCTGACTCTGCAAAGTCTGATTTTATCCAGAGTTTGAAATGTTCCTTGAAAGACTGAGTCCTCACTGAATCACATTAAGAACTTTGATATTAAATTTATTTAACAAAGTAATAGCTGTCTTTCTCAATTATAGTGTCAAATTTCTGAAAAACATTCCTCCTTTAAATCTTTTATCTGAAAAACTTCCAATGCAAACTGAATTAAAACATTGTTTTATTGCTAGCAAATACAAAGAACAGTTCAAACAGCAAAGAACACAGAATTGTGCCAATTTGACTTTTAAATGAGCCAATAGTGAACTTACAAAGAAAAAACAATCTATTTATTGCTCAGCCTTTCTTAAGCAAATGAAAATATGAACGTAATCCAGATCATACAGATTTCACATTCAGTTTACTAAAAAGAATTTCCACACTGATTCATAAAGCTGATTCTTTGGCTGACTGAATGTGATGTAGCAGTTGGTTACAATAGACTGGTGTTTGATGCTTATGTACAACCCCTTCAATTTCTTTCACAAGCAGTTCTGGATATAAAACGCTTCCTTCTTTTAAAACTTCTGTAAAACAAAAATACCTTTTATAAATCATTAGCCTCTCTGCATTTCTCTATCCAAGTTCCCTCAGAAAGTAGCCAAAACCTAACCTGGATGTTGTTCTACAAGTTGTGCAGTCATGACAGCCTGATTCCTCCCGCATTTGCTGAGGTCTGTATTTTGACTTTTACATGCTTGAACACAGACCAATACACTAATAAATTCCAAAGAATCCATCAAGCAAGCTAGGATATGGTCACATCCTGCAATGGTTTGTGTCTACGCTTCATATCCTGTTTACCATCTATAAAGTCTTCCGGTACATCAGATGCACTGATATTCCCCCTCTGGTGAATGCTAGATAAAACATGACGTTCTGCATACAGGTAAAAGGTCTGAGTGCATACTCACTGAAACCCAAAGGAAAGCTTCCACCCTGTTTGGCTTAGCCTCTAGTTGTATGTGTTACTTTCACATAACACTATTATTAAAACATTATTAAAAAAGCATTGTTTAAAATGACTGTAAGTCTTACCTAGGACTGCATTTTGGATATTTTGATCCGGGTCATCGAGGTGTATCAACAGTTCTTGGTACAGAAACTCAATATGACTTTGCATTGCAGATTTCATGTCACTGTCCTCTAAACATTTAAACCAATTAGTTAAGGTATGAGCAGCTGCCAGGCGTACATCACATGAAGCATCATCCAGACGCTTTAAAACTTCTGGAAAGAAGCACATATATATGTACATATGCATAAGCATATAGCGCTGTGAACAGCAAAGTTATCTTTTACATTTCAGAAAACAAATGTATGTTGTCATCACTGAAATTATTGTTGCATTTATGACATATTTCTGTTATTACATTACAAATACCTGTAGAACATTCTTCCTAAAACCACACAGTACATTGTTACTGAACTGTTGTCAAAAAACTTTAAAAAGTATACAAAATTATTTAGATTAGTTGAACATTCTCTAGCACTTTTTCTAACAAGGTACTATGAATGTCTATTAATGCATTACAGAAGTTTAAGTATTTCTATGCTTTATAAAGCACAGCATTTCTATCAGATATTACTATTTAAGTGAATGACTGCATTGCAGACTATTTGACTATGCAAGATGGAAAGCTGTACTTTGACAATTGTCTGATCATGAATTTATCAAAAATAAAAATGTCTGTTGTTACGATTTCTACTGTGACATTTAAGAAAAAGTATCAGTCATTAGGAAGCTGAGTTTGGGAAAGTCCAATTTATGTGTATATATTTCAGAGAACCTAAATCCTGTTACGTAGCATAGACTGTACTTCTGATTCATTGTTTAGCATTTAAACATCATCCTAAGAAGCACTACAGACAATAGTGCTCTTTGACATTATTTTTTTTTTTTTTAAATAAAAAACCCCAACCCACTACCTATTCAGCTCTATTTCTGGTAAAAATTAAATGGCTTGCTCTTGGCACTCTGAAACACAGCAAGGAGAACAATGTGACTACCATTTATATAATGCATTACTGTTCTGCTTTCACTATAGTTAGAACATTATTTCACATAGTCTAAACTAGGAAGCAATGCAGATGAAAAACTGGCAAGCCTTGCAAAGGCCGGAATGTTGAGTGAAGTTCCATCTAGTGGTCTAATGCATAATAACGCTGGGAATACTGCTCAGTTCTGCTCGACTGAGAGAGCGAGGGCATTTGCAAAGGACATCAACTTGTCTGCAATACACCACCTCAATGAAATGAAATACTGCAGTCAAAAAGCTGCTACGGAAAGGCCTTGCACGAAGCAAGCGCTGTTGGAGTCCCACTCAACAACACCTACTCAAGTGTTTAACACCTTGATTTTCTAAAATGTGTATGTGTACTTTATACACTTTAAGCAGTTTCACTTATCGGTTTAAAACCACAAAGTCTCTGAAGGATTAAGACGTTAAATTGCCTATCATACATAAAAATGCTGCTAACGGTATGATTTTGTGCAGCACTTCACTTTTTCCATTTCCTTAATATCTATAAAATTACTCTGGGGGAGAATTACCCAAATAGTTAAAACACCAGATAAGAGAACACAGAAATAGCATTAGAATATGTGCATGGGAGCGAAATAAAACGGCTGAGAAACCGAGTCTATGTAAAATCTGCCTCTATTTGCACCTCAAACTGTTTAAAGGCTTTTTGCTCTTTACGTGGGATTAAAGCCAGATGCCATAGTGCCATACAGCAGCTTTTGTCACTCCCTAGTCTGTAACAGTGTTTTCACTGCTACCAGCCACAGTGCATCTGCAGGTGGACAACCTGTACAGTGAATCCAAAGCTGTATAGTGACTGCCTACTGCTCCAGCCCGATGCTTTTCACCCCTAAAAGCTAAGCTAACTATGATACTTCAGGTAAATTAGCAACTGCAATTCTTCAGCATGGAAATCTTAGTTAAAAAAAACTTCTATAAAAATTAAACTTTTACACTTACCTGTGTAAGTGGTGGTAAATTTATCTTCATCAAACTGCTTCCCACAGACTTTTAAAAAAACACCAACAATACGACAAGCCATCAGTCGAGTAATTTTAGAGTCTTCATCCATGGCAGCAATGATTTGGGGCATTAGCCCATCTTTGACTGTTAAGATCTACAATTAACAGGAAAAGCATATAAGAACAGCAGCTTCTCAGTCACTCTGTAACAACACCCTTAGTGGTTACATCAGTTACCATTAGGTCTGAATGATACTGGCTTGCTTAGTTTAAAAAGAAAAAGTTAACTATAAAAGTTAACCTGAAAATCTTGGAAGTTACACAGCTCTATTTTTGCCTCTAAGCAAGCTTGGCAAATGAAAATCCACCAGTCGATCATCCAGTTCATGAATGCTCAGTATATATGCAGATGAGTTTTATGTAACTTGTAAAAGCTTTAAACTTACTTGCCTTTTTATTTTTAAAAAATTGTTGGCAGAACTTTAAATAATTTGGAGATGAGGATTTATGTGTACATACCAGTAGATGGTGCTCTTATTCTAAAAGGAAGCATTTAAGTAAAGACTTGTAAATACAGTATTTTAGTGAGTTTTGTAATTTGATTTCAATATGTACCTTTCATATACATTAATTAAAAAATGGCATTAAGGCACTGATTCAGAAAAATGTTTAACTAGAACAGTAGTCTCTGATATCAACGTTTTCAGATATGTGAACTCAACTAGTTACATGTGTGTAAGCACTTTGTTCATTTAAGGTCTGTTTTAAAGACATGACTATGAACATTTAATAACATTTTAATTATTTTTTTTAAAAAAATGTCCTTATATTTAACACATTTTCAGTGCACCATTTGCAAATGCTATTTTACTTAGCAAACAAGCTTCCAAAAACCTCTCAAATTCAATTCATCCTTAGCCATTATGGTGGTTAATGTTTCTTTAAGTGTACTCCTTGTTAATTCTCTACTTCGGTTTCTACAGATACCCTTCAAGTTCCATCTCAAGTCCTCCTGCCTTTTTCAGAATCTTCTAGATTTTTTTTCTCCTAAACGGACCTGTGGGCTCCAAGGCAAAGAGGCAACTTATCTTTGCCCTGTTACACAAAAGCCTGTCCTGGCCAGCCGCAGTGCTGCTGCACAGGCACTGGCTAGGGGTCCAGTAACATCACGCACCAAGTTGTTGTGCTAATAGTTAGTATTTTGTGCAACAGAACAGACATTAAGCTAGAACAAAGATCTACAAAATCTGACAATGGTGAGTACTACAGCTTACCAGATTGCTGGCCTCAGGTCTCTTATCAGGATACCATTGTCCCTCCACTACTGATCATTTCATTATTAATACTCAATTTACAATTAATGAATTTTATTATGAAAACTACACATCCATCTGAAAATATTACTTACAGTAAGGATTTATTCTTTTTTTGCCCCTTGCATTTATTTTGTCTTTCTGCCTAAGATTTCAAAGTACATTTGATGAGAGAGAATTTACCTCTTTTGGTGAAAGCATTTCACAGTGAATAAGAGCCCAAAGGCACGATACAGCTGTAGTGCGGATGGCAGCTGCTGTTCTTCCAGCATGCCACTGCAGATTAGGAGCCAGTATGTCTTTTATCAAAGTCTCAAGGTAGCTGGGGAACAGCCTGAAGCCAAAAATAAGAAAGCAAAATAAAGGTTCATGAGAAAGTGATAAAGAGACTGACAGGATGTAAAAGAGAATTTTCTGTCATAGAAACATAGGCAGAAAAGGAAAAAAAAAGACTGTAAAAAATAAATAAAATCTTATAAGCCAATGTGATTATAATGTATGTGATAAGCTTTTCACAACTTAATTTTTCTAGATAATATTTAAACAAATACCTAACATTCATGGAAAGGGGAGGCTAGACTTTCTCCCACTTCAGACGATGCCCATGACTCACTGCGTTATCTTGGTAAACTACTTACCTTCTCTCTGTCTCATTTTCTCCGTCTGCAAAGTGGAGATAACACCCCATATGAATGCTGTGAGGATTCATTAATATTTGTAAGGCCCTTTGAGACTGTCCAGTGAAAAGTATTTATAACGTGAAAAGTATGAATGCTCTTGATGAGACCTGAGCTAGTGATACTGCAGGGAGTCTACACAGCCTACTTCAGCTTTCCCTTGGCTCAGAAACCAGTCTCCCTCAAGGATGAGAGGTCCTGTAGGATTTTCTGATGGTGCCAGTCCCAATACTAGTTTGTTTTCATTCCAAACACACAAATCTGATATTTTTGCTGATGCTTCTTCCTTGTACTCTGTTGTACAGGCTATTATAATGCTAAAAGTTGCTGTGAGTCAGCGAGTCCAATAGGCAGTATCCCCTCACACTCATTTAATTCCAGCTCAAACAACTTTATATTAAGAAAAAAAAGATATAGATCTTACACACAAGTTAAAAATGACTTTGCTGCATCAAAGAGACACATGTGCCTGGCTGTGACTAGATAATTAAGGCTCGGGTTATTCGCTGTGCCTCTCTCCTCTAAAAAGCAGCTGGCAGCATGCAAAATGGATTGAAAAGTAACGGACTAAATCTACCTTGACTTGTGTCCCACTCTATTCAAACTTCCCGCAGATGTGGACTGCAGCCACCCAAGTGCAAAACAGCACATCACACCCCTGGTGCTTGGCAGAAAGGGAACAAACTGTTGCTGACTTTTCTAAGAGTTGTACATTTCCAGGATGAATAATTTGTTCCTACAGAGATGTGCCAAGCCACAGGAGGAATATAATGGGTAGATGTTAACAACGAACAAAAAATCATCAAGTACTTTTACAAAAATCCCAACAATAGCAATACAAAATCTTCCAGCAATGATAATCCAGCAATTAAAAAGTTCTATAATAATATTGCATCAATGTAATAAGAAATGCATTTTGCTTATTTCCTGCAGCTACCCACTGCAGTTAGACCATGTCATCCAGGTCTAATCCAAGTAAAGTATGACCAGCTAGCCTGCCAGACATTAATTATCTATTGAACACACAAAAACCTGAAACTCTCTATCTCCAACATGATGAAAATAGATACACCTGGCTGCTGCTCAGCTCCTCGGCTAAGGGAGTACTCAGTGTCTGAGAGTCAGAGATCCATTCTTGCTTCCTGTCCAGCAGATGGCACTTAAGATTCAGTAATAACAAGAAAACTGATGTCCCATTAGGCATACATAAATTTGTCAAAACCCTTTAGATTATTTTAAATACATTTTTGAGAATTAAGAATTTTTTATTCAAAAAGTTGCCAGAAAAAAAATATAACTAATGATCACTATCATTCTGAATTTCCTTTTAGCTCCAAAGCTAAATAAAAAAAAGCTTTGTGCTATTTGTGCTACTTTGCTATCTGATCAGTAGTTGCTTCTGTTTTTAATAAAGCTTTCTGCCAAACTGCAAAGAAAACCCAATCTGTCAAAACATAAAGGTAAATTCCATCAGCATTATGTTAACCATAATGCCATGCTATTTGTGAGAATATCTGTTCTAGTGCCTTGAAAGAGGATCAGTAAAGCACTATCTGGCAATTATCTGACTCAGTCATGACAGACTCAAACAAAATTAAATGACCACACAACTGTGTTTAGTGTAGTAATTCCAAGCCTTTCTATCTCAACTGTTAGAATGTTTTTTAAGGAGCTAAAGAAATTACTGCCAGCAGGGAATGTGATTGTGTAACCAGAACTTATTACCGCTTCACTACACTATCTCTCATTACCATTAAGATATATTTTTTGCTGTTGCCAATGCAATTAAATTCTCTCTCTTTCCATTTTCAGATCTTACTGTTGCAAACTTATGTAAGTTAATTCTAAAAGGGAGCCATTTCCATGAAAGAACATACCCTGTCTGTGCTATCTGTATTTACAGAGTTGAGTCTTTATTCTCAACTGGATATGAAATAACTAAAACGTGATCTGTTCATACAATAGCACCTAATGCTTATGCAGTTATAAAAACCAGAGTTTGGGTTTACATTAAAATTGCTACCACCATTTTGTGGACTTAATTACTTAAATTTTAATTCCATGTTAATTATTTTTTATACATTTTTGTTCTGGATTGGCTCCTTTTCTGCTTTTATGACACTGCTGCACTTGGCTTTATATGTTTGTGGATTGTTGTGCTTTGGGGTTTTTGTGTATGTTTTTGGTTTTTGCAAGCTTAGTATCCTAAACCCAGGCAATTCAAAACAAAACTGGATTTGCTTTTACAAAATGTTTTGCAAACAAAACAACTCTTCAAACAAAAGAACTTTACATGCTACTTCCTACATTAAAACATTTGCTGTGACAATGGTAAGTAGAATCAAGACTTCAAAGAGTCATTTAGCTCCCTCTACTGCTTTTTAGTTTCTGAAGCTAAGCCTACTGGTAAAATCCATTGCATTGCTCTTATTGTTAGAGGACAGAGTGATTCATTCTGAGTTAGACTGGGCCATCCTTAGCCAAGAGTTGTTCATACAACAGCTCTATTAACCTAATTGGACGTATCTAATCTTGACAAAAGGCTACTCACTCATACTGCTCTGAGCAAAACAACTTCCATCACTGCCATCTCTGAAGAGTTGGTGGGATGTGTGGTTATAGTTGCTGAGAGCATTACTTTGAAACATATTCTTCTATTTTTTCCCTTTCCTGGGAATCCTAGTGAAGGTGGCAGATCAGTGAGTTGGTTTCATTCTCCCCTCTTTGGCTCCATTATTTACCCAAATGATTGGGTTGCAGATGAAAGATTTTCTTATTCATCCTATTTACTTTGACTACTGCCAAAACAAAAGTTTACTCTTTGACGATGTTCTCCATATGGTCCTGCACTGCTCATCTCTCTCTACCAGCAGTACCTATGTGACCTAACTTAATATACTTACCTATCTACTTCAGATACTTTCAGATAAAGAAGTGCTATCAATCCTACTGTACAGGTGAGAAAAATAATTAATAAGGCTCTGTGTTAATGCAGAAGTCCTTCCTACCTCCTAGCCACCCTAGTCAGGAGCACTGTGGGTCAGGACTCTTTAGCATGTAATGTACCTGTTATACTGCTTAGATGCAGTCTAAATGATTTTCTGTAGATCATAATAAGAGGCAAAATAGAGATTTAAACTCAGTTCTTCAAATTCTATTCTGCTGTAACCTGTAATTCTGTTTTTGAGGAAGAAGAGCTGGAGCCAGATAACTGAAAATGTATAGAGAAGAAATGCCAATGAGACTAAATTGTTGACCAGGTCTGAATTTGATTAAATACTTTGAAAGAATAAACATATTCGATATTTTAAAAACCAGCATAGAAAATAATAAATGTGATTGTATAGTAGATGAGCAGAAGCTAATAATGTATTCTGCAGTAAATAAAGAGCAGTAAAATTAGCCCATAAAAGAAAATAAACAGATAGGACAGAGTTGCATTAGCCATTTTTAGACTGAAATACATTATTCCACACTTAATAAGCACCATTGTTGTGTTCAGGGCATGACACATGAGGTGACATTTCTTGGCTCCATGGTCTTTGCGTTCTCAGTTACTGACGATACAGATGTGAGATATAACAGATTAGCTTACAACTAGCCAGATCCTGGAACACTTAAAATAGTTTTCAAAGTGCTTGCTTTCTTTTAGGAAGATTCTTATGTATCTAGAATGACCTTGTAACTACCACTCAGTTACCTGATTATTTAAACAAGTAATCCACCGACTACAAAGAGATTTTTCACATGAATAGGGATTTTAACATTGAATCATGAAAATTAAGAAATAGATAACAATACACATGGCACAAAAGCTTTCAGTTGAAAAAGGTCAGCTTCATTATATTTCATCTTAAGCACACTACCTCAAAATCTATGAGGGGATGAGTCAGCAGGAATTCTTCAGCTCACCTGGAATCCCCCAATAAATGGGAACGCCAGGGTTCCTGTTCCTCCTCCTCCTTCTACCATTATAGGATGCAGGCCATGAATATACTAAATACATCTAAAAATGGTAAAAATACATCTACATTCATACTAACATGGCCTCATGGAACCTGAACGAATGTTCAACATACCAGAATGCCCACTGAGTGCCAATTTGCTCATCAGAATCATGAAAAACTTTTAAGTATAAAGGACCATTGCTATCAAAGTACTTTTAGGAAGAATGTTTCCTGTGATTGTTTCTGGTTTTTAAGAGTTAAAAATGAAATAAAAATGCATCAGAATACATTTACATCCTAAATGCAGCAGGCACTGGGACAAGCAGAGCAGCTATGGTTTATGCATTCAGGACAACTTTGCAGAGTGTTTACAGTACTAGTAAAGCTAAATTAATAGTGACAAAAGAGCCCCACTGTTGGCATTGTTATAAATAGAGGGGTTTTATAAGCATCGTAAATTACAGTTAGATTGTACTTGCAACGCATAAATAGTGCCAAGCAATAGGAGACTTCCATCTTCAGTCACTGAGAGTAATAATTCCCTATCAAACACGTGGTTTAATGCTTTTTAAACACCATGCTATACCATGGGCATTTTTAACTGCCCATTTTTGGAGTGTTTTATTGTTTCCTTATAATGACTATGGGCAAAGTTTAGGGATTTAGAAGTTTGCTGGAAGAAAAAGAAAAAACCAAAATACTAGCCCTCCCCTCCATTTATTTCCTAAGAATCCCCATTTTAGCTTTCAAACACGTATTCTTTTCAACTATAACTCACTATTTTTTGAAAACTATCCAGATCTGCATGACATCCATTTTAATTTTCCACCATGGCAGAGGTAAGAAGACTACAGTGGAGGAAGTCCAGCCTTCGATTTATTTATATTTTCTTTAAATTATTGCACTCCGCCCTTCTAAACATGGTTAAAAAATACAGCAAGAAAAATATGCTGTAGAAAGGGTGGGAAAGTCTTTCTTCCTCCAGAAATGCTAACATGAACACAATTATAGGGGTTAAATAACTACCACGGCCATTACTTTTTAATGCCACTGTAGTGTTCAAACAGCTGTGTGAAATTAGAACTCTACTTACCCCTGAGAATTGACAGTTTCACTTGCTTTCTGGAGCAACTGTGATAAAACAGTGAAAAGTTTTAACCGCATCTGGGGATCTTTGTTTGGTTGAAGACACGTCTTAAGAATGAGAATAAAGTCATTCAGAGCTTCACCTATGACAGGACCTAGAATATAAACATGTAACTTATTTCAGAGTACTAATAAATTCTATTCAGATGTTTAATATGTGAATGCACTAAGATTTGTAATATGCCTTGTATTAAAATAGAACTTAACTTTCCACTCTCGCATGGCAGCTGTTGTATCCATGTTACATCGTATTAGGCAGTGCACAAATACCCAAGCTAGCTCTGCACGGGCTCAGGTACGCCCAGTCTTAACCACAACACCATGGTGCTCCCTGGAGAACATTTACCCCAGATCTCATCTAGGCAGCTTGGTACTGCTGTATTGCCTTGCATTATGTAGCATGGACATATCGACAACACCGGCTCGCTGCTGGAACCAGCAGTACAAGATGACATTTTGGGGGGAGGATTAATGCTGTTCACTATGAAAGCTTGAGGGTCTGCACAAAGTTTTTGTTTTATTGAACTTAATGAAAATTTATACTGAATCCGGTATGACCATGACATCACTCGAAACAGCAGCATTAACTATGCTTTTTTTCTTCTTTGACATTTTTCCAAATGCAGCCTTCAAGCAAAGATGCTCATAACTCCCAGAAGCACAGAAAAGGGCATTTGAAAGGGTCAGCCTCAAAACCTGGATAACAGAATTACTGGAACAGTATTCTTTCTCCATGTTTAAATAATGCTTACTCGCATTTTACAAGAGAATCTAAAGTATGATGAATTTTAGAAGCTGTTTGAAACAAAAATATTTTCCAAATTAATTCTCCAGTTTGGTAACATTTCACATCCTATGAGAAATTGTTTCCACCACTGAACAATAAACAAACAGACAAAATCTTAAGCTGTATTCCCAACATTTGAATAAAAGATTTTCCCAAAACAGAAGGAAGTTTGTGCCTTTCTCCTTGATAACGATTAACAACTGCACGGTTTTAAAGAGGAAGAATACATAGAGACTGTACACATGCTTTATTCTGCAAGCTTCTTGCTGTAGTTTGCTCTTTCAGCTTTATGTTTGCAATAAACTACTTTTCTCTAGGAACTTCTTCATCTTTGCATCCTTGAGATGCACATTCCATTCAACTCCAGTGACTCAGAAAATCCACCCAGAAGGAGACACAACACTGGCATTTCTGATGACAAGAATATTCCTCACACATGGAATGGACAGATTGAAGTATTCAAGATTCCAAACCAAGTTCAATAGCATTTAATAATATCTGGAAATATAATGCTTAAAATAATAATAACCTCCCCAAATCTTCACTGTCTAGACTGAAGCAATAGAGGGTGTTGAACTGCAGTTTGCTAAATTTCTGTGCCAACAAATAGGTCTTTATTTTCACAGCATTTATTCAAATACATTGCTTCATGTGAGTTCTGAGACATTTAAAAGATACTACTATTATATCAAACTGATAACAGCAAATTCAACAGATGGAAAATAAAATAAACTACATTGCTAATTTCAGCTTAAGCATAAGTTCCTGAAAAACAGTAAAAACTGAGAAATTTGAAATGAATAAACCTGATTAAATTGATTAAAAACAACAGTATGTGTGGGAATGAAAACAAAGAAAAAAAAAAATAGCTCTAGGAGCTGCTGTGTCAGACAGAAAACACAGACAATAGCATATTACCAGTGCTGGGTACAAGCCAGAATGTTTGCCCAGACATTTGATGATTTATTTAGCATTAAGGAAAACAGAGACAACTGTCTAGAAGTCCCTCCGTCATGGAAATGGGAGCGTAAATATACAGGAAAGTTGGCCTCTCAGATCTTGTGCTGAAAAAACTTTTTTGTTCTTTCCACCGATGAAAAAAAGAAAAAGTACTTACACTGTTTGCTGCAGACACCAGCAAGTGGGTGTTTCACATAGGTTTGTGAGGCTTTTTTTGAGATTCAAAGATTAAATGCAGAAGATAAAGTCCCTTAAAACATACCTGTCCACAATTTATCTGCAGTAGCAATAATAGTATTTTACCTGTACCTGTAGCTGAAGTAGCTGTCTACATCCCCTTTTTAACTAATAGAAAGGAAAAAAACAAACAGGACTTTCCATTTTAATAATCCTAACTGCCTGTCCTTGCATCTTTTGCCTGTAGATGCAATCTGGGGAGTGCACCGGAGGAACATTCACTGTGCAGATCTGAAGCTAGGTGGAACGTACACCAACGTGTTTCACTAATCTATACACAGCAATGTGTTGAAGAACATAAGGGAGAAAATTTTTCTACAGAAAGATAGTATCTTTCATAAGACTGGTGAATAGATGAAAAAAATACATAAACTTCTGGACACATAAGGTACATGAGTTCATCTCTCCATAATCTTTATCTATTTCATTTACCTGAAAGTGTGTTTTTAGAGAACTGCTTTTAGTATGCTCCTTGCAGCCAAAGAGTCTCTTGGAATTTGAGCTGCTTCAACATTTTTGATTTGCTTTCCATCGTAGTCTTGTGAAGTTTCTGAATATTACACTATTCATTATAAAACACAATGTGTCCACAGGCTATGGAGATTATCACTTTATTTTTTTTAGAACTACTCAATAAGTCGTACCTGAATGGGTTGCGATGACATCTAACTGTAATATTTCTGGTGAATAGCAGGCCCAACAATCACATGATACTGAAACCCATTCCATAAGCTGAATTATATGCTGTTTGTAGAGATAAAGAAAGCTATCCAATTGCTGCACTTCAGCCAATGAAGACATTGTTTCCTCTACCTGTTAAAACAGCGACAGGATACTTTATCTTAACTGAAACAATATTAAAAAAAATTTAAAAACCTTTTAAAACTCATAGTTATACTATCAGAACAAAAGGAACACAAGATTTCCATAGTTTCTACTTGGACAATCAAGATTGTTATTTAATGTCTGCCTATACTACACCTATTAACTTTTATTTAAAGCGAAACATTTGTCCTGAGTTCAAGATGAAATGTAAGGAACACAGCAATGTAACAGAAAAAATGAGAACATCTCTAATCCATGTGAACACTTATGCAAAAAAATAACCATATCACAAAAAAGCTCTTACTAGTTTTAAAGATGTAGTGATTTTCCTCCTTAATTTAAGAATGCCTTAAAAGATTAACATAAAGGAAATTTCTTGCAATCCTACCTAGCAGGCTATGGCAGCTTCCAAAAAATATTGCTGTTACAGCTCAGAGAAGATATGGTATTTCCCTTCCTGCCCTTCCACCTCAATTTTAATTATGCAAGATGCTCTCTCTTTACAGTATCTGGGTAGGTTAATTTTGAAATTCTCAACTTCTGTTGCTTAGAAGTACTGAAATTTACTGTTATATTTGAAACACCTTCTTCATATTTACTTTTAGACTATTCCATGAGACAGACAAATAAAACATGTACAAAGAAAACATGTAAAAAGAACTACTAAATGAATTCCACACATGATTATACTTGGCAAGGAAGCATATAGATTTTCTTAATCACTTGTAGCAGCTGTATTACAAAGCAAAGGAAAATCTGCTTTGACAGTTCTTGAAGACTCCTACCAGAGGTACAAGACTTTTCTAAGGAAGAGATTAAAAGCATGTTGGAAGCAGCATCCAGAGTCTTAGTGATTTCAGTGGACAGTGAATCAAGAATTGGGGGGAAGACACTTAAAAATCTCACTGAGAAATAACACATCATCAGCATGGCCAGTTCTAGCAGGGAAAGATACAGTGCAGCGCTATGTGTGACATCATTTGACTCTAAGTGGTGCAGCAGAGCTACAAATTGTAGTCATATTTTTAAGCTGAACTCAACCGCACAAGTTAGCTGAAACATGTCTAGGACCTTTACAGTTTTACACACTAATCACTTGCCAGACAAAACATGTTATTATGCAAGTACCAGATGTGGAGAAAATAAATGAGATTTCTAGGAAAAAAACATTAAAAAAAGAGATAAATCGGGATTTGCCAAGGACAAAGGTTACTCTTAAAGCGGGTTTGCCTCCCTCAAGAACAACAGATTTCTCCTTTTTGGAGCATTCTGCCAGCCAGCCCAAACAACTCAGAATAACTTATATGTAAAATATTAATTTGTCTGTAAATTAATGGGACCATTTTACATGACAGAATGTTTAAATACAGACCGTTCCCCATTATTACTCCCACCACAATTTGCAAGACGTTTTTTTTTTATTGAACAAGACACAAAATAATACATTTTTCAGAAGTCATTTAAAATAAACTCTAAATAGTTTCAAGAGTGCAATTAAAAAAAAAAATGCCAATAGACAGATGCATATCTTCTCATTAAGAAGTGTCTCACAGTTGAAAAAGAATAAAATAGCCAGGGTGATTTTCTTTCCTGTATTTGAAAGCTAACAAGTCTAATAATACATTATTTCATTATTTTCATGCTAATAATCGTGTGCCAGAAGAGCCAAGATAGCACAGACCACTGGTAATAAAACAAAATGTTATCTTTAGCTCACCAGTTAAATCACTGACAAGCTCAATACATGCTGAACAGACTTGTAACAACTGATATGGCTTCAGTCTACTTGGGGCAGTAAACTGTACTCCTCATCAGGACACCAAAGTGCTCAGTTGGTGGTCTTGATCCTTTTCCTTAGCCCTAAGCAACCAGAAACACTGATGAACACAAAGCAAAGGGGCCAAAAATCAAGCAAGACTGAGTGTTCACAATCAGGTCACAGCAGTTGTGGTCTGCGGTGTCTCTGTGATCTGCTGCCCCCTTATAGTAAAGCCTGAATTAAAGATCTATAATGCAAATTTTTGAATAATTTATGTTTATACTCATATATATCCTGAACACAGACTTCTTTCCCAAACAACAAATTTATACTTGTAAAGCTAGCTGGAATACATTTGTTCTATATGGTCTTAAACTATTTTCAAATGGATTTCTTGCTTTCTGCAAGGTATACAGATCACTTTGAATTTTTAGAATAGTCAGTGACTGGTGACAAAAAAAATTTTAAAAAGGACTCTCATCCAAAGTACTGTCAACTTTAAAAATCATCTGTAACTGCAGGAACATCTTAAACCTTTAATAAACCTGGGAGATTAACTTTCTGTACATGAAAATCAGGATTTATCTCCATGAAACTGCTTTCTTTGTAGGGGTATGAATTTGTAAGATTTTAAATGGACATTGATGACTTTATGGACAACTGTAGGGCTAAACAGACAAGATAGTGCAAAACATACCAGATCCATCTGTCCAAGGCTTAAGTGGTCAGATTGTTTAAAAAAAAAAACAACCAAACAACCCAAAACCCAAAAAACAAAACAAAACAAAGCCAAAACAAACCCCCTGAAAATCCCACCCTCACACTGGCACTCCATGAAACAGATTTTCACGCTGTACCTCTCTGACCTGCAAAGTCTTTTCAGTACTTGTTTCAAGCTTTGTTGTATTTTACTTTTTTCAGAATAGTTTTCAAAGTGTATGCCTTCTTGGAGGCAGCCTGTCAGCTAAGGGGTCATAAATACTGATGCTACACAGGCCATTGGAATACCATGCCTGGAAGCAAGAGAAAAGGAAGTAGAATAACCATTGCATTTAAGGTGCACGTTTGAAAAAAGACAACTTGGATAGGTCACAATTGTACTTGAGGATGGCTTGCTGATTTATTTGATATTTAGCTTGAGGAAGAGAGAAATAATGGGGTGAGATAATGTTTAGCCAAAAAAGCTCATCCATTATCAGGGCATCTACAGATGTTCTTGATTTTAAAGCATTCCTGAAACATTTAAACGTTTGGTTCTGGTGTGGAGGTAAAAAGGTCAGCTACTGTAAAATCAGTCTGATCTTTGTCTAAAGATTAAAAAAAAAAAAGATGAAATTATCACTTTTAAGGCTCGTAGTGCTCTTGATCTATAGGTGAATTGTTATTTAACAGTCAGTGACTTTTTTCATGGCCACTTGTATGCTCCTGTGTATAACCTAACAATAACAATAATCTGGTGTTTTACATCCACCTAAAAAAAAGCATCAACAGTTCAACCAGCACCAACTGCATGGCCAAAGCTTTGCAGAATCCAGCAACAAGCTCTTGAACACTTCCTGTTCCAAAACTTTACCCAAACTATGGCCCATCCATCCAAGTAAAGTGTTCTTCTAGGCCAATGGCAGCCCTTGTCCAACTGTGAGTTTTCCATGCTCTTGTAATGTACTTCAAGACATCTATTATAAAATGTAATGTAAACACACTTAAAAAAAAAATAATCTAGTTGTAACTATAGTCTACTGACCCATACTGGATGTCTTTGGCCACAAACTAAAACTGATTTCCAGGGCCTTTCTCAGAACCAGCAGATATTCTAAATCTATGGGCCTTCAACCAAAGTTATGAAGAAAAGTAATCATCTAGGCTCTGCTGTCCCGAACTGTAAACCCAACTCCAAACTTAATTCTGGTATTAATCATATACAGTATGTACAGTGAGAGATGAACAACCTTGGACTACCCCCCAGCCATTACTCTCCACTGGTATAACCCTGATATAGCACTGGTACAGCCAGTGAACAAGCCTTACAAGATGTACCAATAAGGCAAACATCCAAGTTTCTTACCCAAGTAATATCCTTTCCTATCGTCAGCCAAACTCAGACTTTAATCACATTTCTGAAGACCACATTTATGTAGGAGCTAATATTTGCCTTAGAAACATCACTGTATGTTCTAGTCTTACAGTGTTTTCAAGACTCAACAGTACATTCCGCTCTTCTGGCACCACTGTTGCTCTAGACTTTTAACCTCAACTTTAATCCCATCCTAACCTTAGCACTACCCTGAGTTCCAGTTCCATAGAACAAATAACCTATAAGACTCTAGTCTCTGTTGCTGCTAATCTTAGTTACAGCCCCGTGGATCTGCAAGATTAAACTGAGATGTTCAAACTGCTGTCTGGAAACAGATGTAGCACCTAACAACTATGAACTGTGATCTGGCAAAGCAGAAATATCAATATTTTGACTGACAAATTATAACACTCATAGATCTTTCAGCCTTCACAGAGGCTTCTAAATGTTAACGAACCACCAGAACAATGCCATAGGGATAGATCTTTGCAGAACAGCTCTATGACTAAACACAGAATCCAAGTATTCCTTCCTGCTTTTTTCATTCTAACAGTGAATCTGATTAATTTGCAGTTATTTGTATATCTGAATGTTTAACTACTACATTTCTACATAATTTTGGAAACAGATTGCTAAACACACACACACACACGACAAATAAGCAATCCCCAAACAAAACTAGTAGTATTGTACAAGTTCTTAGTTCTTATAAATAAGAGTTTAATGATTTGTTCTTCTGGACAATTTACCTTTATCTGTTTTAAACAGACTAAATCCAAAGTATTTTCAGCTAGGAAAAAAGATGAGGAGACTGACGAAGGGTACAGTCAAGGTCATACAACACCAAGTCATTTCAAACCCTACCAATCTTTGTGGATGAGCTCTTAGTTAAGGATTTCTGTGGTTTAAATCTACCAGCAAGACAAATAATTATGGGTCTGTTTAGGCAAAGTATCTTATCCATAGTAAAAATCAAAACCACAACAAAATATTAAACCAGCTCATGGTTTACCTTTTCTTTAAGGTTCTCAGAACATGGTATTGCCATTATTGTCACCAACACTTTCATTAGCTGGAAGCTAATTTCTTTGCAGTCTTCCTGGCATACTTCAACCAATGCTTGTACACAATAAAGCAACTGCTCCATATAAAGGACCTATTTTTTTAATAAAAGCATACATTTATTATGTTTTGTTATAAAATATAACATTCTCTTTAAGTGAGAGATACAGGAAATGACAATAATAAAATCTAAGCACTGTATAACCCCCTAAATTGGTAATATATTGATAACTTCGTTAGTTCTTTTGATTACTCACATTCTACTTCTTATAGACAACAACATAATCTTCCTCCCACACCGTTGTTCATATTTACCTTGATCTGTTAACAAAATAAACGACCCTGCTCTTAATCACACAATTGCTCCACTATGAATACAAACATCAAAGCATTTTGGAATTCTTTCCAACTGTACTTTCTCATTCTGAAGTGCAATTTGTTAATTAATATCATATTTTTACAACTCTTTCAAATATAATTCCATGTTTGACTATTTTGAATGGCACAATAATGGTTAAATACATAAACCATGAAAACCTGAGTGCCTGCTTTTATCTCAGCCAATTTATCTCACTTGATGCAATATAATGCATGTTATCTTGATTCAACTGATACCAGCTGAAGTGAACATTGTTGTCAGTTAGTTTGCAGTAACTTCTATGACAAAGTGCATCAGATATTCCATGACACTGTCAGATTACATTTGATGAACAGAAGGGGCCACTGTTACAAGTTTACTTCCAAAAATATAAATCAAGTCTAGGAATAGGTTAGCTATAAATGTTATTAATCTCATGGACATGGTCAATCCTTTAGCTAAACAGTGTCTATGCTGCATTTGCTGTTAAAATAAAGAAAGACTGTTTTCCAAGACCAAAGGCTAGAACAATCACACCAAACGCTTCAGCTGCAGATGAATGTATCTACTCTATCTAATGCCAAATGGAAGTGGAAGCTTAAGAGCTCATAGCAATTTTGCAGATATACTTCAGGGAATTGTCGTTTGAACAATCAGGTTATAGTGCTTCCAGTTATATATGAGTTTCTAATCATCACAGGCTTCATAGAGATTAAGCTGAATTTCTGTATCACTGGTACATACTCCACTAGGAAAGAAACCAAATGAAGGAAGAACTTCAAATGTATATCTTACATTGGCTGAAAAAGACAATTACACTAGATTCAGTCTACATGCATGAATAGCTATTTTAAAGGGAAGTCTGCATCTGACGTGAAATCAATTTTCTGAAGGCACAGCACTGGCCCTTTTTTGGTCATTTTAAGTGCGAGGCCTAACAAACTTTTGGTGGAATGAAAGCTGGGATTTCATTTGTGGGGGAAATAGTAGAGATTATTCTTGTGCTCTAACAGATCTATTTCCACTTCCAAGCAACTGAAGAGGGAAAAAAAAATAATCCTGGAAGTTAAAAATATCCATTCCACATTGAAGGGAATTTCTCACTTCCTTATATAGCAATTGATGAATATTCTTCAAATGATAAAATGAAAGTGGTCTCCAGGTTCAGCCATTAGTTAGGAGTACACCTGGGAGCAAATTTATAATGTATAAAGGTCTTCCTCCTAGATTCTCACTTAAAGAGAAACAACTCGGCCCAACAGTTTAAAAAACATGCTCCTAAATGTACACATGAGAGTACTGGTACCTTCCTTTTAAAATTGAGAACAATAATAATACAAAACAAAAATAAGCTATTAAGATGGAATCTTTCTTAGGAAACCTGACATGACAGTTACAATGGACTGTGAAAAGTTTTCAGTTATTTTTACTGATGAGGATCAAAACATATGATCCTGTTTGGATTGTGAACAGAAAGCATTTCAAAACATGGGTTAAATTCTGCCTCTGGATCTGCCAAGGTAGTCCTCTATTAATACAGTACATAGTAAACAGCGTCTTCTCTCCCTGTTATACCTTTTTGTTTTCCTCTCACTACCTGAAGCCTTTCACAGCTGTTCTCAAACCTTCTGAGAAGATGGACTGCTAGCAAGTTTTTGGGAATAACAGATTTGACCAGGTGACCACAACATGGCTCAGGGACAGGGGAGCTCCTGTTTTGTCTCAGACTCATGTGCACAACTATATCCTGAGTTAGGGTGGTACCGGTGTGCAAGGGAGAGATAGGAATGGGACCAGTTAGGGAGAATAAGGGAAAAATAAGTCAAGAGAACCACTGGTCCAAAACTTTGGTTTGTTGTGTATTTTCCAGTCAGCCTTACCTCTTCAGATCGTTGACAAACGCCAGCTTGTGACAGTGTGTTGCCAAGATTGGCCAAATGAGGCTGTAAGATTTCTTTTGGGCTACCTCGGATCACCGCAGTTAGAACCATTACACAAGAAGGCTTAGGTGTCTTTCCAAAGGCTGATGTGATTAATCTCAATGACACTTCAGGGCTGACAAAAGTTCCAATCAATTCTGCTGCTTTCACACACTGAAAAAAAGAACAGGAATAACTTCAGGATTTTCCTGAAAACACAAAGACCATTCAATGTATCATGGGCATTTTCTTTTTATGATTCCAGCTGTTATTTTAAATGCTTCAGCAGTTGCCTTGAAGGCCTTTTCCACTCACTCAGTAATGATTATATGCATGAAGAAATTTTCTTGACATGTGTTCAGTAAGCACATAATAAGGCATGCAAGCACTCTTCTCAGCATCAGACAAACTTCCATGAGAAAGTACTGCACAGAAATGAAGTGTACAACTTTCAGTGTAATAAAGTCTCTAGTTTAGAATAACCAGATGTTGCAGATTTAGTGGTTTAGCACTTTGTCCTCTAAATGCATGCTTAGGCATGCTCTTAACGCACCCACTACCCATCTATTAAAAGCAGCAACAGTAAAACCCCAGAAGAGGAATTTTTTTGTTATCGTACTATATTTTGACACTGACATTACAGCTCTGGTTCAGTGTGAAAGCACTGCCATGGGGGAACCGCCCACTGCTTTCAATCTCTCGCTTCTTTAACTGCAAAGGCTTAAATTACTATGTATTCCCCATGATACTCATGCCCTTTGATCCCATCTCTGCCTTGCAGACATATCAGTGTGTTGTACTCCACACGAAATACCATCACAATCAGAGTTTACTCTCTGACTGATGCCCAATATTTACAGTCAGGTGCATGAATAAAGATACGGGCAACTACTGCGCCATTACCTGTGCAACAGGAACATTTCTTCCTAATCCATTCATTTAATGGTTGGCTCATTTCCCCAAACATGAAAGCTTATTTCCCTTTGTATATGATTTTTAGTCTAGGGATTTAGCCATGGATTCTTAATTGCACCTAATTAATACTTGAATCATCCAAGGGTTTTTGTCTCAATGGAAGCATGTAGCCATGAATTCTACAGTTTAAATCTGCACTACATATAGCTGTTGCTTTCCACAAGGGTGAAGACTCAAACCAGTTCTAACATACTCTGTGAAGATGTGAACCCTGTCCTCCTCCATTATTTGCCACAGAGAAAGAAAAAGACTCATAGTGCACTTAAAACTGGAAAAGGACAATACAATTAAACAAATTAAAAAGTAATTAATTAAAAAATACGAATTGATACACTTATATGGATCAATTTATCTACTCATTTTAACAGGGGAAAAAGAAAAAAAGAAAAAAAGGCTAACAGACCATTTGGTCTTTTACACATCTCATTTGGTATTATTAGGCTGGAGAAAGACATACACATTTTCCAAGCTGGTGGCTGCTCTGAAATGGGTTCTACAGTCACAAATGATAATCACAGTACCCTGAGAAGCAGCATCACTATGGAGATAAAAGGCATTCACAAACAAAAGTTTATGAATCTTAAATTTTGGCACAGGAAAAGTAAAATTCATTATAGAAACCATCTCCTAATTGGGAATAAATCTCTTAGAAGCACCTGCAAGAAGATTAGCGATGGAATTCTAAGAAAGAGACAAGTATGGTCAAAAAAAGGCAAGGGAAAACTATGTGCTGCTTGAACACATACTTTTGAATTTATATTTATAGCAACAAGCACTAGATAGGAAATTTGACCGGGACAGCAGGGCTATGTGGGTTTATTCTTCTAATTATTTAAGTTTTCTTATAGATTTTATGCAAGCATTAAGAAACTTGAAAAGCTAGATACCCACAGTGGCATATCTCTTCAACTCTGGGACTGTGATTTTCTAAGGCCTGTAAACCCCTTTTTGAAACAACAACATGACTTCTGACAATATTCCAGGTTTACTTCTCTCTACCATTGACTGGTGTGTGACTGGCTTAGTTTACAAGCTCAATCTGACTGTAAAGCACTATCTTTAGAGGTCAGAAGCTGGTTCTGAAAGGGGGGGTGAAAGGGGTGGAATAGCTAGAAGGTGATAATAGATAAGGATTGGGGAAAGGGAAGGAACAATTCAGGAAAAGTTGAGAGAGACAACAGTACTAAGAAAGCCTAAAGACAACAAGAAATTGCAGGAAAAAAAAATCAGAAAAAGGATAATTTCAGAAATTGATTTCATGGTCTATATAGTTCAACTGATAGCAGGAACCTAAAGAAAAGCCTGATTTAGGAAATCAACTGTTCTGACATTTGTTGGGCTACTTGCATTAAGTAAGCAGAATGCATTCTTCCAATTTCCCAAAGGAAAAAAAATTTGTAGCTTTAAAGTGTTTTATCTTAAAACTGTAAAAGCATTACCCTCTGCTAAATTTACCTAATTTACTTAAAGCTACCCTCTGCTAAATTTACCTAATGTCTTCAATTACATCTGTTTTATTGACTTATTGTTGACCAAAGTGTTGAGAGGATCAACTGTTAGAAAAATCTGATACTAACTATTCCTCACAAAATATATGGGTAAAGAAAAAAAAGGCATTTTACAATCATGAAGTATTCAAACACTACATATGGAATAAACATACCTCAATATTTCATTGGAATTATGGTTGTATTATACAGCAGAGGAAGATAAGTGAAATTAACTAGAAAGGGCATGACCTGTACATTTTTTTAAATTGAATTTGTTGCTCCAAGGCTTTTATACTTTAATTCATTGCTTATGATTTTTAGAGAGATCACTATCAATGCTTCATGGGGTTGGCATATAAACTAAACAGCATTTAAATAACTTTCCTATTGGTCTTCATACCATTAGTACAAGAATACATTTATTTTGACATAGCAAGTAAGGAAGTATAATGTTCACATGTTTTTAACATCCATAAAAACATGAGCCTGACTGTAAAGGATGGGGTCTTTATTCAGGGTATAATAGATATTTTAACAGATTAAACTTACATTTTTAACGACATCGCTTTCTTCATCCAAGCATGCTTGGTACAAAGTTCTGAGCAGTAGCTCCATGTGTTGTGTTATGTGATCCTCTGCATGTAGCAATAATGTATACAGAAGCTGGGATGCTTTTATTCTTGTGCTTTCAACCCAGTCTGTTATATCATGACAGAGACCTGGAAGAATTTTGGAGAGGTTTCTTGACACAAGTTCCCGACAACCTAGTCCTGGTCGAGTCACTAGAAGAAAACAAACAAAAACAAAAGAAAAAGAAAAATCAAAGGAAAAGCCAGCGCACATTCTTCCTTAGAAAAGTTTAACAGCTCCAAGGAAGAGCCACAGGTGTCTGCTTCAGCGTGGAACAGAATATTCCAGATGCTGCTGAGGAATTTACCTGCGCAAGTTGCACTTCTTTAATGTATACAGCAGAATTTAAACTCCACACAGCTCTCTAAAAATTCATGAATTTATTACTATATGGTGATTTAGATTATGATCTTTAAAATATTTACAGAAGGGGAAGAGAAATAGAACTTAAATGAATATGGGACATTATTCAATCTGGAAAACACAGCTTAATAATTTCCTTTTAATTTTTATAGCAACACAAATCCCATTAAAAAACCCAACAACTGACACACAGAGAGATAAACAGAAGAACGACTTTTGCACGCAAATGTTGTGGTATCAGAGTTAAATGTCGTTTGGAGGGGGAAAGAAAGGTAGAAGTCACAAATAGTACAAGGGACATGAACTGCAGTAAAACAGATAATGTCAACTGTGCCCTCCAAGAAAAAGGTTAAAAATGTATCTAGCAAATTAAAAGCAGAAAGAGCACTATGACTTGTACAAGTGCTGTGCAATAGATCAGGCCAACTAAACTGATAGTATTTTTAAAATCACAGCTGTTACATGATCTCTTTTCTAAGGCCTTTTCAGGAAAAGCAGATCACTGATGTGACTCTTCAATCTCCATCCAATTTTTATATTAAATAACACATTTCAAAATAGTATGAAAGATTATACAGGAGTTGGGGTTTTTTTTTAGATTGAACTTGATTTGTAAAGGCTTTGTGGAAAGTGGGGTTTTGTTGTTAACTTTTGTTTTTAAACAAAACTCCAAAGTGTAACAAATACATATTCCCTACCTCAATAAAGGATGCAGACTTCTAGAGAACTAATAAACTTACCTTCCCCAAGAAATGCTTACTGCCCTCTCTTGGTAATCATCAAATTTACCTCTTAGTTCATTTATAAATCAGAGACTCAGAGAAGCAATTTGACCAATATCACAGGCAACTATCAAACCTTCCACCCTGTACTTTACACATAACGCTGTGACAGCACTTTTTAAGACCTGCAATAAACATTTTTAGTGTTTTTTTCTACAGCAATTTTTTTTTCCTTTATACTGTACATACTTATACAAACAAAATCTGAAAAGTTGTTCTCTGAGAACCATCATTTTTAAATTGCCACTCAAAATGTTCACATACTGTTTTAAGAAAGAAACATTATTGATTATGAGGTGTCCAGAAACATCGAATGTGTAAGTGCATTTTTCATTTCTGGTACAGAGTCCTCCTCAGAAAGGACATGACTGAGTTGTCTCAGGATGTTTTCCCACATTGGCCTGTGTAACTACAAATGTTAAAAGGAAGACAGAGTAACGTAAATAGTCTGAAGAATACAAAAGGCTTATACAAATGCCTATGAAATACCTAGAGTAGGAAAAAAATATAAATTCTAGCATCAGGACATGAATTGCTGCTTCCTTTGTCAACGGAGGGTAACATTTTGGATTAAGAAAACTGACAATGAATAGCGAAAGGTCAAACAAAGAAATCACAGCAAATACAGACTGGCATCCTATTTGACCTGAGGCAGAAATTTATTTAAAGAATTTGGACCATTCTTTATCAGCAGTTCCTTCATTTCAGATGTTCAAATGGAGGCATTTATCCCTGTAGCTACTCCTGTCAAAGACTTCCCTGCTATAAACTGTCCACACCTGTATCCTAAGGCAAAGACTGCTGTTGCTCAATGGAAAGCTATTCAGTTGGTTGGATGACACCAGGTATGAGGTCTAACTCTATTCTTCCTCTGACCTGCAGTATCTGTCATCGTGAGATCAAAGCACAGGGGGGCTCATATGTCAGGTCCATTAGTTTGACAGTTGGGCAAAGATAGTTAAATAAAACCTACTAGAAACTCACACTTGTAAAAGATATTCCAGTACATTAAGTCAGAAGAAATGGGAACAAAGTCTTAAAATATATCATTATCATATAAAAAAATGTAAATGTTTGTGGAAGGGAAACAAAGGGGAAGGACACACATAATGACAACTCATCCATATATACTCTGTGGTAGGACACCACAAATTATTACTTGAAACTAAGGTATACTAGTGTCTCTGACAAAGTTTTGTATCCATAAGACTAAGGAGATAATTACCCTTTCCTCTCATTTTTAATTCTGTCACATAAAGCCTGACTGGTAATAAGACATACAATTTGGAAGATAAGCAGGAGGAAATTATATCTTAAGGTCACCATTAATTTGGACTCAAGTCCAAAACTATCATGTCATTTCTTTAAAATACTCTTTAGTTACATATATGTACAGATATACGTGTGTGTACTTATGTCACATTCAGGCCTTAACTGCATCATTCTACCAAGCAAGATGCATGAAAAGTCAATTAAATGCAGGGCTGGAATGTTGCCCGAATTCATGAAGCATATTTATTGTTCTAAGAAGATTGTTTAAGAAAGTACATATAATTTAATTATAATGTAATTGATAGATGTCCCTTTCTGAAAATAAAACAAACCAGAACAGCATACATACAACACACTCCTAGAGAAAACAAGATAACAGTATCAGTAATATAAATGGCAACAACTGTTTCAAGGACTAGCACATGAAGCCTTTTATGACCTTCACTATATCATGGTCATTGCAGAATAACTGACTGGAGCTTAGACATCAGCTTATGTATGTTAAAAAATTCTCTGACTGCCAAAAAAAGAAATATGTTTCTGCCATCAGTAGTGGAAGTAAAAGCATTCTTTACCATTTAAAACCCCCTGAGGTAATATTATATAAAAAATAAGGAAGAAAGAAAAAAAACATTGGAAAGGATAACAGATCAACTTGCCTGTCTTCAAAACTAAACAGCTCTGTCAAACCACTCACAATTATGAAGTGCTTCCCCTTTCATTCAAGCATTACTGAGTAAAACAACTTTAAAGAAAAAAAAAAAAAAAAGAAAAAAAAAAAGTGCAATTTCAAAGAAGAAAGAACTCCGGAACCCACTGTCATGGAAAGGATTTTGCTGCTGGGTATTCTGTGATGTGATTGTCATGTAGGCACAAGTCAAGCATGAACCTGTTCTTTCACACCAAAAGAATTTTTGTTCTGTTAAATATGACTATAGAAATCAATAAATGACCCATTTAAACCCTCTCTCTCACCACACCCATATGTCTATTTTTAAACATTAACTTTATTGAACCTGAGACAGGAAACAAGCTTCAAGCTACTGCAAACATAACATTTTAAAGCTACCTATAAATCATACAGTACTAAAAAGTAATCCACCCGCACTGCATATTCTGTTTTTTTTGTGTATAATAAAGGAAATTATTGTTTCTATTCCCATGTTCTTCATGTACACTGGCAGAGTTTAGTTAGTATCCCTGTGTCTCACAAAGAAGTCTGAAATCATTCCAGTACAAATTTTTCTTCCACGTCAATTCTATGGATCATTAATGCTGTGTCTAGTTTTCATCATTCGAGGAGACTGCTCACATGTTCTTTCATCCTGCATTCCTTTCTGGTCATCTCTGTGCCCATTCTCCACCTGATTGCTGGCTAATGTAGAACTTTCTGCTGCTTCTGCACCTCTGCTTTACCTCTTTTCATCATCAGCATTTTCATTTACTCTTTCTCAAAAATGCATTTTGGGATTAATGTAAAAACTGAATGTAGTTACTGAACAAACATTTTTTAAAATTTAAATTTAACATAAAGAATATTATATACATATATGCTATATATTTGTACATATAGGTGCTACCCCTCACTATACCCCTGTATATTACATCTTGTAATGAATATTACACATCCTTCTCTGCTGTCACTACTGCACTGCAGCTCTCAGGGATTATTCAGAAAGTAAAAACCACTTTCAGTACAACACTCACCTCCTTTGGGATAATGAGATGGCAAAATACTAAAATCCATTTTATCCTTAAGATCTTCTTCATTCTCTTTCTCCCACTGCAAGCCTATCTTTTCCCAGTAAGTCCAAGCCAGTTTCCTAGACATAAAGTAAGAGTTTTATACTATCATGCCCCCCAAAGAAAAACATTTTAAAATAAGACTTCCAGAAACTTTGACTTCTTAAATTCAGCTGGAAGGACAGGGAGCATTCCTGCCATTTAACTTAGGCACTTTAAATGCTTCTTTTGTACTCAGTGGACAGAGGTCACCTCTTCTGGTGATAATTCTGTCTCTGTCTACCTCTTTGTCTTTGCATCTCTCATACTTACTTAAATGTAGTATAAAAGGACAATATAACAAAAATTACTGAAGATAATGCTTTTATTCTGGGTTTAAGAAAGTGAGGGTTTTTTCACCAAGCAATACATCTGTGAACATAGAAACACTTTCATGTAGAACAATTATTTAGAGGAGAGGAAAAAAAAAAGTAAAATAAAGTGTTCTGCTTACATATTTTCAGGAATTTCATCAGTAAAGCCGCCAAGTAACAAAGGGATCAACTTGTGAAAATATGAGTATCTATCTCGTAGGTGCAACAACCATTCTCCAATGACAGTTGTTACAGCATGCCGAACCTACACAGATACAAAAAGACCATTTTCAATATGTCAGGAAAATACCAGAGAAATTAAAAAACAGTATTTGGTTTTGGTATGTAAGACTTGGTAATGTGCATTAATAGTTTCTGAAGAAATTACAAGAACCCAGGATTTCCTCACTTGCAACAAGCATCTTAAGTAACCTGCATGGTATCATGCTCCCTCTTGTGTTCTCAATCTGGCTTAGTTTCAGATTACTTGCTGCACCAAAGCACATCTCCAAAATGAAGACAAGATACAGACCAAACTCAGAAAACTCTAAATTCTCATGGTTACTATCTCTTTTGAGAATGTTAGAAACGTACATTTCTCCAGAATTTGAAGCTTTCCAAGCACATGTCCAGAAGACAATTTTCTCTGTTCACTATAAAGGAAGCCTGAATTAAATAATGTGAATACACCCACTTAGAAATATTTTAGTTATGAGTAAGTTGCACATTTTAAAATTATTGCCTCAACTGCATCTTATGAAGGGACCAATACCATGTTTGTTAATCATCTGAAAAGGAGACTCAAGTCCCAGAGAGATTTGACAGTATAATTTAAGGCAGAATTGAAGGGACCCATTAAAAGCAAAAGGTGCCTACAAACTTCAACAGCCTGCAGATTAGACAGCAGGCGAATAGGTCACCAACCTTGGTTTTGGATCGCTTACAACTGACAAAGCCTGTATGTAACATATTTACATATCTCAATTGCATGAATGAAAGCTGAAAATATTGGAGGGGCGGGGGGGGGGGGGGGGGGGGGGG
>NW_020799118.1:9091045-9211783 GCF_003259725.1 Athene cunicularia | reverse complement strand
CCCGGGGCTCCGGCGCCCGGGCAGGGCCGGCTGGGGGCCGGTGTAAAAGCTGCCCTGGGGTTTTGGGTTTGTAATGGAGCGGTCATGCGCTCGCCGGGGGCAATGAAGAGGGGTTTGGCGTTGTTAACCTTCCCCCCACCCCGTTCCAAATTTCGCTTTGGGCGGCTCCGTGCCCTCCTCCCCAATGCCCCGGGACCGGGAAGAGTCGTTCGCTGTGAAAGATGTTAAAATTTACCCGAAATCCTTCTGTTGCAGAAAACTGGGTTTCTGGTGACGGGGAGGGTGTCCCCAAGGGAATAAAGAAGGAAGGCTTTACGCCGTCATTTAATAGCTGTCTTTGAAACTCATGGCCTTGTATGATTCATTGCTCTGTTATTTCCAAAGGTAGACAACCGTCTAGGAGTTAAAATGCTCGTTTTGTACGTAATGGTATGATGTCACAGTTCAGCATTTCCACATACAACCCCAGAACGTGAAAACATTCGGAATCGACAGCTCTTGAATAGGCAATGTTAAAATGTCTTTGCTCCTTTAGATCTCTTTGACAAAGTGTTTGGGAACTGTCTCTTATCTCTTTCTTGCACCATTTTCTTACCTAGGTCTGTTTTCTGTTTACAAGCCTGAAGATGGCTGCTGCTTCTTCCTGCAGTGTGGAAGAAGATGAGAGCCTGAAGGGATGTGAACTCTATGTTCAGAAGCACAACATCCAACAGATTTTAAAAGAGTGCATTGTAAACCTTTGCATAGCAAAGCCAGACCGACCCATGAAGTTCCTCAGAGAACACTTTGAAAAATTAGAAAAGGTCAGTGATTTTCAGGTGACTTAGAATTTTCCGTTTTTAAACTGAAAAGGTTGTTTAAAGGCTTTCAAATATTTTTGTACATTTTTCCTTTTAAATTTTAAATTATCAGGCTACTTGTTAAAATATAGGCTGTTAGAAGAAAAACCTCAACCCTTTATTTGCTGATGTCTACTATATTACTGGCTATTGTATAGGATTTTTTGTGCATAGCATCAAAATGATAATTTCTCATCAAACTGCACTTGTTAAAAATGGCCCTGAGTTATGACCATACTTTGTGTTATGATACATGGTGTCCTGAGCTTTCACCTATGGGAAGAACCTGCCTGTGAGAGGAAAAGATGCTGTTCCCTGTTTATTCCAGTGTCAGGTGATGTGGTTTTCCCTTCCCCTAAAACTGAACAAAATCAGGGAACCAGGAAGTTCTGAAAATCATTGAACAGTTTGCCATTTAATTTTATGTCTCTCACCCATCTACATTGCTTATCCCAGGATCCTCCAACAAGAGATGCATTCAGAGAGACTTCATATACCATGACTGTCTTCAAAAGAAGCATAGAGGGGGAAACATTCTAAAACATTCCCAGACAAATTCTTGCTAAAGCTTATGGGTGTCTTTTGCATCTCTGGGGATAGGATTCCTCCAGAAATAAATGGGAGCACAGGGCTGTAAGTTGTTGGTCCTCAGTCTGCCAGAAACTTTATTCATATACTTCACTATTTCATATACTTTCATGTATTTTCATATACTTTATTATTTGCTTTTTTTTGAAGGAAATGTCTAAAGTTTGTAGGCTTAAGAGAAGAGTTTTATGTGTTTTTTTTCCTTCTAGAGGCAGAATTTTGTAAGGATGAAGCAAGAACAATAATAACTAGTGAATAATACGTAGAGCTGATATAGGTGATATAAGCAGTTTATGCTTATACATAAAACATTGTCTGCTTTTCAAATAAATTTTTATATAGGTGACTATATGCCAAATTTGTGTAGCTTTAAAAAAATGCAAAGATTGCATTTTGGTGGAAGCCCAGTAAGAATGACTGGAACATCAGGGAGAGGTAGGAAGTACAAAGTTGTAATGCTTATTAGTAAAAAAAGTTATTTCTTAGTTCTGCATATTCTAAACTTCCGAGAACCAAGATCCATTTCAAGAGAGTCAGATCTGTTGAATTTCCTTTATTGTGTTATGAATTTGTTATGTGTGCAATTCTCAACTTCCTGGCAAGAGGATAAACATAATTTTTGAAAACAAAAATTAAAACATGCTGTAGTATTTTAGAATATTCTTCATATTGGGATAAGTGGGATTACTTGAGTTGTTGTACTGGGGCAGTTTGGCTTCATTGATCTAAACACAGTACACAGAATTGAGACAGGAAGGCAGTTCCCACCCTTGAGAGATGATACATTCTTTCATGTAAACTCCTATTATTTCCCATAGAACAGCAGATACCAGAATTCAGTAGCAGGATATCGATCAGAATGCAAACACAGAAGTTGATGGATGTCACTTGTCTCAAAACGAAACGAGATGTTTTAGGAAAAACTAGTCTCAAGGCATGAAATTCAGTGAATATCATGCTTTGTAGGGAAGGAAACAATCTTGCCACTGACTCTAGAGCAGGCTAGGAGCTAAGCCTGCTGAGTCTAAAGGCTTTAGGATGCTTCTGGGGGTTTCCAGCACTGTAATTCTTGTTACCACAGCAGTTTGACTTCCTTGCCCAACCATCTCTGAGGGCTTTCTTGAGATGGATTGCACTGTGGTGGATTTTCTGCTATAGGATAGTATTTTGGCTTGGTCAGTTGCATAGTAACAGTTGAAGGGAGACTTGTAAAGATAGAGAAATGACTTCTATGTTTTATCCTGTTTTTAGAAGGCACTTGTCATACATAGGTACTTTGAAGAATCTTAATGTAATTGTGAATTTAGCAATTGCCTGTTAGATTTTTGTATGTCAATGAGCAATACACTGATACAGCACATTTGCTATTAGCTTCTTTAATTTTGGTCCTGTGCAGGGAGAGGAGTGAAAATCTTCGGGTTTAAGCACGATTTTCTAAACAAAGTCATGCATTTTTCCACTGAAGTGTGGTATTTTGGGATTATTTTCCAAACTCATTAAAATAGACAACATGTTCCACTGAAGAGAGCAGTAGAATAACAGTTTATCTGTCAAAAAAATCATGTAGGCAGTTTAGAGATGGAGTGTGGGATATTTTTCAAGTGGTTAAAAAAAAGCTTATGGAAAACATGTAGAGCTCAATCCACATCAATGTACTGGAGCTACCTCAGAGTGAATACAAAAAAAATTTATTTCATTTTGCTAATTCTTAACTACATCTCATGAAATCAACTCAGAAAAGCAAGATTTATTATCTTACACAAGATTAGACCAGATCATAAATGCTTTTCACCTTACTTCTGATGATACCAGAGTTAGGTCCATTGCCTCCAGCCTACATCTGTGCTGCTAAATGAAAAAGGGCCAGGGACTAACCCCTGACCCCACAACACTAACTGCCCTCAAATATAATTCTTAGGTCTAACACGTCTAGGAGCAGGTTTGTTTTGGCAGGAATCAGTACGAGCAGCTCAGAACAGAGCCAGGGAATGAGGTAATAGTTGAAGGATGTGGACTGTCTTGGGCTAGTATTTGGGTCCATGGCTGGGCCATTTTTTATTTCACAGTATAGACACGGCCTGAGAGGGCTGTAAAGTGAGAACATGAATAAATACTTACAAATAAAGTGCTAGAGATTGAGGTTTGGTGTTTGATTCTGCAGTCATTGTTTTCAGCTGGAGAAGTGCCAAGGTTAAAAAGAAGTAAGTGCTTGATGCCATTTTAATTTTTCAGCTCATTTGTATCTAGTACAATATTAAAAACCATAAATCTGAAAATAATTGTAGGAGAACTTTAATAGATTTTTTTTGATTCACATAATACTGGCAGGACCTGCTTGTCTTAAGATGCCAGTAGTTTCTGGGAATCAGTGTTAAGTTTCTATATTCTGAAGTTTGCAAGTCAGTTTTCACATACTGTGACCTACAGACTTCAAGATGACATCTACTCTGATCAAGTTAACAGTCACTTTGTAAAAATCTCTAACATTCCATTGAGCACAGAGAAGAGTTGAAAACAGTTTAGATACCTGAAACTTCTTAAATTATGTATTTTTTTCTTTTGAATAATTTTTTTTACATTTCCCTGTGACTGTATAGAACTTCTTGTTGGATGGGGTGAGGGAACCCTTTCCCTTAGGGGTATCAGTTGGCTTTTTTAGAGTGGGGAAATGGATCTTAGCTAAGAAACTATGGCATTATTTTAACAGCTGTAATTAGGCCCTGTTTACTTGAGGACTAAAGAAGACATAGCAGAAAAAACAGGGAACACATCTTTTATCTCTGGTCCTTACCTTATGTAAAAAAGTTAATTAAGACATTACAGGCAAAGCCTTGTGTTTTCAGCTATACTGAGACTGCAAAACTTTCGTTAGTGTCAGGCTGTTTAGTGCAGTGATTATATGATCAAAGGTGGAGTTGTCTTGCCAGGCTAAGCTAGACTGTTGTTCAGTAGACTTAATGAAGAAAATGGCACAAAAGGAGGGGAAGAAGCAGGAAACTGCAGGATATATTTAGGCATTACCAAGCACTTTGCTGAAGCCATTTCAGAGCAGTGGCTTTGCTAGCTAAGCCAGCTGGTCTTTGCTGATACCTTCTGGACCTGAGCTCTCTCCTAGTACCTACTATTGCCCTGTGCACATGGAAGAAATACTGTCTGCACACACTGAATTTACTGTCTTGGATAGCTGTGGATTGGCAGTGGTTTTATGGACCCAAGCTGATGCTGCATGTCTTCAGGTACCATCCAAAAAGAGAGTTTTAGAAAAACCTAGACTCTACTGTCTAATTAAATAAACCAAAATGAGATTTCCTGCGTAGCTCCACCTGGTGATATTAGACAGTATTGCACACAGACCTGGTCAGAAAAATAAAGGCATTTGTATGACAGGTTTGCTGTAAACTAGCACTGAAAAGAAAGTGTGTACTAAGCTACAAGTTCATTCGCTGTTAGTAAAATACAGTTTATGTATTTATCATAAGAGTTTCAGAACAAAAGGTATTTGAGCATCAAAATTTGAGCATAAAGGTTTTCTTCTGCAGCAATATTCTCTCCCAGTATTTACATTTTGTCCCAACAAGGAATTTTTCAATCAGTGATTTCCACCAGATCCTGTCCAAAACAATGAAATTCATTCTTCTAAGTACAGGTAATTATGCTAAGTATAACTCATTCCTTTAAGATAAGCTGGGGAGAGGTTTATTGGAAGGAAAATCCTATGGAGGAAAAAGTACCAAAAAAATGCATTAACCAAACAGTTTGATAAAGATTAATAAGACAAATATTTTCGTATCTTTCAAAGCTTGCAAAGCAGTTGGGCGGTATCTGCTCAATGGTCAGAAATGTTGCTAAAGTATGTGGGAACATACCTGTGCTACCCGAGATGCTGATAGCAGCACAATGGTGGGAGCACCGGGTGCCCTTGCTCTGCGACTGCAGTTCTGAGTAGGCTTGGGCAGCCTCTGCTCCTGCCACTCCTCTCATACCAGCACCCGAGAGAGCTGGAGGAAAATCAGCTCAGGTCAGACCTCAGTGATTGCCGTAGTCAGCCACAAGCAGTGTTGCGAGACGTCAGTTTTTTTGGAACAGGGGAAGGAAAAACTAGGTGAATTTTTAAGATCCCTCAGTCAAACTTTCCTAAATGCAGGAGGTTTAGGGAAGGGTGGAAGGGGATAAGAGTGGAAGGAGAAAAAAAGTTTTTTCCTAAGAAATAAAATTGGCTGAGTGAAGCTGTGCTTTTATGAGCTTGTGCAGAACACGTTAGAGTGTCACTGAGCTCCCTGTTGACTTTGTGTGTCTACAGTGTGAGTAGCTTTCCCGGTCTCAAAGTCAAAAACTAACAAAAATGGAGCACAGTGATGGAACGAGGAGGGAAGTCTGTCTGGATGTCATCTCTGTTTCACATCTCAAGCTGTCATGTTTTATATTCATCAGGATACTTAATCCATGTCAGTCTTTAAGCATCTAAGTGGCTTTAAAGAAACAAATTCATACTTAGCTTTTAAACGCATGAATGAAATACCTTGTCAAATTTGTGTAAGGTTAACAATGGTGCTGGGTCAGGCACCATGTGATGGCAGATTTCACTAGATCACAATGGACTTTGGGAAAGCTCTCGATACTAATGGGCCTTTCCAGCTAGGAACGGGTACATACATGTATTTTCCCCCAGTGACTGCAGCCTTTTATAGTCTCCCAAACAGATGTATGAGCCCTTAAGCCTTATTTTACCAATCGATTTTTGAAAAGAGTTTGCCGGGGCTTAACTCCTGCTTGTGTTGGAGTCTGTGGCTGCAGAACTCGCTGAGTATCTACCCTCCTGCTTGTCTGCAGCTCAGCAAATCCCTCACTAATCTTTTGAGAGGCCGGTCGGACTGCATAGCAACTCGCCTCAGATGAGGTAGAACTCAATTTTCAGGGATGGGAGGTTTCTGAGCTGTGCTTCTGCAATTCCTCCCTGTTCTCTGTGTTTTAGTCATCAGAGCATCGGGCAAGGTGGTCTGACAGCTACTGACCCTTTCCATTACAGCTGAGTGCTTAGCCAAGGCGAGGCAATAGCTTTTCTTGAAGGCACTAAATTATCTTCAAAATAATTTCCTTTTATTCCCTTTCAGTTGCAGGAGGTGACTTGAGGCACAGAGGTAGTTAAGTCTTGTCTGTCTTCCCACAGTAATTATTTTAAAGTGAGGGGCATAACGAATAGGAATGATAGCAAGGAGAAAGGCTATGTAAAAAAATGTTACAAATTAAACCAGATTTCCAATATGAAGATGAATTTTGATTTTTCTCTTGTTTTTAAGTTAGTTTTCCAGTAGTTCCTCATTAATATTCTCCTAAATGCAGAAAAAGATGACTTCTTACTTTTGATAAATAGCAGATTTAAGATTATTTGAGATTTGACTTTGTTTCAATGAAGAAAAGGACCTTAGATTTTGAAATGCTCTAGGCAGGGGAATTAATTGCTTTCTAGTGTGCTTTGCTGAGGTCTGCGCCTCTGTGGTTGCCTGCTTGGCAGCCAGTGTTGGAGCTGTACCCTGACAGTTTTGTAAGCTCAAGCTGTTGAGGTTCTGCAACTCCTGGGAGCTCAGCCTGCCAGCTCCATCACCCCTGGGCAAGACGCTAGGGAACTGAGAAAGTGAGCTATGGGAAACTCAAAATAAAAACATGTCCATAATTATTTTAGTTTGGATTTACTGGCAAATTGTGAAGAAAAAAAATACTTAATGAGTTGTGAACATCCCACTGGAGGGTTAAGGGGGTCACATGAATTCCTGCCCGAGCATGCAATTCAAGTTGCTATCTAGCCTTAATACCGCTGTACCAGTGAAGGCACTGATAGCACACGGAAGTTGTTTTGGCTTTCAAAAATGAAATGCATGTGGAAGGGAGGAGGATGAAAGAAAGAAAATAAAGCTGAGTGTATATTTAAGGTGGGCAGCCCAGCACATATATTTTCATATTTGTATTAACATCAGATGATTTCTTAGAAGAGAGAATAAATTGAGTAGAATTTTACTGAAGAGTAGAAAATGTAGAAATTGCCCCTTTGAAATGACTGAGGGAACAGAAGATTTTGAATAACCATCCTTGCTGTCAACAGCACATTTGATCTAAGGGCATCAGTATGCTTCTAAATGTTAAGTGGGCCTACACATCAGAAGTATTTTAAGGAGCAAAATGGCATGCTAGCATTTATGATTCCCTCCTCATTGATACCCTCAATTATCAGCTATCTCTTCCTATGTTCTAATGGTTCATTTCTGCCTTTTACAGGTACATAAGCCTCACTGAGATTGGTGTTGTTTCTCTTGGATTAAGGGTCTGCGGTTTTAGAAGGCTGGAATAAAAAATAAATAACCAGCTTTGTCATTAAATATCCAGTGATTAAAAACCAGAGTGACTTAGGTGTTCTGGTTGTTGCTGAAAAATATGGCATAGTATTCAGCATTTTAGTTTAAATTATATTTATGTAGTAGAAATAGAGCTTTTCTGGGGGCATGTTTCTTCTTATACAAGGTATATGTGCATACATTGTTATTTGGCTGCATTTTAAAAATCAGAATTGTTGGCTATGGTTCTCTTTGATTATATAAGATTTTAAGTATCAAAAATATCGTCTGTGTTTTGTAACATAACCTCTCTTACTTTACTGTGAGGTGTATGTAAGAAAGTACAGAAGAGGTGGTGATGGGTTGAGATACTGCAAGACACTGGAGGGGAAGACAAGAAGTGTTAACATGTTGCAGGAGGTAAAAGGATGCCAGTAAAGGGACTCAAGAAGGCAAGCAGTGCAGTCAGAGCAGCAGAGGAGTAGGTGGATTTTTGGCAGGAGAATTTTGCCTAGATGTAAATTGGGAATGAACTGAGATGCAGAGAGGCCACCGAGGACGCAGTAGTAGTAATTGAAGCAGTGGATAACTACGGAGTGGATAAACATGTTGGTAGGTGGGTTAGGGGTGGACGTTAAAGATATTTCTTAGTGATGCTGTAAAAGAAAAGGTGGCATTTCACATTGGGAAGACAGTGGAACAATAGTTGGGATTATGTGAAAAGTCTCCTATTACAAGGCTGAATGATCATAAAGATAAGAGTTGTGCAGTGTGACAAAGGCAAGGCTGGAAAGGACATTAAGACCTCCCAAATTTCTCCAGCTTTCAGTGATGGCATCAGTCTGTCCTCTGCTTTCAACAAAGCAGACTGCTTTGCCTTTGGCCTTTATTAGTTGCTATAAATCATTGTCAATCTCCAGGAGTGATGGGGCGGTGTTAGAAGCCTTCCTGTATTGAGAACATCTCCTCTGGGTCAATTCCAGTGCAAAGAGAGATTAGTTACATGTGCATGAAGTATCCTGCACATTTTCTGTGGATAAATACAAAGCGAATTCCAGGTCTGTCAGTCACAAAACTCTATGAGTGCACTTGAGGAAAAAATAAAAAGAGAAAACATTTCATTTAGAGTGTACTTTGTGTTGTTGCTTTTGAATGCAGTGAATAAATTGTAGGAGGCAGAGCAGAGATAGTGAGCAGTGATACTGAATGGCTGACTTGCTTTTAAAAGTCTCCTTGGGATGTTGTTATAAAGCTGCGCAATGATTTGGAGCCTCCTCAGGTGCTGTCCTTCCTTCAACTGGAACATCTGAATTTCCGGGTGGTGACAAAGCCTGAAAGGAGAGACCAGGAGAGGAACTACTGGAAGAGAATTTCTGTTTGGAAATGCTCTGGCTGACAGAGAAAAAAGCTTCTGGGTCAGGAAGCGTGTGTGCTCTTCAGCAGCAGTCTGAAAGGAAGGATAAACCTAAAAACTGTCTCTGCATTGTGGCCACTTCACTTGCAGTGTTTAAACTCATTACAAACTTGTGGAAACATTAGTCAGGAAAGGCGGTGACCCCATTCGCTGAGGACAGCGTGCTAAATTCCTGTGTTTTACACCTCAGCCTCTTGTAGCACGAATGTCTTCATCTAAGGTGAACATTCAAAAGATAAATGGGTCACTGCAGTTGGCTTTTTCTTTATTTCATTTATTGGCTCTTCTTTCTTTTAATTTGAGGCAACGGTGGTATATTTTCTTTCCTTTTCAGTTATTATCATTGAAGTCAGTGATGATATTATTCTGGTTTCACCATCCAACTCCCCCAGAAGTCCCAGGAAGGACTTTTGTTCACAGCTCTAGCTAGGTTTTTGGTCACTTGCAACATGGTTTGAATAGAAGTAGTATTAGATTATGTACATATGAAATAGGGTGTTATTGTCACACAGCAATGTTGTTTTGTAGATTTGGGGTGTGTGTATCATTGTATTGGACTGTGGCAGTGACACCGGAGGCTTCAGTCGGCGGTGCACGCGTGGTGCCCTACTGCCATGTCAGGCTCCCTGAATTATGTGTGATGTCCACTGGGGCTGGTAGATGTGACACAGAACAGCCTGAGACTCGTGTCCATCTCAGCTGGCAGCTGAAAGCTGAGCAAGGTCACCCAAAATGACACTGGACTGTGGATAACTGGATCAGACCCTACATGTCCTACAAGTCCGGAGCCTCTCTGCTGAAGCCAGTGCAGATACTGGTGTGAAGGGAAGAACAAGATACTGGGGCTTGCTCAAAGGCAATTACACTGCTTTGCAGTTGTGTCTTCCCCGTGTTTTCTCATTTTAAGGTGGACATAATTGGGTAATATGATTGTGAATTATCTGTGCCATCCAAATAGAGAGTGAGATTGCTTGTTGTCATGACAACAAAAGATGGTGAGGTGTTTACTTGAAAGTGAGTTCTGCACAAGCGTTCACATCAAGCTGTGTCTGAAGATCAGTGTTTGAAGAACTATTCTTCAGAGAGTCTATTCCTCCTTTAAAATATTTGCTGTATTTGTGCAGTTTTACCCCAGGATATATGGAAGATGGCTTTTTGAAAGCTTAACCCAGGACAGAGCATAGGCTTTTATTTTCAAAAGGCACTCTTTAGTTCAGTAATGGAAATCCTACCTAGACTACAAATAGCGACATATGGAAAAGCCAGCCAGTCAACTATCTGCTGTTTATATAAAAGGAGTTTGTAGTGAAGAGACTTCCTTTTAAAATGAATCATATGGTAACTCACTTTTATAATCCTTTAATATCTTTTTGGCTTTAAAAGGTATTTGGGTTTAAGAGCATGCTTTGTGATATTAATTTTATCTCACTGAGCTTTCTTTCGTGTATAAATCTGTGCTGGGGCAAAGGAGATAATATTTATTAATTCCTTGGAAGTGCCTTTTATACAATGTGTACTGGAAAAGAAGTGTATATTTGATATTCAAATGGGGCAAACTACTACTCTTCTCTATGAGTAAATATGCTATGTATAAAAAGAACTGTGTAAGTGCTGCGTAGCATTAAATAGTTGCCTGACTGTCTTCTTGTTGTAGTTACCTTTTAGTATACTTTCAGCTGCTTACTGTCCAGAAAGGTCTTCATTACCTTTTGGTTAAGCTTATGAAGAAGGTGCATTTGGTTGTGTTCATTTAATATAAACAGAGAATGTTAACATTATCAAAGATACATAAGCTACAATAGCCAGTAATATTATTTGAAATTCTTCAGTCATAGGATTCATTTTGATGATTAGATATTAAATATAATGATAATATGTAGCACATATTTGTATTTCAAATACTCGTGTTTCTACAAGAGCCCAATTGTAGTTAAGCTAGAGACAGTCAGAGAGGAGTAGGGAAGAAGTTGATGAGAATGCTTAAATAAGACTTGGAGTTGTTACATGATAGGAAAATCTAGCTGAGTCATTTTTTTTACATATCCAGTGCTGCTATTTGAAATTTGAATTGGAAATGAAATAGTTTCAGTAAGGATTTAATATATCTGAAATCAGGGTTTTTTTCTGCTCTTTGGTTACAGCACTTAGATCAACTGTGTTATGGCCCAGGAGCTGCAGTTTTGTAATCCCAATTTAAAAAAAAATACACATCTCAGGAAGAAATTGGCACTTTCTGAGATAGCTCAGGACCTTGAAAAGTCAGATCTTTCTTTAGCCAGCCCTCTACATTTTACCTCTGTGCTTATCTCTTAAATAGTTCAGTAGTCTCTTAATCAAAATAAGAACTTGTAACTTGTTACTTTGAATAGTGCAGCACGGGAAATACTATTTAGTTATTAATTTCAAGTAGCAATAATACATCAAAGATGGGTGTCAAAGGCTTCTTAGCTTAATGAGAGGGGCAGTGTCAGTGATGGTGAGGAAAGAAACTGGAATAAGACCAGAAAAGACAAGTGGCATGACTGGATTTGTCAGACATTTGTAAACATCAATGGCAAAACATATATTAATCATCTGTTTTTCTTGCAAGCTTCAAAATTGTGAACTTGTGCCAGTTTTCTGTACCGCTCTTTTCTGGTGTCATACCTGATGAGTTAACTATAACTCATTTCCTCTGTCAATGAGACCAACTGGCTATGTTGGTAGTCTGCCACATGTCTACACTGGTGCTCCCAGATCCTCCCTCCTCCACCGACTCCATGTATTAGCTCTGATTGCAAAGTCTCACTGGAAATAAGCTGTGTAAGACAGAGGCCAGGTTCTGGCATCCCTGTCAAAGGAATGTTGGTTTTATGGGGCACACAGGGACCTCAGCATTTCTACGTTTGCTTTTGGGTATCCTGCAATGTTGCTAATCTGAATTGTCTCAAAAATACTGGAGTTGTTCAGGGAGTCGTGGGATGATAGCTGGCTACATGTACGTTGATCAACATAACCCTGAGACTGTCAGGGAGTGGATTATGCCTACAGCAATTTACTAGATGACAGCAAGTAAAATTACTGGTCTACTGCCACACAAGACTGCTTGCCGCCTTACAAAGCTCGTGTCCCTCCTGCACATGCCCTTTGGTTTCCTGTATCAGACAAGCTGAGGACAGGACATGTGGTCCATCCCACCTCCAGTTCTCCCCTGCCTGAGGCAGGGTCAGCGAAGACCAGAAGGAGCCAGCTAAGAAGGCACTGAAGAAGTAGCAAAGGCAGTGTGGTGTGTTGTCAGCAGGGTGCCAGGCTGAGGTGGTGCCATGGGCAAGGAGGTGGGCTGGGAATGAGCAGACAGGCCCCCATTCCTTTGGCTGATAGACGGGGATAATGCAAAGGGAATTTTATTCCTTTGTGCTTTTCCTTAAATCCCAGGAAGCTGAAGAATAGGAGATGGGGCTCTGGGAAAATATTATAATTATGGGCTAATCTTGTTAGTCTCAATTTTTTAGAAGTCAGATAATTCAGTGTATGAATTGACAAAGTCTTAAAATTCTAACATAATTTCTTGAAGGTTTTCTATACTGTTCCTTGCTGTGGTTACTGTCTCTGCAGGGATTCCCCTTTGTGTTTTACTCTCTATTCCATGAGCATGAAATTTGGAGAATAACCTCCCTATTGGCCAGCTGGTGATAGGCCAGCCATCATTTTTCACAGTCCTCTGGAGCCTACCTTGGATCTTACTGGCTTGGAGGTAGTCCCATTGATCGTAAATCTGTTATATGGCAGAAATTCTGGAGTAGAGAGTGTCTTTGTTCTTTCTGGTGATAGTGAGCCTGTAAAGCAGAGTAAGATGAAAAAAACCTATCTGATATATTGATGTGTGACTTCTGATATGTTCTCTGTACAAGAGACAAAGATATGTGCAAGCCAACTGAGAAAATAACAGCTGTGATGCTGGAGAGTAAGCAAAAGAGGCTTGTTCTTTTGCTTTCTCAGTAGCTGCAAAGATACGTCCACAGTTTATAATACATAGGTTTCCATTACATGAGGAAGAGTTGAACAAGTCAAATAGTGGAGTGATGGTACCAGTACACACATTGTAGTTAGTGTCAGTCCTTCATGCTGCTCGCATTAAATTTTTAATTTTATTTCAGCAATACACATGTGTAAATTGACAGTCATCCAAATGTAGAAGTGAAAGGGTTGCTGATAATTGTAAAAGAGTGAATTGAGCATATCCAGCAAGTTAGCTACATGGGTAAGATGCTTCATTGTCTCTTTTTGCCTTGCAGGAAGAATGCAAACAAATACTGGCTCGGCAGAAATCCAGTTCCCAGTCTGATTCTCATGACGATGAGATTTCCCCTCCTCCTCCCAACCCAGTGGTAAAAGCCCGGCGCAGGAGAGGGGGTGTCAGTGCAGAAGTGTACACCGAGGAAGATGCTGTTTCTTACGTCAGAAAGGTAATGTGTTATTGTCTGATTCTGAGATGTACAGGGCAATTGAGGGACTCACATTTTGCTCATAATTTGGACTCGTGTCAGCCTGTAGGATGGTGTCCTCATGTCATCATGTGCATGGCTTGACCATCTTCTTCACACTCAAAGTTCTTTTGCTGCTTTCCCTATAGATATAGCTTCAGCATTCTGTATTCTTTCCTTTTTGAGATGTGCTGCTAATCTGTTTCTCTTTCTAGCAGGGTCAGTAATTCTCAGCCATTTTCTTGATATTCACAGACTTCAGCAGCTTTTGAGTTTTGTCAGAACCTCACAGTTTTGGAAAGCAGCCTTTTCTATTGCTGCATTTCCTGCTTTTTTTTTTCCAGAGTCACTTCTAGCTCAAGTTTTCTTCTAACCTAGATTATTTAGGTTCCCTAGACCATTCCGGCACATGGTTTCAATGTTGATTTAGTATCACCTAACCCATGGGTTTTTCAGAGTCTGTTGACCATACTTGGGTGATTTTATGTGACTGTAGTCTTTGAAGTGCCAATCCAAAATTAGGTGATTTCTTCGGTAGGAGCACTAATTTGGGCTTATCTTGTTTTATCTGTTTTTTTTTCACAAAAATATCTAGATATGCTATGTCCTTGATATCTCTTAATAACTGTATTTTTTTTTTGAAACTGGCCAGAGCTTTCAAATGTTATTAGAAGACAGACATTACAATAGCATATGTCATACTTGTTTAGGGAGCTAGGCTAAAAATGCATTTCGTAAGGTTGACAGATGCTACTAATGTGCTTTTGTACATGCCTGGAGTAGCTTTAACCCAAAGAGCTTTTTCTGTATGGGAATACATTTTTTCAGTCACTGTTTTTTGGCAGAATATTTTTTGCCTTTGCAGTCAGATGTGCTTTTGTCATCCACTTACAATACAAGTACACTGGCTGCTCTGGGGATTTCTGACCCAAGAAACAAAGAATTAGGAGAACCTTTTTTCCTAAAAACAATATGGAGGAGTATTCTCATGGCAGTTAAATAATGCTTGCAAGTATACAGTAAATTTTAACAACAGTGTGGTCAAGCTATTAATGCACTGCACTGTTAAAAAACTTGTGTGTTATTTTAAAAGCCACTTTCAAACACTTTTCTTTCTGTGCAGTTTGCAATATCCCCCTTAAAAACTTCCATGAAGAGATCATTTGTCTCTGCTTAATATGGGCTCCATCTGACTTTTCTGAAAATCAAAGGAAATATTCCTTCCCACATCCCTGAGTAATTCTTTTATGTTTATAATGGAACCTGAAGTTAACTTTATTTTCTTTGTTTTTCTACAGTGATGCCAATAAGCCCTGACAGTGGGTAGGCAAGAATGAGAAGAAGCAATACAGATCATATTCTTTGTGTTCTGTGACTAGAGCTGTTAATGATTTTAATTTCCTAGGAACTGGCTGAACTTAAATAATAATAATTTAGGGCATGGTTTCTTGTTAGGCTACAGATGCTGCAAGGAATAGAGAACTAGCACTGGGAGGGTTTGTGTCAGTGCTTTGTCTTCTGCCATCAGCAGATGAATCCCATGGTGATTCCCATGGATGTGTGTTTGTGACAGAAAATTCTAGAATACAGAAATAAACAGAAACACTGAAAGGACAAATTATGAAACTAATTTAAAAGTGTAAAAAGCAAGGCAGGGGTTGTGTTAGACTATTGCAAGCAGATGGAATTTTAGATAGTAGCCAGGAAGAACCACTGGCTTGAAATCAGGTGTTGGATAGAAACACATATGGGTCATAAGCCAATGTAAAGAATCCCTTGAAGGGGTGAGCTATAGGGTGAGTACTGCAAAAGGCAGTGCAATGAGTTATGTCACTGGAGAGGAAATCAAAGGAGATTTAGCTTTGTGATTTGAGCAAGCACATGGCATGGCTCCATTCTGGGGAGCACAAAGGAAGATCACTGCGGAGGGTTATTTTATTGCTTCATTCCTGAAACTAGAGAAAGCAATATTTGTCACCACATCTGACAGAATGTATAGTTAATAACTAACAGAATAAGAATCGTGCTGTAAAGAGGGTTATTGGTTTGAAGAGAACATTCAATGATTACTTGGAACAGTGATGTAAGAAATGGTCAAATGATTCTTCCTGCCATTTGATTTTGGTCAGATGTACGGTTACTGTGACATCTAGAGAATCTCTTGTGTTTTCTGTGTTCTTCCTCCAACAGACCCACTTTGGTCTTGGCCTTGTGGCTTTCACTGCTGCAGATTCTCACTGAGTAAGGCTTGTCAATGCTATTGCATAGTCAGCCAGAAAGGTTGGAGTTGAATGTCTTAGTGATTTGATTATCTACCCTTTTGGCTCATCAGCAGGAAGCTGAACAGCTAGGGTATTCTTAATAGAGCAAGGGTTCAGGACTGCAATTCAGTCCAAGGTTTGTTTGCTAGGGTAAGAACCAAGAATAAAATACCCGTTCTATTTAACATTGAGGAATTTAAACTTTTAGATAAATTAGATTATGTTTCACTCTGGTGCAAATATGCTGTTTATACATACATGCTTCTCTAGACTTAATTTGAGTAGCCTAATGACCACAGCAGTCAATGTGTGATGTCTGAAGCCAGAGTTTAACTTCAGTTCTTCACACTGTAGTATTTTCCCTTGAAATATATCTAGATCAGTTCTTTGTGAGGAAGGTGGGCCTCTCAGAAGCTTAGTTTCTTATACCACAATGAGTACTGAAAAGTATGGTGTAATCATCACATTTTTACCTTTTACCTAAAGCAATGTTGTTTCAAAAATAGGTTGCTTCTAATATTGTTTGTGGGGGAAGAAGAATATGAAATATGTTTTCCTCGGTTCAAGAGATTTGAAAGGAGACTTCACAGCTGCCAGTACCTGCTAATTATAGTATTTTATGGATATCCCTCTCCCCACTCATCCTGGATCTTTTATTTCTTTTCTGGTTGTCATACTGAGAACATAAATTCTTATCCTCACATTATCAAAACTGTAATTTATTAGTTTCTTAGTGGCTTTATATTGTAGTCTAAACCTGTCTCAGTGTTTGAAATCAAATTGCATCCATTATCTTGAGTAGTAGAATTTTCTATAGATTACAAGATCTATGAAGAAGTACAACCAGGCAATTACCATTTGTTCTTTTCTCTACAGGTTATTCCGAAGGACTATAAAACTATGACTGCTCTGGCAAAGGCCATCTCCAAGAACGTGCTCTTTGCTCATCTTGATGACAATGAACGAAGGTATGAGGTGCTTTATGATTTAAATAGCTTGACCTGAGGACAAAAAATTATATTAAATTTTGACTCGGGGATCAGAACTACTCTCACTGATGCGTTCGCGTCATACTAGATGCACCCTCACACACACTTATGGTATTATGACAGAGGGTAAAATCACAAGCTAAAAGAGGGTAAGAACAGGTTAAGAGTGTATTCAGACATATTTAATATTTTCAAATCAGCTATGCCTGATGAACTTTAGGTTACTTAAGGAATTGGCTAAAGCAATCTCAGAAGCATTTGTAGTTACTTCTGAGAACTCAGGGAAGACAGGGCAAGTGCTAGAAGAGTTGGGAAGAAAAAGCATAATGTCTATAAAGAGGTAAAAGAGAATTGCAGGTAAATTATTTTGTTCTTTGAAAAGCTGGAACAAACAAATTATGTTTAAGCACCTGAAGGAGACCAAGAAGTTCAGTAACAGCCAATGTGACTTTTAAAAACTTGAAAAAGTCTTCCTACAACTGAGTAGAAAGTGTTGTAGCTAGGGAAGGCACATCAGAGGCCAAAGAAGCTTGACATCTAGTAACATTTTGACATTAATATATATGACAGTTCCATAAACAATCAAGGGAAATGTCTTCAGTGAAACCACTGTGGAGTCTATGCAAAACTGATTGGGTTGCCATGCCAAATAGTAGTTATTAATGGTCTAACATTCTAACGGAAAGATACATTGAAGTGTGGTAAGGGTTCTGGTTTTCATTGTTGTTGTCATTAATGACCTCGGTGGTGGAATAGAGTCTGAGTCTTGAGTTTTTAGATGACATGAAGATGGGAAGGGCTGCTAAAACATTGGGAGACAGGGCTAGAATTCAGAATTAGGCTGACAAGTTGATGAAATGTTGTAGTAAAAGCAGGATGGATTGTCACTGAGACGAGTGCAGAGATGTATACTTAGGCAGGAAGAACACCTTTATAACTATAAGATGATTTTGCAGTTTTGGTAGTTCCTTGAAAAACTATATGGAGCTTATTGTGAATCATGGTCTGAACATTAGTAACTAATGTCAAGCTGTTTTGAAAATACTAATGTTTTACTGGGGTAACTAAACAGGAGAACATGCAAGACATCCTCATGTTGGAAAGATTTCAGCTGGAACACAGTGTCCAGTTTGTGCACTGCACTTCAAGGATAAACAATTGGAGGAAGTTCAGGGAAGAGCAGTAGGAACTATCACAGATCTAGATAACATCTCTTCTGAAGAAAGAATGGGATTGGTTGGCCAGCAGAAGACAAGTCAGGGGTAGAAGGATGTGATAATAGCTTATAGTTGTGTATGAATAATGGTATATGAGGAATAAACTGTGTGTGCCAAAGGGTAAAGAATAACAGATTTAAAGTGCAGTAGGAAAGAGTCAAGTCAGATAGGAAGAGGTCTCTGCTTGGGTAGGTTGTGGAGTCTCCACCACTTGAGGACATTAAGAACAGATTAGACTATGGTCTGCCAGGAATGACATAAGTATTGTCAGTCCTGCCTTGCAGCGGATAGGCCATGTGATGTCATGAGGTCCTTGCCAACCCTGCTTTTCTGTGCTTCTGTGGTTAGAAAGGACAAAGACTTTGTCTACTCTGACGTTTTTAGTACTGGCAGAACACCAGCGGTACAGTCCTTTCATGGGGCTACTTGAAGACTTTCAGTCAAAGCATGCTCCAAGTGTGCAAATTTTGCTCCCTCTTGCAGACGTTTGCACAGATTAATTACTTTGCAATCCTAATTATTATGTTATCACATTCACATGCATCTTTTTGGAGTGATTAGAAGAGGATTAACTTTGCACATTTCTTCTTGCTTTTTCACCCACAGCAGAGAATTCTTGTATAGAACTGCTATAAATCCTAATTATACCTTTGGCATGCTAATGTGACAGACCCTGAAAGGATAGGTTTTGGGGCTGGAAAAGGAACGTTTTGGTAATATGTTATCACAGTAGGTTGAAAGAAAAACTGAAGTAGAAGTGCCTTTCCTTGCGCTGTGCTGATTGTACATCATGGTCATAGTCTCTCAGATACATTCCTTATGACCCATTTACCTCTGTCAGACAGACTGTCCTGAGATATGTGGAGATTCACATGTGTGTGCTGCAGATGGGTTCTAGACTGTCAGCTTTTGCAGTCCTCAAACTATGGCTTGACCAGGTGTCTACTGCCTCTGCTGTCAAAAGATTTAGAAGCTTCTTGGTTTCCGGGTTGTGCACTGTAGCATATTCAGCTTTATACTGTCTCCCATGCTCAAGGGATGTGTCTTGGTGCCTTGTTCAAGCCTCATGACAGGCACAGCAAGCTATTGCTGGCACTGTGGAAAAAAAAAAAAAAAAGTAACTCACAGAAGGACACATGCATTCTGCTTTTGCAGAAATGATTGCAATGAACGAATTAGTTGTCCTCTCTTTGCATTTTACTGAGCTCACTCTCAACATCATGCTATTGCCCTTGTCTGGTTTCGTTTGTCAAGTGTGGAGAAGTCAGCAAGGTGGAGCACACCATTGCCATCACTTACAGTTCGGATATTGTTGCTGGAGATACGTAGTTCAGTGAAGTAAGTGGTATATGACTTCATTTGGGTTCTGTCCTCTTGGAATGGTGAAAAGCTAGGAGAGGTGACTTGTGTTGTACTTGCTGCTTGGCAGCTGTAAAGGGTCCTTATGACTGACATAAACCCTTATTTATAAAGGCAGCATGTAGCATATTATCTCTGTGTCAGATATTCCATATCAATGATTAATTGCATGAGAAGTCATGCTGAAGTTAAGGTAAACAAGTAGCTTTTTGCACTGGTGTCTGAAATAGTTCTGTTCAAGTCTTTTGGATAGTGTCTTTCCATGTGCCATGCTTAAAAAAGAGTTGCTCTCTCTCATGCGCGCGCTTGCGCACACACAGACACACACACACACACACACAGAGAGTCTGGTGTAAAATTACACTGAAAAGTGCAATAAAAGGGAAACTGCAACTGCATCAGTACTGAAGGTAGCAGAGCTAGTTATCAGCAACTTTTGCCAAAATGCTCATTTCAGGAGTTGCTAACATTATAAAGAACAGTGCAGCTCTGCAAAGCGATGTAGCAGTCCGCTGTTTTCTCGTGAGACTTTTCCACTGACTTCAGTAAGATCTTGATTAAACTCTGGAGTAGGGTTCTGGTTGTCTCAAAGCCAGTGGCAAAATGCCCATTATCTGAAGTGGAAATGTGCTTTTAACTGTAAGGGAGCTGTTGTTCTCATTTGCAAAACCAGGAATGCGTGGAATTTTAATTGTGTTTCTGCACATGTCCACCTGATGTATATTTGATGTATATCTTTGCCCAGAGCTGGTCTGTTACATTCTCACTGACACAAAACCTCAGATTTACATGGATGTATCATATACTCATCCAGATTTTTTTTTAATTGATGAGAAGCTAGCTGTTAAACATTAAAGCAGCATCAGGGCTTCATAAAATTAATTTCTTACTGTGTTTTAATAGATATATTTTGATTTTGATTGTTTATTAAAATATTGCACATCTAACAAAAATACTGGACTATATTAAAAATTTCAGTGAAATACAGGCAGGGTGAATATTTGTGAGCTGTGGGGAAAAGAGGGATATTAAGGTGGTGATGGGCTTAATTATGAACTAAAAAGCTCAGATAGTTGCAGAGAGTACATGGATGTGTATCAGTGCACTTGCCTTTGAGCTCATTGTTGTTTCTTGTCTTATCAGCCCAAACTCAGTTGCAGTCTTCTCAGAGTAGACTTATGTTGTATGTGCTTTGATGGGTTTTGCTTCCCTGGCTGGGATGTGTGGCAAAGCCCTTTCACTTTGTTTCAGGCTTTGATGTATTTCCTCTGCAGTTAGGATGTATTTAATGCCGAGGTAGTTGAGTTTGGATTTTGATTGTGCTGTTATGTCGTCGTTTCAGGTCCATAGGCACGTGTGCTCTAACTTCTCTCCTTTCTTCCACCTCATGTGATGACATATTGGTTGGCTTATGTTCACATGGGGGTTTTGCCCTTCATTTTGTGTTTTTTCCTTACTCCACTTCCTTCATGGCTCCACTCAGAAACTCTTGGAAAAGACTGCTCAAAGGGTTTTATTAGGTGGGCAGTGGAGCACGTTAGTTAAGCTCAGATGTGACCGCAGCAAGATTTTCTTGAAAAGCATGGTTCATACTGGTGTGCAGACATCAGAAGCTCTGGAGGTGACCACCAAGAGGACAACTTTCCCAGGCAGAGATAGTTATGATCACTGCAGGATCAGCAACTCTGGTCCTGGCTTGGTGCTCACCAAAGCCTTACATATATGTACACAGTCCTGCAAAACAGCTTTTCGTGTGACAGCTGAAGGAGCTCACTGAAGCACAGAACAACTTCTGACACAGAAGACAGCACTGCACAGGCTGTGCACCCAGAAGAACTAGGAATTGCTCTGCAATCTGTTCAAGGATGAACAGCCTTGAGAGAAAACACTGGTGGAGCTGGACCTTCAGCCAGGTAAGAGACATTCACCCTCTCTTTCATTATACTGGGGAAAAGTGAAATGGCAGCATTAACTGTGAGGGATTTTTGCATTATAAACATAAATATATTTTGTATAGATTATGTTCTTTGCAACAGTTTGTCTTTAACATCAGTTGAGGGCAGAAGCCATCTTGTTTCTTTGCTCTTCATTACACCTGTGATCCAAGAGGAAGTCCCAGCAGAAAAGAATAAAATTAAATACAATCCTTGATTATGGCATTTGTACTTAATAAAAAAATGCAAAGATAAAATTACAAATTTTGCAGAAGTGCATATTTCAGAAAGTAGATCTATCTTTGTAGTGTCCCTCCAGAGTGCTGGTGGGAAGTTACACTTAATAACATCTAAGCATTGTCTTAGGTGGCCTGTGCTATAGGTTCTAGTGGCTGAATAGGGGGAAGGAGTTCCTTGCTGATCTCATTCCTCCTGGTTCCAACATGATCTCATGGTTCAGGTCCATTCTGAAGGCTGTTAAGAGTTTGCATAAACTTTCCCCTATATTTTGGTCTGTGACACTTGAGAATTTTGCATATGGGAGAAATCAGCACGGCAGGGTGCGCTGTACTGATGCCCTCTCTGCTGCTTTGGATTCGTTCAGTCAGCAGGCAGTGAATGATTTCTATCTATGCAAAGATAGAATTACACCCATAACTTGGCAGCATTTTATTTCCTCTCCCACTCTTGGATATTCAGCAGATTAACATCCTCTAAGCCTTCCTAGTTGTGAAATGGTGTATAAAGTCAAAATTGGTGACAAGGGGCTAGTCTGATTGTCCTAATCTCTTATAACCTGGCAGTGTAGCTAGTGAGAATTTTTATTAGTTCAGCATGTAATGCTGGAATACAAGTACACCCACTTGGCTTTGCCATGATGTTGAACAGTGAAGGGTAAAAAAAAGGAAGAAATTGTTCAGTTTCCTTCTGTGGATAAAAATAAAAGATACTTTTCATCACTTCGTTGACAGGATGTTCTGACTCTACTGGATGGGGCAGCCAATGAAAGGGGGACAGTGAAAAGATTCAGAAGTGACCTGCTGTGGGAATGGGAAGTTGTACCCAAAACTGATGATTGTTGAGGAGGAGAAGGAAATATATCTGAAGCATAACCAGTGCATGAGAGAGCAGGACTGAGAGCAGCAGGAGTGTCAGTCCTGGTTCCAGGATGTCACCAATGCCTGTCTGCTCTGCTGTGAGTCATGAGCCATGAGCCACGTCTGCCAGTCCCTATTCAGAAGCTCCGTGGCCTCCTGACCACATGAAAAAGTGGAATGGTTAAACATTCATCGTATCTGTGTGTAAATGTAAAATCTGTATGTAAAAGCTGTGAAAAACTTGTTTGTAAAGGAATAAAGAGAGTAGATAAATATTTAACATGCAATTCCAGACTCCACTTTTGGCATTTTAGCTAATATCATAATTTTTACAAGTATTGATTTCTTTATTATTAATGTACAGGCAGCTGTAATGCCTGCAACAGCTTTTGGAATGCTTTTGTGTATTTTATTACTTGGATTAATAATAAACTGGTTTGTGTGAACAGTATGCTGGTGTGAAACTGCTTTGGAAACAAAGAGTCAGGAAATTGTATTTAATGTTTTTACTAAAATATTGAGCTGTATCGAAGGTGCAGAAAAGCAACAACAAATGAACTAAACAGTAGACAAAACTGCTGTATTTACTACAGCAACACAGTGTTGCGTTTACCCTTGTGTGTTGCCTACATTGCAAAGGTATGAGATAAAAAGGCGTTTATTATTTTCTATGCTAGTTGGGGCCAAGATGTAAAGATGAAAATTGGCACTTGTACTGGGCATGGAAGCCAACCAAGAGTTTTCTTCAAGCAAAAATTCTTACCCAGACTTTGTGGAGGGCACATACTGCTGTGATATTGTAGATAAAATTGGAGGCACAGTGTTGTAGATAGCATCATCTTGCTGTTAGCATTTCAGAAGAATGTTCTACTACCTTCTTAAAGGTGTATTGTAAGTAACCTGTGTTCTGCAGTTCAGTCAGATTTGTATGCCATGATGGATGGCAAAGTGGGGTCCCATAGGAATTTACTGGGCATAAACACACGCTATTGGAAAGACTTTAGTGTCCAAATTAAGAGTTCCTCGGTATCAAGACACAGTAAATTTCTTAAAATGTGTTAAGGGCTTCCAGAGAGGGGAAATGAGTTAAAATGTATCTGTGTCCCCTGAAGACAAAACATCAGAACTGGGCTTAAATTGTACAAGATGGATGTAAACTAGACACATGGTAATAATTTCTAGGATACTTAAACAGATTGTAGAATCTATAGTTGTTAAGAACAGGTTAGACAAATATCTTTGAACATAATTTAGGTTGTCCTCTGGGTGGAAGACAGAGGTGGGAGAAGTCTCTTAGCCAAATCCTGAGCTGGTACCAAAGGAGTAATGCAGCAAGTGCCAAACCTTGGCTGCATGTTCCTATTGCTCTCCTGGCCATGGTTAGCCAGATCAGCTCTCTGAAAAGTGATCCTCCCCCAGAGGGTTAGTTTTCAGTCAGATCAGGTCTTTCCTCCTACCCTCTACCTTACTTTTATAATTCTTGGATCCTCGGTAGTGGGGAACTAGTGTATTCTTTCTCTGTACATTTTAAAAAAAAATTTTCTCTTTTTTAATGTATTTGAAGGATTACTGTTATTTTGCACATCTTCTGTTTTCTCAGCTAGATTAATCTAATTTTCCCATCTTCCTTTGCAGACCAGGTTCCTCAGACCACTGACCATTTTTGTTGTTTTCTTCAACTTTCTTCGGTTGGTCCACCTCTTTCTTGTTTGTTTATATTTTTTCACTGCAACAACTGTTGACTGCTTAGCATGTGATCACAGAAATCATTGGATCCTTTCCTGGAGAAAGGCTACCTTGGCAGTGAATCTTCATATATTTATGCCACTGGCTATTCCTACCCAAATAGACTTAGCTGTTGTGTCTTTATTGAAAGTACATATATTATCTCAGACCGTTTCTTCAATTTGTAATCATTTCACATCCTAGTGTTGTTTTTTGAAGTGCTTGAAGTTCCTTTATGCTAGGTATTGTCATCAAATTCAGAAAACACACTCTTCAACCAGGTCAGTAACGACTTGGGTACTTTTTTCAGTATAGGCATGATCTAACATGAGAGAAGTGGAATGTTGAAACAGATGAAGTTGAACAAATAGAAGTTGAAACAGATGAATTTTAGTTGTTGTCCTGTTGATGTCATATTAAAATATTCTTGAATCTTCTGTTGATTGGTGAATTTCAAGGGCATTATTATTGCTATAAGCTTTATTCACTTCTGCATAATAACGTTTTATTAAAGCACTGGCTGCAGTCCAGCTGGAAAGCCTCATATATGTGGAAGAAACCTAAGACGGCACCATTCAGGAGCAAGATATTTTAGAAACAGGATGCCACAGCTATGACATATTCATTATACATCCTGTATTTTCCTTGCATTTGTAACTTAACTCTTTTGTTAAAAAACAAACACAGATCTCGCTTCTGCCTGTGGTTTGTATATGCCTACAGTGTGCAGAACACTGCTAGAAAAATTCCCTTACCATGGTACTGCATTCATATTTCTGTATCTCCAGGAGTCCATGTTCTGCTAAAACTACATGGATGTTAAGGGGGAATATTTTCTCTGCTTCCTGTAGGTGTTTTAAGTTTGCTGGTGCTCAGAATACCTCAGTTTGGAGCCTTGGAGTATTGTTTCACCATTGATTTAAGCCAAATCCTGAGCTGGTACCAAAGGAGTAATGCAGCAAGTGCCAAACCTTGGCTGCATGTTCCTATTGCTCTCCTGGCCATGGTTAGCCAGATCAGCTCTCTGAAAAGTGATCCTCCCCCAGAGGGTTACTTTTCAGTCAGATCAGGTCCTTCCGCCCTCTACCTGTCTGCAGAAGTACCTTGCCTAGCTGAAGGGAGGAGAGGACAGGGCAGGAGCTCCCCTTCTGGGGAGCAGCAGGGGCTGAAATCAAATTAAGTGATGGCAAAACTGCACCTTAATTTCTCTTACTAGCCATTGGACAAAGTCAGAGGATGGAAATAGATGGCATGAATACCTCTATAATGAGCTATTGTTCCCTGCCAAGAATCCTCAAATCACTCAGAAGGTGAGAGATAAAAAGAAAGAATAAGAGGTGAAAGAGAAGTTGTACAGTGAGACATGGCAGAGTTGGGGGCAGAGGGCTTTGTTGAGTATGTAACATGGCTTCCTTGTGTTACATCAGGATATTTTGTGACCAAAGAGTTGGATGGGTTTCTTGCCTCTCCTTTTTGTGAGTAGCAATAGAGAAAGGAAGATGACAGCACCATCCCAATGCACTTGGTGCAGGGTTGCACAGCGTGTGGGCTGCATCCCGTGAAGGGTTGTAGAGGCATGAAGGTCCCACCTGTGCTGGAACACCAGGAGATGGTCAGCAGACCGTGGTAACTTGGGGCAGAAATGTGTATATACAAATTGTGTATATATTTAACAGATTTGGTATCGAAGAGATTGGTGCAGAACTTCTCTGTGTGGGTGATTTTTTTCTGATCATCAGTCATATTAGATGATTAGTCTGTGCTTTGAATTCTACTTGTAAGCAACCCAGAGGAGGAAACTCATCTCTCAAATCAACCAAGGCATGCTAAACAAAGCTTTCCCTCTGGATAACACCAAGGTATTTTCCAGGTAAACTGCCTGGCAATCTACCTTTTCTTTGTGCCTTTTATCCCTTGTTCATGGCCTTGATTCAGCATGGTATTTAAAAGTGCATGTTTAACTGTGAGTTGTTCCATTGACTTGCTATGGATGTCAAAGGAACTATTGATGTGTTTAAATGGAAGCACATTCAGTCCTGCTGAATTGGAACTTGCCAATGAGGAATACTACTTAAACTAGAAAAAGTTACTGATTTTGGAGACAACAGTCATCTGGCAGCAGAAATGGAAATGAAACCAGGTAGAATTTCCCAGCCATTTGGAAAATAAATGATCCAATTCTCCATTCAAGGATTAGCTATGAATTTAACACTGACTTTATTTTCCAGTACATCCATCTCATTTATCCAAGACATTTATTGTCTTTAATTACCATTGTGGTGCCTGCAGGCAGCAGTCTTTAAATTAGTTATGCAAAGTTATGCTCTCAGCAGTCATCAAGAGATTGTATTTGCTTTAGTGTCAATGCCTTTACAACAGCCTGACAGCGTACAGACGTTGTACTAGGGATGTACTTTTTGTGATGTCAGTATTTGGCCTGGTAGGTAGGTTACTCTCTTAAACATAACTAAAAGCACACACATTTGGTATTTATGGATATTTTTATCTTGAGAAACGAATACTGTCAGTTCATAGCTTTTTAGAGGTTGTGATTCACCCTTAGTGTTTCGTTAGACAGTTTATATTCTTCATCACAAATACTAGTGGTGCCATTCCTAATGGTAGTTATTTTTAATTCTGCATAAAGTAGTGGTTTACATATGGGCAGTATATCACCAATTCTGAAAAACAGGGTTAAAGCAGAGAAGGGATATACATAAATCCTTTCTAGATCTAGAAAAAATAGCCTGAAACATAGTATTCATGCATGCTCATGAAAAAATCTTGAGATAAGTTTAATCTCTCTATATATAAAATAGAAAAATTAAGTCTACTGTGGAATTTAACAGGCCTTGTAAAATTTTTCTGCCACAGCAGTATATATGACCGTGCCTTTGTATGCTTCTTTACAGAACAATTAGCTGGCAGTAGTTCTGAAAATACATTGCTCAATGCTAAGGCTTTCCAGAATTAAACACAAAGGTTGAATAAAAGAACATCCACTCTTCTCAGCAAGTCTTTGTCTTCTGCATCAGAGCAGCTGGAAGCAGTAATTTGTCTTTGTGCATGGACGAACAAGGGTTTATTTCAACTAAAGCTCTTTAAAATGATGCTTCCTTCCCTCCCCCTCTCCCCTCCAGAAGGGTTGTAGGTAACCTGTCAACAGTTACTCCTACTCTAATAAGCCTTAATTAGGTGACTGATTCTGCAACCTTGCATGGCTTTGAAAGCTTACATGTCTTCAAGAGGGAATATTACCGGTACCGGTACTGGAGGATCAACTGTATGATTAAGTTGTTTAGTTATGCATTTAGAAGAGAATGTTCAAAGAGCATAGAGGAACTGAATATTCACGTTGATTGATATATAGTGGGAAGTGAACATTTAACTCCTGTAAGGTTCTCTTGAAAATCCCCATCTTATGTTCTGAATGCTTAGACCTGTGTATTTCCATTATGAGATGACATCTGCTTAGTAACACCTCATTTGGAAAGACAGAAAGAAACCAACCTTCAAACAAAAAAAAAAATTATAATACTGTGAGGTTTAGTGGTGATTTTTTCCTTATAGAGAGAGAGGATTCAGCTCAACAACCAGATGAAATTTCTCTGTCATTCCAGTGCACTTAATGGAAATACCAAGTGTAAGTTATTTGACTGTTAGGCTGTTAACTCTGTTTTAATGAAAAAAAATCTGACAAACAGAAACAATGATTTAGTTCTTGTTTTACAAGTTCCTTACTAAAGACTTTGACCTGAAGTACATCACATCTTGTGAGGTAACAGCTGGTCCATCATTGTCTTTGGAAAAAAGTAACAGTTGCTAAGATTTCAAGAAACAAAGATGGTCTTTGAATCAACTGGAACAGCTGTAAGAGAATGACACACCATGCACTGTCAGCTGCTAAATTCAGATATTCAGACTGCCTGAAATGGGATACTTTAACCCTTTGGCACCATCAGATTCCTTTTCTCTCTTTAAAAAAAAAAGCCAGGAAAATATATTGGGTTTTCAATTTCCCTTTTGCTTTCAGAAACTGAAAAAAAGCCGTCACAAAACTATCACTATCTTTGTAGGGATTTTATTTTTTATCTTTATTCAACTTCTGATATATAACCAATATGAAGACATGCTTGTTGACAGATGAGATTTGCATTAGAAAAGTATAACATGCTCCTTTGTGTGGTGCATTAAATAGAAAATATAATAGTGTGTGTCCAGAAAACAGTGTCAGATGGTATTCTAAGGCATTCCGCATCTTCCAGGCTTTGTATGTGGAGAGTGTATTTAGTTTAACAAAGCAGAATCAACTTGAATTGATCATGTCTGGAAGAGAAAGGTGAGGGATAGCAACGATCTCTTTAATAGACAGAGGGATGTGAGTTCCAAAAGCTGGTGGCTGAAATTGGGCTCATTCAGACTGGAAAAGTTTAGTTTTTTCTTTTAGAGTAATCAGGGAACTGATCCATAATTTAAATTAGCTCGGGATGTGGCAGATTTTCCATTGCATGAAGCCTTCAGATCAAGCTTGGCTCTCTGCTGTTGCTAGTTCTTGCAGCACTTTCTAAAGTGCTCCAGAATATTGTGGGTTTGGGTTTTTTTTTCAAAGATGGCAAAATGTGATGACATGAAAATTTATTTCACTTAATGAAGAGTCAGCAACCATCTCTTGTGAACAAAACGCTTGTATGACTTTGGTATGCCTCAAAGCCAAGCTGTTACAACTTGGAGCCTGACTGATTTTTGGATGCCTGAAATAGGCACATATTGGGTCTTTTGCTAAACTATTGTCTTAGTTCAATTACAAAGGATGGGTTGTTATTCAGGACCCTCTGAGATTTTGTAATCTGTGTTGGATGGTATCAGGAAAGCTGTAGTTGCCTTAGCATCTATTCATCAGCTAATTCTCAGTGCGCAGCATGGCGGATCGTACCGCTGATGGAGGAGGTGAAGCACCCAGCAAGTGGTACCCCAAGCCCTCTGCTTTGCTTCATGAAGAGTGCTGCTGAGCAGATGAGACGTGTCTCAGCACTGAACACTCTGTTTTCTTGCCCAAAGATCCATACTGGCTCAAGCCTGCTCCTAAGTGATTTACTTCAGTATTTCCAAGCAGTGCATAATGATGGATTCTTATAAAAACTCTTTTACTGATCACATATAACCTACTTTCCTGTGCCCTGTACTCCTAGATCCTTATCCTGCACCATCTGAGTAACTAAAAGATTGGCAATTATCATCACTGTTTCCAGAATCAAGTTTAGTTTATTCTTCTGTTTGTGGATATGACTGCAGGAAAAAAGTAGATTTGTATCATGACCCCAGAGGATTTGGAAGTTTTTTGCTCACATGAATTAATGTCCTAGAGTAAAGGCTGACATAAATTGAATGATCTTCCAGATGTAATAATTGAGGTAAGCAGAATAAACTGCACAATCTAGAGCTTTAATTCTCATTAATAGGAATGTCCTGATAGTCTATTTTATATTTACTGTTACTACAAGGTCCACATAGAAGCTAGACCTCTTGAATTCCTCTTTCCATTTTTAGTGAAAGACCAAGTTTGCTGACATTAAGCTAGATTCCATCTCAGGTTTCCACATCTATGTATTTCTCATCTGTCTGATTGTGAGATCTATTTGTCATGAAAAGTCAGGGATAAACAAGAGAAACAAAACAACAGATTTAAATATTTTCTGAATTTAATTTTGTCTTTTTTTAATTGAAAAGATTTGTAAGAAGACTTTGCTGCTACATTTGAAATGCTTGCTTTTCGTTTCCCTAAGAGGCACATCACTATCTTACGAGGTGAATGGGAATTACTTTTCAATGTCCAGAAACAGACTTTTGCCTTTTGACATCCTAATAATTCCCAGAACACCCAGCTGAACCTTCACCACCATAGACTAGATTTGCTATGTTAAAATACTGTAGGGGTGCCCTGATTTCAAGTCCTGACAGTTTCATCACTGCAGCTGACCTGTGTTCCTCCTACGTCTGCTTTGCAACATGGTTACAACATCCATGCAGATTTTCCTTTGCTTTTAGAAACTCAGTTTAAAATAGTGTTAAGTAGTGTTTCATCCAAATTTACTTGCTGTTCTTTAATGGTATGTCATGTGTCATGTTTCCTTTCTTATTTATTAAATCTTGTGCTTTGACTAGAATTTATTTCCAAGAGTATGAAATTATTGTTCTATTATTAGAGCACAGGGTTTGATTCCTTGACAGGTTGACAAGAGCTTTGCAGCAATTTGTGGGAACAGCCCTTCCTAATCAAAACTGTCCTCAGCAATGCCAGTTGGTTTACACTGGTACTAAAATATAGCTGAAATAAAGCTGCTCAATTGCTTGGGCAATGTGTTGTGGCATATGGGACTTAATCTCCTTTTCACACGCACCCCACCCTCTGAAGTCATCTTCAGAGCAGGAGCTAGCAACACACGCTTTTTTAATGTCTGATCCTTTACACAGACGTCCTAATCGAGTTCTTCATAGATCCAACATAGATAAAGTTATCTTGGCTGTCATATACCATATTAATATAGGCTCAAGGTCATCTGACTCCTGGCATTTTTCAGTAATAAGTAAATTGTATTTAGACTATAAAGACAATAAACCTACTAATTAGGTACACCTTGGGATCTTCCTTGTGTTGCAGGGTTTCTTCTACTGGCTTCTGAGTGTTTTAATTTACTGTGCTCTTTGGCTTTGGGACTTCCTTCCTCTTCTGGTTTAGGATTTTAGCTAAATTCAAACTGAGATCTGATCTTCACTTTAATATGCTCAGCGTAGGCTCGTTTTAGTTACCTGGGTTATATATGTCAGAAAATTATATTTCTTTTGCAGCAACTTCCGATTAAAACAATAGCCTGATGAATACAGTTATTGTGAATGTGAACGATGTGCATTTAGAATAGTTTCATTTTCAAAGGATGCTTTCATGGAAAATAAGGTTTAATTGTGTGGGTATAATGAAGATTCTGCAAACAGCTCTAATAGGTAGTTCTTTCTTTAGTGTTAGAAATCAGATTAGAGCAGAAGAGATACAGGAAGGAAAAGAAAATACAGAGTTATATTGTTCTTAGACTCCAGACATGTTCTTAAAGCCTGCAGGTGAAATGATGAACGATTCATGTGAAGGTTACATAGAGCTTATTTCTGCTAAACTTCTCCACATTTCTTGTTTATCCATTTTATTTGTTTTGTTGCTTGTTCTAGTGCCGTAGTGACACCCTCTGGCAATGGCAGGATAGTTTTGTTGCCATTAGGGAACTCTTTAGCAATCCCTGAGCAATCTCACTGGAAAGGCATTGGCATAGGGTGTGCTTCCTTCCCTCTCAGAGCTAGTTTAGCTCAAGACTAAGAATCACACGCATGAAGTTAATTAATGTTGGACATGAATTTGATGGATAATTGTATACAATTAAAGTACTGTGTAAGAAGTAGTGTTGGGCAGCTTTTTTTTTTTGGTGAGCAGCTTGAAAAGTCTGCCTTTGTACTTAAATTAATTTGTTTACAACTCTAAAGCATGCTTTTCGCTTCTAGAGTGCAGCCTCTGAGCAAAGCCTTACGGATGCTCTGGCTGCTGTGCAGCTCACACCAGAACAGAGATGACTCACTGATCTGTTCTACCTGTGAAATAAAACAGGTTTTTAAAGATGGAAACAGTTTTTTAAAGATGGAAAAAGATGTGAGTTGTCTACCTACTGTTAATTTTTTATTTTGCACTGGTAATCCTTTTATTTGTACTGTTTTACACTATGGGTCACAAAATGCAAAATTCTTGCAGGTGAAATTTTTTCCAAGCAATAGCATGAGAAAAAACAGTAAACTGTTGAGGCAGTTGGAACAGTGAGGTAGGGAAGCTGAGGCTTGGAGAAAGGCATTAAGATGCCTAAGTCCTATTAAATCAAGGTGCTGGAGAATACTTAACGGGTTTTGTTGGATCTAGATCTATATCTCGTTTTGCTAAACAACTTTGTGCATGTCTACAGGGCAAGCTGTTAGTACAGAACTACCTAAATGGTCAAGTTAGGGCAAAACAACTGGCTGCAGCAGCACGAGGATCTGTGCCGGGTACCTCACCCAGCTTCTCAGCAGCCTGAATTAGCCCAGATACACAGGTTTGTGCTGCTGGACTTCTTTCAACACTCAAGCAAAATTGAAGGCTGTGTTGTTAGAGAAACCTCCATGCATAAATGGGGAATGGTGGTTCTAAAATAAAACCCTTAACAGGATCTATTGCTCTGTTCTGTGAGGACTTCTATTGACCTTCTTGGAAGGGTTTACTCCCCCAGTCCCGTAGCAGGGACTGAGCTGTCCTGGACTGATGCTGGGGACTCTTGTGATAGGACACAGAGACTCCTCGGCCTCACGATGAAGTATGAAGGTCTGGCTCAGCTTCTGAAAGCAGCCATCGTTGTATCTGCCACCTGGGGTCACTGTGTTCAAGGTTATTAAAAAGATGTATAAAGTAACAAAGAAAATATAAGCGGTAGAAAACGTACTTCCAAACCGTATCCCCTGGAGGCTATAACTGAGATTGCCATAAGTATACAAATTACTTGAAATTTTTATTGTGTGTGAAAAAATTGAGCCCTATATTTCAGTGTGTAAACAGAAGGCTGCTTTAACAGGTTAGAGATTTGTATAAAGCAAGAGATAAATTACCACACAAAAAGCGTTGTCTCTCCTAGACCTTTTGTTATTGCATTTTGTCTTAGGCCTTCTAAATGTGGTTCATACAGTGTGTTACAACTGACTTGAAAGTTTTTGGAGCAGTATAATTTTGTGGTTGAGAAATCTTCAGTGGTCTTGACACTGAACTTGTTTTACACTGGAATTGCTGCGCATATCTCAGTGGGTTTTCATATTATTTACACATGTGAGATTATAGGTGAGTCTAATATATATTTTGAATCTTCACCCATCTTACAGAATTTCTTAAGTGTGCTATTATTTAAACCTTTGTCTCAGCTAACCCCACATGATATATTATGTACCTGCAGTACTTTTAAAAGCACTTTAGCTGAATTTTCAAGCTGGGTAGGCTTAAAGTTGTCAAAGTATGTATTTATGTTAAAACTCCTCAGAATGTTGTCTGGATGTAAATCTTTCTGTGGAGGTGCTGCATTTTGAGAGAGAAAAAGCTGGTTGTGTGCTGGCAAAAGAGCAGCTTCAGAGGATGCAAATGTGACTTCAAACCCCATTTATTGTCAGAGCAGCATGAGCAGTGTGTGTGCTGCTTGGAAGCTGGACATCCCCAGTGCTTTTTGAAATCTGTCTCTAACAGCAGCTGCAAAATTGCTGCCTAGGAGTCTAAAAGAGAAAGTCAAAGCTAAAGCAGTAAGTCACAGGAACACTTTTCCCACTCTCCGCTCACAAATCCTTTGATAAAGACCTGTAGACACCCAGAGAACATATTTCTACTGCTGTACCTGGCCACTGGGTGGCCTCTATTAGAGCCGAAGAAGATAACATCTAGTGCATCTTTTCTCAGCTAAATATTGCTGAAACTTCTAGATAATGAGGCTATGCAAGACGTTGCATGGAATTCAGGCTGGTTTTGAGTAGGAAAGTTTGATAAATCAGTATTTTGACCCTTTTTTGTCATTACTAGTTAGAAATTATGTGTGTGATTTACTTACTGCTTTTGTTGATGTCTGTGCATTCAATTAGATAAGATGTACTTCAGTTACAGGTGTAGTTGAAGGAGAATAGGATGGCGAGACCAGTATTGCACTTAGTAGTGTTTCTTCTATAGCTCTTTGCAAATGGAAATCATGCATTGTTTGCAATACTAAAGGGTTATGTAGTCAGAACTGCTCTACTCCTGTGCTTTTTCAAATGAACTTTGCATCACTGGCACCACCTCTAAATAAAATTATTTAGCCTCTTTCGTAATTACATGATCTTTAAAACATCTCTAAGGACCAAATTCTAGTCATATTATAATCAGTATTCTTTGGAGTATCTTGTGACTTATACTATCATGAAGTTAAAATCAGAACATTATGTTTTCATCTCTTACAGTGAGATTAGCTCCTCATACAGGGTATCATGCTGCTGTACACATAATTAGTACTATATGAAGAATATAAATTAACATGTTAGTTTTGATGGGAATGTTGATGAGGTTGGAAAGGCATCATTAATATGCTCAATAGTGCAAAATAATACTTCTGATTTTAGCTTCCTTTGCTTTTCCTTTCAACTAGTTAAGCTAAAAATATGGCACAGCTGCTTTCTCTTTACACATGTGAAAATGTGTGGAATGTGAAGTAACAGAGAGAATTGCATCTTTTTGGGTGAGAAAACAGGACGTTCAGTGCTGAGACACCAATCTTATCACGAGGGCATGGCAAAAGGGAGGGCTTGGTTGTACCACTTGTTGCTGTAAGGATGGAAGGATTGGTCCTCCTGACACAGCAAAGCAGCATGACTGCTGTAATATATAGCAGGATGGGTTTTGGTACTGGTTGATTATGTTTGAAATTGCTAACTCCCTTCTCTGTGGCCTAAGTTATTTTAAGCTCTGCTGAACTCGAGCAGTTCCTTGAAAGCACATTGTCTAGTTCTCCATTAACTGCTGCTAATGGATCAGATAGCAGATTAAGGCAGAAGAAGAAGATCCTCCTGGCTGCAAATCAATACTTATTCATGGCATCTAACTATGTTAAGTCTCGGGAAGAAGGAGAATCCAGCTGTAGGATCTGATCTGTAGCTTGATAGAAAATCTGCGCAGGAGACCAGTGGAAAGGATGAATGGTAGTGAAAAGCAAACGATGGAAAGCTTTGTGAGGTGTATTTATGTTAATAGTTGACTCTTAAAAGGTGCTCTTTGCCTGTTGTGCTTTGGGCTTTTTATTAAGAAAGGTAAGTAACCATTATCTACATTGAACACTTTTTGGATGCTATTGTGGTTGATGAATAAAACTGCAAAGTGAGTATCTGATCCTGAAAGTGAATCTATGTGAGCAGCTCTTATGATCTGGAGGAGCTCAGTGGGTGTCAATGGGAGCTACTACAAGAAGAATTAATCGATATTAAATTGACAGCCAAAGTAAAGGAGCTGTGGACTGGGAGCAAAACAACAGAAAATATTGGTAGGAGAGAATTAAATTGTGCTCTTAGATAGCTCTTTTGTAAACCTAACTCAATCAGAAAGTCACTAATTAATTTCTACAAATTCTGTGAGCGGTTTAAACTTGCCTGCCTTTCATAGTACTGGAAGTCTCACATAAAATAGAGTATATTTTTAATGTGATTGAATTAATGTTTTCTTGTTACTGGAGTCTGCTTTTTCCTTTCCTTATTTTTGTTGATTTAATATGCAGGAGTATAATATTTCATAGATGCAGCATTGCATATATTGCAAGTACATGACTTAAAAAACTATATTTTCTTAACTGTCATTTTTGAAAGTTTCTGTTTTTTCTTTTATATTTCTTAGTGTATTTAGTTCTTTGCTCTCTGATTAAGCCTCTTGGTAGTGGAGTGACCCAGCATTTCAGTCACAGAGGCATGAAAAATCATCATAATTAAAACTCATATATTAAAGCAAGCTTATAACAGTTTGCTTTTCAAAATGAGATATGAGAGAAGACTCACCCATGCTTGCTATGTATGTTGCTTGGCAAAATCCGTCTATTGCACTTGGAGATTTGGTGATTGGTAGGATATTGCAGTTATTTTTTTGAAAACTCAGGGTTTAACTCACAGGATGTTTTTAGTTCCTGACTTACATTATTGATTATAATTTCTGGTCAACTTTAATTCTCTTCCTATCTCTATTCCCCTGGTATCCACAGTGTTGCCACTCTGCCTTTCTCTCTTAAATCCATCAGTTTTACATTCTGGTAATTTTCCACTTTTCTTCTCCTCCCGGCCCTCAGCGCACTGCCTTACATCTTTCTTCCACTTTACAATTTCTGATTTATTTCTGGCATCTGTTCAATTTCAGAAAAAAAAATAATTCTAGCTCATGAGTCTTGAAAGGCAATATAAATTCCATTTTTATCAGCATTTGTCAATTAAAATCTGATATTACCAAGCCTGTTTATAAATAACTTGACTATTCCAAATTTGTGTTGATAATACCTTATACCATTCATTCCATATATATAGCACTTTGATATGGCAGATGAGGAGAGATGTTTCTGTGAGACTATATACATTTACAAGTACCGAAATAACATCCATTGACTACACCCAGTGTCACACTCACTGTGTGTATGCTCACACTTATACACATGTGCATGTAAGTTGCTGTGAAGGATGAACTTGTATGTGAATATCTGATAAGATATAAAACTGAAGCCTGAAATCTGGGCTGATCTCTTGAGTTTTGGTACAGGGCCAGATTCTGGAAAATTATTTGAGTTCCGATTCAGGCAAAATCCCTTGAATGTGTTTTTCTGGCAATATTTTTGAGAACAGCTGATCTTTTCACATTTTTTCCATTTGGGTTAGAAATCTTAAGAGAGTAACCAAGATGCCACTGAAATACTGGTGTTTGCTGCTCATTGAAAAGAAAATGCAACCCATATACATGGTGCCATAATTTTGGCATTTTCCTCTGGTGTATCTCAAAGCTGTAGATGATAGATAATGACATTAAGGAGAGCGTGTTGAAGTTAATTGCAGAGCATTGCTTATTAGGTTTGAAAGAGATATAATCACAGGGCATTCTAATTTCCTAAGACACTGATTAATATAACAGCTACAGAGGAAAAACTGGCAGTGAATATGTTTCTAGGGAGTTTGCAGGATTGCTGGTTTATGCATTTTCTTTTACAGCCTACACAGTTGGAGATAATTCAGAATCTTACTGTTTAAGAGTAAGCCAAGTATCTAAAATCTTGTGACCATATTTAGGGATGGATGAAATGTTTTGGTTAAAATAGCTCACACTCCCCTACACATGCCCGTATTTCTGTCTGGTCTTCAGACCGGTGAAAGGAAGAAACAGGGAGACCTCAGAGATTTCCTTTGCCTTTCTTTTAATCCATCAGCTGGGTGTTAATGATCTCACACTGCTTGTTCCAGTACCCAAGTGCCTGCCTTCCCTCTTGACCTGTTTGAATCACCCAGCGTCTTTAGCAGTTACTGTGTTTATCCACAACTCTGTTTCGGTTTAATCATCCCATTAGTTGAAGCTGGAGAAACACTTCGTGGCACATGGCACTGGTTTGTTCTGCATCTCACTGAGCATGATGCTGGGCTATGCCAAGTAAAGTTGTCTCCTGGCAAGGGTGGAAAAATAGTGGGAAAATTGAGAAGATAGGGGAATGATATCGTTCCTTGCATTCCTTGTCCATCCAGCATGTTTGTCTGGATAAAGGCTGTCTGCATCTCTGGTGGGGATGTGCAAAATATGGAGAGGGCTAGTGCAGTTTAAAAGTAACATTTATTAGCTGATAGATTAAAGGCTAGAGAAGGATGTTTGGTGGAACAGTGAGAAAGGCAGTCCCAGGCTACATGTGTAATAATGAAATTCTTACAGTAGTCTCAGACAATCTGTTCCCAGTATGTACCAGGACATACAGCATTACCCATGGCTGTGCCAAGAGACCGAACTCCAAACGTCTCCTGATAGTCAGTAATTCAGCACAACACATGCAGTTAGACAGATTCTCCGGCTCTAATTGAAATCTAGAGGTTGCTCAAAAAACTCCTAAGGCAGGCAAAATTAAACAGGCTTCGGCTATAAAGGAGGTGGATTCTGAAAGCTACCAGTGGCAAAATGGAAGATTGTTTTTGAAGAACAAGATGTCTCATTCTTGACCCCGTCACCTTCCGTGCGAGCCAGGGGGAGAGCACTGATGCCAATCCAATAGGCATGCTCAGCAGATGTCCAAGTCTCTGGTTTATATCCAGTGATACTAAAGGTTGTTTATAAAGGCAAGACGTTATTGTTTTGAGTGTTTGGCACTGCCTCTCATCTTTTAAAAAGTTGAGAGGAACAAATCTGATGAGGTTTCCAGCTATTTTGTCTCAGTTACAAGAGTAGGCTGTCAGAAATCAGTGTGTCTTCTCCGACAGCAATCCTGCACTTGTTTTACTCTTCATTGCCCTGCTAGGAAACATCTTTTTTCTTGTCTTTGGGAATACAATCTGAAAGGGTTCTCCTGAATCATTGCGTTCAGCCATCTGATACTGTAGAAAACCAAGTCATATGATCCCTCAGATATAACCTAAATGAAGATATTTTTATTTTCTCTAGTTTATTGGACTACAGTTGTTGGAAAGCTGCTCCATAACACTACTGTTCCCATGGCAAGAGAGCATCTCATTTCCAGAATAAATGTTTATATATGTTAATTTTTTATGCCCTCATTGTCCATTAGTTAAAATAACTCTTTTTCATCTCTGATGTTCACCCTTCCCTTGTCTCTTATCTCTGTATTTATAAATTAAAATGGTATCTGTTCTTTACTTATTTTACTGCTGTAAATGATTCACACTCTTTTCTATGAAAGATAGGCTCTCCATCTAACCTCAGAATACCTTTTTTCTGCATCTTTTTGAATTCTTTGTTTCTTTTGCACATGGTTGATTAGAATTGTGCACGATATTGAAGTGAGATCATTTACAGAAGTGCTTTTTACAATGGCATTAACACTTCCTTGCTCACTTGGAAGCAACCCAGTTTCTACTGATATAGGGTGGTTTTGCTTTTTTCCCCAGCCAAGGGTAAAAAGGGTAGCTTACAGTTATCCAGTGATTTCATAAATTCAGATTAAAGTAGAAATTGTTGCTGTAACTTCAACATGCATGGCCTTTCATGTTAGATTACCAAATTTCATTCTAACTTTATTGCTTCAGTCATCAAAAGCATCCACTTTTTTCCTGTGATACTCTGTGCAATACCTGCGAACACAGCATCTCCACTTCTTATAACTGGGCCTTAAAATATTTGTAATAAAATTACCTCTAGGCTTGTTCTTCCACTTCCAATATCAACTGTTGTTAATCTACCTTAAATTATTGCCTTAAACACTTTATGGTTCTTCTTCCTAATCAACTTTCCCATTCTAACCAGCAGTTTCCCTCATAGCACTGAACATGCTTCCTTGAAGAACTGATTGATTTATTTTACGTAGAATATCAGTTATCAAATAAAGGGAGAAAGTAGATATTGCAATCTGTCTCATTTTCCAATTATATCTATGATTTTCATTATTCTTGCCTTCAAAATTTGTTTTTAAGCCTTGCATTACTGCAGTTGGATTAATGGTGAATCTCTATCTGCACAGGTTACCTTGGGGTGACATGAACATATAGCCATCAAAGATGATGAACGAAGTGGCTTTTAGTTCAGTCATTTCTGAGTTGATTAATAAAAGGTCAGACATTCACACTGCAATCCTGATTTCACATCAGGGAAAATATACCATTCTGAGCCTTTTGGAATAAGAATTTCAGACTGTGGGATGTCTAACAGATTTAGTTTTCAGCTGCATGAAAGCTAGCTACTAGGCTATCTCCCCCTCAAAATACTAGTGAAATAGACAGTATTTTTAGAAATCTCTATTTCTAATTAAAAAAAATCAGACTAGAAGAGGTTTATGCTTCTCATTTTTTTCTCCCAACAGGTCACTGAATCACTCCTTCTCTTAAAATTTCATCCAAAGCTTTCCTCATTATTTCCTTATCATTTTGCATGCTGTGAAATAATTACCATATAAAATGTTTCACCATATAAATGAGTTCATCATATAAAATATAGATTGTATTTCATTAAGAAGCCATAGTGGACTCTTCACAGTAGCCAAAATAACTTTAATTTTAAGAGAAATTATCTGGCACTGTTTCAAAGTGAAAGTGACATTCAATGTAAATATTCTGAATATTCTAATTGTTATTGCTGTTGACTGACAGTCCCTTTTACGAGCATCCTTACAGGGGTAAATAGTTTGGGAGAAACAAGATCTGCCTGTTCTGGACACAGTTTCTACTCAAAGGAGACAGCAGTCCTTTTGCTGAGTGTTTTCAAGTTGTGCTTATTACTTGAGTCTATTTTGGCATTATATTTTCCTAAACAGGACTGTCCTGACTGAAAACTCACAAATGTGAATTTTTGGCTTCCAATTTTGCAAATCTTGGCTATAAGTTTTATAATGCAATTCTGTCTGTCGAGAGAACATTTAGCCTGAGATCTCATCTGGATTTGGAAGTCAAGAGTACAAAGACATTTTGTTTTTTCCTTGTCAGTTTATTATCTTCCCTCCATGTTCCAATATTTGTGTAGTTGAAAATTGCTTTTCCTTTCTTTGCAAGCTAAAAAATAAATCCCGCTTCAGAGTGCAGCCATTCTGCCATTCCTTGAATTACTAAGAACATTAATAAAATTTAATTAAATACAAAGTGTTCATATGAATGAGACTTGTGTGGCTTCTAAAATATTTGGAGCAATAATATTTCATGGATTGTTTTGGATTACTCTCTGTAGAGGGCAACTGTAATCACTGAAACCTGTGGCTATACTGTAGCCTTGGGAAACCTGCGTAAAAATAAACCACATTGCTTTGATAGACCAAAAGAGCCAGCAGGAAATAAGGGCAGAACTATACACCACCGAACACTGATGGCATGAGAGAGCCCATTAAAACAAATAATATAAATGAGCCTGAGACAGCTATAAGGCCTGCCAGGTGATTAATGCCTGTGGTGACAAGTTGGAGGCATAGGAGGAGATTAAAGATTAAGTTAAAGGTAACAGTGCTAACAGGCCTTTTCCTGCCCAGTGCTTCAAATTGCTCTTCCTTCCTGCAAACCCAGTGGCCAGCACTGCCTGCGCAGCGCCGCATTCCTCCCTGAGACTTGTCAGGCTGGTAGATAAATGAAATACTTTTTTTTAGAGCACTTTGGTCTGTCTCTTCTTCCTTTTTTTTTTTTTTTCCCCTTTTTTTTCTTCCTTTTTCTTTTTTGCCTGTTCTGTCATCTCTTGGGTACATAGAAAAAAATTCAGAAGTCATGTGGAAGCTGTCCCCGTTGGCTTTAGGCAGTGTCCTGCATTGGGATGGTGAGTATATATTGGTCTGAACCAACTGCCCGAGCTGGTGCAGTTTGCAAAGGGGGAGGTCACCAGGAGGCATAGAAAAGGGTTGAAAATTTCTCTCACTTGGATTTCCAAAACAATTGTTGAAAGAACAAGAAAAACCTACTTAGAGTATCAAAAAAGCCCAGTCTCCTGAACCATTAAGGCTTAGTTGTAGCATATCTACTGCATTATTTGCGGAAGGTTTTAACACTTGACCTGAAAAGTCAACAAAAGAATCACCATCTCCCATCTTAATAAATTAAGTTCTATCTTCTCTAATCACTTCCTACAAACACACAAAGTCATCTGTTTCCTTTTGGCTTAGATCTTGTATACTGTTTGGAGGAAGAAGGTCTACTTTTGTCAGCACCCCTGTTAAATTTATTTGCTTTTCTAGTTCAAGGAAAAAGCCTATAACTCTGAAAGTCATCCAATGCTTTTATTTATTTATTTTGCTCAGTTTGATTGATACATCTTTGTTCTGAGCTCATACAAAATTGACCACAACTACAGTAAAAGTGCCTTTTGTTAAAACGCTTCCAGAATACCCATGTGTTTCCCTCCTGCACTTGCCTTGCATGGGACGAAACTTGACCTTAGGTGAAGGTGCATTGAATTCAGGAGTGCTCCATCAGAAATCTTTCTGTTTGATAAGTCCAGAGCTTGACAATTATTCAGATTACTTTGCTGTATGTAACTCAGCTTCTTAAGTTACAAGCATGGGTTCTCAGGCTAAGATGGAAATAGGGCAGCTAATTTGCATTTAAGGTCCTGACTTGCCTTTGTGTCTTAAGAAACCTTTCACCCAGCTCAGTAGGCAAAGGGAGTCACTTGGAGAAGCAGAAATGTCACCCTTAGATATCATCAGTGCTGACATATGCAAATAGATGTATCTAACACTGATTCATAATTATTCATTTGTTCTTTCTATCATAATTATGAAAACATGCAGTAAAAAATTATGTTGATGATCATTCTTCCAAATAATTTGTGTAAATATCTGTAGATATCCTTGTGTCTATGAATGTACATATATATTTATTTATTTAATGTTTCATAGTCCACCAAGATTTATTGTCCTTGGTAGTAAATATTGACCTTGGATTTATCTCAGTCAATGTTTACCTCTTAGGCCAATAAATCTTGAGGTTCACCTTAACAGAAGTCAATATCTGCTTAGTGTTCAGCTCCATCATTAATATAAATATTTTAGTGACCTTTGCATGTATTAGTCTATTTTTAAAAGTCAACTTAATGTTACTAATCCTATGGCACATGGGTAGTTTATTTTTCAGATCTGTTTATTCGTTTAAGATTTTTTTTAATAACCACTGATATTACTGTTGAGGTGTTGCAGAAAGTGCGGTCTGTTTTTTGAGGAGAATCTCAGGAATGTGTGTGCAAGTTACTATTTCAAATGGAGAGGGAGGTGGCCCATAGTACCACTGTGTATTTGTGCTGTTGATCATGTATTTACCTACTCCTAAGGTATAAGCATTGCTTTGATAGCTGACTCTTTTCTGGTCTTTTTTCAAGACTTTCTTTGTATGAGCAAATCTTCCTGAGATCAAGTGTTTGCTTTTCTGTATCTGTCACTAAGTTTAGGGTTAGCAGGGACCTTTAGACCACCTAGTCTGACCTTTTTATCTCCTGCCACCTTTATCTCCTCTATTTAAGAAACACTTTTCATCCTCCCCTCTCTTTTGACCCTCACTAGGATGAAATTTGTCTGCAGTTTTCTTATTAAAGTTTTCTTTTAAAATTGCATTTGATTTAGTGTGATAACATCTCATTCTAAATTCAAACTGAGGTGTCCCAAAGTCTGGATTGTTGCTTTGTTAGTCCTCCAGGCTCTTACCCCTAAACACACACAGAGATTGCTCTGTCCTGCCTGTATACTTAGACAGGAACATCTCATCTAAATGTTATCTCGAGCCGTTCAGTCATGGGTGAGGTGTCTCCTGATGTCCTCCCCTTAAAAAGTGAGATGCAAAGTGGGGTTTAAACACCTGTGACCTTCTTCCACCTCCTGTCACAACAGGAACATGTAAAGGACGCATGTGTTGTGGGTCCACAAGTTGTGAAGCCCTCTTTAAAATAAAGCAGCCTGAAGGATCCAGGACAGTTACTTAATTCAGGCACTGAGCTCAAAATTTTCCTTGTTGTTATTATTATTGCATTACAAAGCACATATATAATACCTGTGTTTACAAGCCACTTCACCAGCACAGATAAGAGAAATGTTCTTCATCACAGAATGTTCTCACTCCAAATCCCTGATTCTAACACCCCCTTTTCATTAAATTACTCCTTTTATTTCAAGTATGAGTGCTGACTGTTCACATGGATAAAAGCTTGCAGGGTTAAACCTTTGTGAGCCTATAGAAAATGTTCTGTGAATGCGGAGAGGTTTCTATTATTTGTTATAAAGGTGCTGCCGGGGTAAATGGTTTAAAACATTGTGCTATGGAGAATTCTGATCCCTGTCACATGAAACGGCATAAATGTCAGACCGGGGATTTATATGAATATTCCTTGAAAAGAAGCAAAGACAAGGAATTAGTTGTTCTCTTGTCCTATTTATTCCCTTTAATTGGATTTATTTTTAAGTGGGTTTTAGTATATAAATTTCTGCCATTTATTGTATTTTGGAATTTCATATCAACACAGATAAAGCTTGCTTGCTCTGCATTAAAAATATGTTGAAACCTGTGGAGATATGTTTCTTAAACAGCAAAATCTTAATTTTTTTTTAAACTCTTTTTTAAACCTATACCTAAACTAGTTCTCAGCTTTCAGACAGAGTATTTTAAGATGCTGGTTTTGGAGCAGTTCACCACAGCGTACCCAGCCAGGATTCAAGATTCAGAGCAATTATACCTGCTGATACATCAAGTCTTCAAGAGAAGGAACCGTGAAGCATTTTTTTTTAAAGAGGGATTTGTATGCTACAGGCCATATCATAACTGGTTTGTTCGAGAGACCTGATAGAGCAAGCACAGCACTTGGCTGTTTTTCGGTGCATGCCTCTAAGTCAGAGGGAAGAGCAGCTTACTGTTGTCAACGATTGATTCATAGAGTTGTGTAAATGGGCAAAAAATTCCTTTCTGTCATGCCAGAGGCCAAATTAAACAGAAATCTGTGAACCAGGAGGTTTATTTAGTTGTGAGGAAGCAACATCGGTCGCGTGATAATGTACTCCTGTGGGGGTTTTTTGCAAATTGTTTCAGGGCTGAGTTTGTCCTTGTTTATTTAATGCCATAAAATATAATTTTTCCTGCTGGGAAGTTGCTTAAAAATTATACCAGCGTGAAGGCAAACACAGAGTTAGCATAGCCAAGCAAAAGGTGTTTGAAGGTTTGGAGTAAGAGTGACGGCAAACGTCTGTGTTAATCCTGATCCACCAGCCTGCCTAACGAATTCTTCATGTTCCCTTTCAACCAGGCATTTAAAAAATGTACTGCAGATATGCAGGAAGGCATATACAACACTGCTTTTTCCCCTCTCCCATCCCAGCAATGCTGATGAAAGACCAACATAGCTGAGATTTCCACATTTGCTATCACCGTGGAAAGATAAAAGTAGACCCATGCACATTACATTGCAGAATTTAACAGGCACTCTTGATTTTGTTAATGTTTGCAGCAGAATGCAGAAGAAAGAGATTAGTGCCATGTTTGCTAGCCAGGTTTTTGAAACACGGCAAACTGCTAAGGAATTAGTGCTGTGAGGTTCGAAGTAGCAGGTGTTGCTGCCAGTGATATTGCTGGGTGTCTTCAAGATGTCTTTGATGTACATTTTAGTGGTTGGTGAAGACTTGGAAAGAAAAATTACTGAGAAAGGTGGAACAAAGTAATGTAACTGCGTCTGAGTTTATTTATATAGGTAGGAAGCAAGTGCATCTATAGATTTAAACAGCTCTTTATGCTTAAAAAGCTCCCTTTCTGCAGACCCCTGCAAATACAGATCACTTAACAAAAAATGCATGTAGCATCTGATCTGATCGATCTCTATTTTCTACTTCTTTGAACTAGTGGAGCTGTAAAAAAATGAAGCTGCTTAATTGTGATAGTTCACTAAAAAGCTCCTACAAAAAAGCTTATTGTCTAGAGAAATTTTATCTCTATTTCATTTTATTGTAAAAGATTGTATCTGAGAAATGCTGTGGATCAGAGATGAAGGGGAGTAATGATAAACTTAGGGAAAACATAAGGAAAATGTGTGGGTGTATGAGTTTGCACATGTCTGTAAGCTATAATAGATATGCAAATAGAAAAGCAAGTGCTTGTGGACATGTGGTTTTGTGTCAGCTATGAATTTTATTCATCAGCTATTTAACACTAGATTTACACACTTCTAAAAAAATAATTCTGACTCATTCTAGGGAACCTTTATCAGCTGTTTTATAATGATTTCATTTACAGATCCAATTATAAACTAAATTGAATCCTATCCACTAACACAGGTTAAAATGTTTTTATTATACACAGCTGTTTGATATCTCCAGGTGTGGGAGCACACAACAAGGATGGAAATTAATTAAGCAAGATGTGGGAGATGGTTGCAGCCGTATGTTATGTGCTTGTCAGCCAGAGGAGACGCATGTCAAACACTGCTTGATTAGTTGCAGCATGCGTTCCTCTGTCTCGCAGCAGGCACGCTGCTGAGTGTCTCGGGAACTACAACTCTGCAGAGCCTTGGCTTCAGTCTCTAATCGCTTCCAAGGTTTTCCAGTGGTACTATGTATTGGTACTCATATTACCAGAATTAGCCTAGGAGTTCCCTGATGTAAAGAACTGTTTTCTATGAACATGATAGAAACCCCCTCTAACTTCATTTATATTGAGCATCTTGTCATTCTTCATCATCGGGTCATTCTTTAGCAGGATCCTGATTTTTATGTTAATGGCAATGACCACCAGGCACAGAAAGGGAAAGATTTTACTCTAATACCTGATAATTCTTATCTTTTATCTATTTTTGTGCTGATACAGTTGCCAGGCACAGGTGCTATCATGTGGCGCTCTAGCCTTTCTTTTAGGTGCAGAAGCTGTAATCATAAAAATAGTGTATGTGAACAGTAAGTATGTGATTTGAAGGAGCAGTCACAATTATCAAATACAATTTAATTTTACCATATTTATAAAAAACTGTTAGAAGTGATTCTTGCACAGACTGCAAAAAAAAAAAATTAAACTAAAATAATATAAATAGATGAATATTGTGTTCATGCCTAAGTTCCTACAATCACAACAGTTTGTTTGTAGGAATAGGAAGACTGAATGAAGTATTAGAATAAATCTTTCTCTGTCAACAGTTTACTAATTTCTTTTTCATGAAAGAATGTCCTCCATCTCAGTCTCACAGGCAAAACAAAAAATGCTATTACTGTAGTGGGGGAGGTATTTCTCTTTACTGCATAATGTGAACAGTAACATAATGTACATAGTAGATTTTTCTCCATATTTACTTAGGTACATGTGAAATACAGTTTATCATAGTTCATTACTTAATATACTGTCCTATATCCCTATATAGGGATATCCCTAGGGATATAATGTCCTGTGTCCCAATGCTGAGGGACATCTCCTCCATCATCTACTCCAAGAGGTCACATAATAGTGCATTTATAACTGCAAACCTCTGGGAGCTCTTTAAATTGCAGCATATACTAATACATTTTCAAAGAACTTCAGCTGTAGTAACTATGAAAGTGGGGCATGTTGATTAGTGATCTATGCCAGCGCCATTTACCAAGGGCTTCTTTAGCTGTATTACCTGAATACTGAAGTAGGGATGAGGAGTAGTGTGTAGTGACTGTCTAGCTTCATTGGGATAGTCCAGAAGAGGGAGCTTGAAATTAAAGAGTGAAGAGATGTAAAAGTACCAGAAGGAATAAATTGTTCAAATATGGGAACTTTGTTATGGTCACCCTTTATCATGGCTGGAATTTGCTTCATATTAATAACAACAGAGATTTATTTTGGGGATGATAGTTACTCTTGTGGTGTTGTGTTTCTGTCCCACTGGAAGTGTTTTTCTTTCAGCTATTAAGTTAAAATACTCGTTTCAGTGTGGTATCTGACCTTGCTTTTCTAGAATGCTTGAGAAAGAGACAAGTAATTAATTACGTAGAATGAAAAATGTACTCATTTGTGACTTAAAGGGTGATCCTTTAGTCGGCTCAGATACACTGATCTCATTTTGGTGACGCCAGTGATGAATTTGGCAAACCATGTCTGAAGTACATGGTTTGTCATGGTGCTAAGTGTTTTCCCAGGTCACTTCTACAATGCCAGTGCACACAAATAACACCTTTGACTTTGTTACAGTGCCCTTCTGTGCTTTTAATAATAATAATGTATTTGGAACTTTCTCAAAGTAAAATCTTCAGTAGAGGATGCTTGCAGCAGTGCTATGTTCTTATAGTATATAGCTTCATCCATAAATGTCTCTATCTTTACATTAGAGTCTGGTACCTGGCTAAGGAGAGAATTCCTAATCACCATCCTGTACCTGCTAAAACAGAAAGAAGCCTGTGTAGTCTAGTATATGTGTTTCTCTATATGTGTGTATATATATTCGTACATTGTAACCAAATAGGAAGTGTATTTCATTGACCGAAGTTTCTCTGTTGTTGGTTTTTTGGGGGTTTTTTTTGGCTTGTTTGCTTTTCTTTTGTCATTTAAATTTTTCCCCCATCTTGAATCTTCGTTCCAAGATGAAAATCTTCAGAATGCTCACAAGCAAAAAACTAAGCAAACAAATATGATTAAGTTCAACTGAAATATCATTTTCAACAATTTTGGTTTTAAACTTTTACTAAGAAACTTAATTTTGAACTAATTTCATAGTGAAAAGTAAATCCTCTGCAGATATCACAGTAGGACATTTAGATGGTTTCGAAACTTTTAAAATATTTTACATGGGAAATGACATCAGCCTTTTTCCACAGGAATATTCAGTTTCAGCAAACTGGTTTTTTCCCCAAAACCCCATGTTGCCTAATTTCTAATCAAGGCCTTCTGATATGCACAGACTTTGTTGATGAGCAGTGGTATTAGTGATGTGAAGTTGGGATACAGTCTCACTGCAGTTATTCATGCAGAAGCGTGCAGATATTCCTACATCAGTACACAGAGCATATTTTCCATGCATTATGCATGGGATTTCCTCCAGCTGGCCTCCTGACTCACGCTCCCCCGCCTTCCCTGTGTCTGCGGCTGAGCTCAGGACCACCTCATCTCTCCCACTGGGAGAAGGTCGGTGCCAAACCCTGGGCTCCCGGCAGGTGGAAGGGGCTTCCAGACATCCCGACTCGGACCTCCTGTTTAAAGCAGGTCCGGTCAAAATTGGCTGCTCTAACCAAGAGCCTTGCCCGGTTGAGTTTGAAAACAATCCCTTTCCCTGGACCCCTCTTCCAGTGTTTGACCACCCTCATAGTGATTTTTTTTTTTTCTTTTTATCACGTGGTAATTTCCTCCATTCCCATTTGTGTCTGTTGCCTTAACATCCTTCTGTAGTGCACCACTAAGAAAAGTCTGGCTCCAACTTCTCTACACACTCTCATTAAGCACTTGTAGACAGCAATAAGATCTCCCTGATTGTCTTTTCATACAAGAATAAACATGGTTCTCCCATCTTCTCTTCATCTGCTGTATGCTCCAGGCTCTGGACCATTTTGGTGGCCACTGTGGACTTGCTCCAGTTTGTCAGTGTCTTTCTTGTATGGGGGAGCCCAAAACTGGACATGGTACTCCAGACTGTCTTAATAGGGCTGAACAGAGGGAAATAATCAATTCCTTCAACTTGCTGGCTACACTCCTCTTGATGCAGCCCGGTTTGCAGTTGTCCTTGAACTACAAACTATGAAAACCTATGAAACTGGTCTGCCGTGAAAGACTCTGGAGAGCTGCCCTGTGTTCAGCTGGCTCTGCTGGAAGGGATGCTGTATGGCTGCAGCCTGGCATTAGACACAGTGTGATATGTGGCTTAACATGCACATTGTGTAATGTCCTTCCCTACGTCCTAGCATCCGTTGCGTGCCTTGTCACAGGGCTTCTTATGCGAACAGGCTGATGGGTCTGGAACTGAGACTCCCTGAAGGAAGCGTGGGTCTTCCCTCAACCCTGTGAAAAGTTAGGTAGAGATGAAAGTAAGAGATGGACCTGAGTTACATTTCCACTGAGCTCTGCTTCTTGGACAAGCATGGTACAGCCAAGGCCTTGGCAACACGACCTCAATGAAACGGTGTTTCTGTGGGGTGGATGGGAGGAAAAGAGGCCGAGGCAAAAGCAATGGGGTGGGCTGTGGGATTGGACCTTGTCACTCTCGAGGGACAAGGCTTGGCCCCTCTTTTTGCCTCTTATTGCAGTAGGCCATGGCAGATAGTTTTCCAAATGAAGATCCCTGCAGAAACTATTTCTGAGAGCTATTATTAACATGTGGGAGATGATGTGAACCATTAGCACGTAGATGTATAGAGTCTGTAAAATGAACTGATGCTGTGCTCGCAAAGTTGCGTTCAGTTCATTCGGTGTAATTAATGTACCTATAAAAGGACTTTATAGAACAGTAAAAATGGAAATACTTCACAGAAATAGAAGACGACGGGTTTTTATTTCTTTATGTTTCATATGTCTATTAGTTATGTGGACTTGTGACTTAATAAATGTTATGGAATTAGACATGGACTTTAATGTTAACCTGGCGTTCAGAATGTCTTCTCATGTCCAATTTCAAAGACTTATATGGTCATTATAGTAAAATTAATGCATATTTTAATTGTAATAATAGCTAAACATTGGCCGTTATAATGAAGTAATTCCGTATTCTTAATTATTAATAGTTTTGCATGCTGCTATAATTAATTTGTTGCTGTCCTAACATGAAAAGAAATTAAGAAGCAGATGGGTAATATTTTTGTTAAGGCTTCAGTACTGACTCTCTTTCTTAGGTACATGCCTGCGACACCATGTATTTGATTACAGCAATTGTAAGCTGAAGGCTGTTAAATACCTCTAAAAAGGAATCTTTTATTTTATCTGGGTGCATTTCTTTTATTCTCAGTAGTCAGTAAAAAAATAGTAATAGTTTCTCAGTGATTTCAGTATTATACGTGAGCAAGGACTTGCAGTGTTCCTAGGAACAAGCAGTATGGATTGAAGCCTTATACTTACACATAGCATAGACCCTTGTGTTTTATTCAGTAGTAAAGTACTGCATTTATTCCTTTACTGCATAGATGTTAATTGAAGCCAGTTTGGTTTAAATTCTGTGCTCTTCATCCTTACAGGGCAGGAGAAGTGGTTGTTGGAATGATTGCTAGAAAGTTGTTATCTTTTCAGGAAATGAATCACAAGAAAATCTCAGACATACGAGAGAAGAGAATTCCCCCCCCCAACTTTAGAAATTTTAAAGTAGTACCCAGTTATAAGAGCTACAGCTAAATAAAGGTGGAGTTACTATCAACTCTGTTTACTAAACTTTAAAGGTATGTAAGTGGGAAAGATTTAAAATGCTGGAATCTTCCTGCTAGGGCAGCCTCACTCCAAGAAAATGTTGCATGTCTTTTGCTGAATTATGCCAGAGCAGCTACATATCTTTTAAAGCTATCCTCAACAATATAGGGCTTGCTTTGTTTTGCTAGAGTGATAGCGAAAGAAGAAAGAACTCTGTAGCACACACGTTGAAGGCTGAGTCTGCCTGCACAATGAAATTGTTCTGATTGAACTTTTGACAAATTATAACCTGCAGGTATAACGAAGATTTTCCATTTTTGCCTAGCACATATGCATTTTGTCTCTTCCATTTATCCTTTCCTGCAATGCATCCAGCACAGCAAGGGCTGGAAAGAAATCTGATTGTGAAACTGATAAATTGTCTTACATAGTTTCCCTATTTTGGCCATTGCCATGGTCTGGTTCTGAAAGTGCTTGGAATCCTCCCTCTCTCGCTTTGTTTTAACAACTTCTTCTCAGTTGCCCATTGCCAGTGCTATATTACCTACAGTGCACATTATTTTTTTTTGCCCATCTAATATTCCATATCAACTCCAAGCAGCCTCGGTGTAAAAGCAGATAAATGATTTATTTTTATCACTCACTTTTTCTCGTGAGAAAGAGAACCCCTTGGCCCTGCCCTCTCTACTGGCTTCCTCTTAGTACAGTCATTTGCATCTTGGCAAACGGGGTCTGTAAAATGCTACTGAATTAAATCAGCAGTGTTTCATCATATTTATTTTGCAATAGCTGTGATAGGCTCTTTGCTGGACTAAATAGCTGCAGCCTCACTGATTCTAGTGGACTTTTTCTTTGCATGAAAAGGGAATTGGCTCAACCTGGACAGGTGGCCCGAAGTCATCACAGATGTCAGGCAGCAGAGGATCAGCCCCTGTGATTTCAGGTCTGATCACAGTTGTTTGCAATTCTCCTGTACACTCGTGGAAGACACTTTATGTGTTAAAACTTGCTGCAAGCCTTTGATATCTTTGACCTTTTTAAAAAGTCTTTTAAATTTTGATATTCCCTAAGAAGACAGATGGTATTTTTTGATCGAATAGATAGAGATTTCATGTCTAAACACATTTCTTGGTTTCACTTTGTTGGACTAGTTAACTGCTCTCTCTATATTCTATGCTGCTTATAATCTTTTCTTGTAATTTGTTTTTTAATGATACTCTCAAAAAATTACAAACATTAGTAATGTCCTGCTAGCATCTCTCTTTGGATCCAAATGTGGATATTCAGGTACATACAGTCTTGCCTGCAACTACACTTCCAAGCCAAAAATTGCTCTCGATACCTTCTGATTGGAACAAATGTTTGACTTTAAGTGCCGTGAGTAACCAGATACAGATCCTCTGGAAGTAGGTAGAGAGCTGTGAAAAAAATGCAAAACCTGTCAAAAGCTTTGGCTCTGGAGAGGGTGAGAAAGAGCCCTCCAAGTACTGATGCTGAGCCCAGGACACGCTGAGTGCAGTGCATCTGTCTTGGTTGCAGTCTCATGAAACAACAGCTGAAATATCAGAACTGCTGCCCTATTTTCTTCTTCCATCACCTGAATAAGTCATCTGGAAACAGGGCAAATGATACATTTTCAACAAAATAAAGAAATCCCTCTGAGCAGTTCTCATTTACAGCACAATCATAAAAATCCTGGCAAAAAATCAAACCGTTTCCATATCAATTCAGAGCACAGCATTGCTAGCACGGGCGGTGTCAACAGTTAAATAGCTGGTGCAGGGGCAGAAGACAGAGGCTGCTGTGTTCTTGGTGCTGCAGCTCAGACAGAAGATGAAATCATGGTAGTTCAACATTTGGTGAAGACTTAACTACTGATTTTCTGGCTTTCTGTTCATGCTGGAATAAAACTTGTTTGTGCTTGAAAAAAATTCTGGTTGTTAGAATGTGTATGCATGTGTTTGGCCCTAAGTATTTAACAAAACCTTCAAAACCAAGGAATACAACTACCTACTTTTGCAGAGCTGTAGGAGAACACAGCTACAGTCTTTTCTTGGTAGTGAGATGGTTGCAGCACTGTATTTGTAAGGGCTTTTCTACTGTAATGGTCAGAGAATGATTTTGAATGTCTTATAAACAGCTGCATGGTACAGGCAAAAAACAACAGGCCATATTTTTGCCCTTGGCCATTTTGTTTATGCCTTTAGCAAGAGCCACTTCTCAACTTATTCAGTATTTAAAGCTGTTTTCTCTATGTAGTACAGACCGAGGACACATGGACGTTTACTGGGGAGGTGGAAAATATGTCAGTTTATTGTTGTGCTGCGAGCGGCTGCATGGGGCTTAGTTGGGGTTAAACCATGACAATTGTAGTTTCAGATTTTGGCATGGATCAGGAACAAATTTTTCAAATTTTCAAAGTATTTTGGTATATTGATCCTTGTGACATTTTTGTGTTTATTTTAGACATTGAGGATAAAGGCAATAGGAAAAATTTCCAAGCAGATTCTACACTTAGTCTGAATTAAATCAAAAGCCAGATTTCATACAGGGACCTTAAGCATTTAGTACTTTAGGAGATGATAATTTCCAGAAGGGTGATTTTCTCTGGTGGTATTCTGAATGTACCAGTTCTTGGCTGCCAGACTTGTAGGTTGAGAAACTTTGAGGCTGCCTGCTGATCTGTATCATCTGAGATCTGAGTCTATTTAATGAATTATCAAATTGAGCATCCAAAAGCAGAAACACTCCAACTCATTAATCACTGTGAGAGATCTTGGCCTAACCTTATCGATTAAGAACAACAGTTCCCTAGTAGAAAAGAGCTACTAGTAGAAGAAAATCATAATGTGTTTCAAGTGACAGTCATGACATGGTGACTTACATTTATTTATCAAAGATATGCCCTTGTCTTACTTTGGAGATATAAATCATCATCACCATGACTTCAGGTACCTTGTCTGTCTGTGTGTTCCGATGTATTTTAGATCATGTTTGATGACATGCCCTTCAAAGGTCTCTTTAAAAATCCAAATCTTGGTCTAGTAAGATTAAGACTTTTCTGAAACACATTATATATGGGGTGCTGTAATATTTGCACTAATATTCTGCTACACTGCTACAGTGTAAAAGTGCTGTTGGTGCTAATAGACTTTGTGTTCATTACACCATCAGCGGAAAGTTTTAGTCTGTGAGTTTTAAAGAGGGTTTTTTTGATATAACTAAAAGGTGTAGAAATTAAATGTGAAACATTTTGGAGAAGGGTACAGTGCTATACATAATTTATTTGGCACTGTTTGTACAGTCAATTGTTAAGTTATAAATAAAACACAGCCTTAAAACAAAGATGAAAGGATGAAACTGTGGGTAGTTATTTCCTCTGTGTTTCTATTAAAAAAAAAAAAAAAGGTTTCCAAGTTTGTTCAAGCAGTCACATTTTGGTTTGGTTATTGATATTCACAGTGTTGTGCCTATTTTTGGATATATCGCATTGAAGACTTTCTTCTCTGCCACGCAGAGTGCCTTTTCCTCCAGTAAATCTTCTGCAGGCTGCAGGACTGTTCTTAAAGCTTGGTGAGGTGCCCAGGCACAGCCAAGGGGAAACCACAGGGAGGCAAATGAGCCTCTGTCATACTGAACATCCAGGTCCCAGAGCTACAGAAGAACAGCTTGACTTGCCTCATCGCCATAAGGTCCCTCGGTGGCTGTTCCAGTTCGGCACCTACCATCGTGGTAGTTTCCCCCATCCCATCTGAACCTCAGCTCCCATTTCTTTTAGGTGGGGAATGCCGAAGGTTGGCACAGGGACGAGCTTCACAGCCTGCACCAGATGGATGCTTTCTGCCATCAGAGAAGTCCCTTGAACTGGAGAAATGCTGAACCCATTCAAGATCATTAAAAATCAGTTTAGTGGATTTAAGAATACAGTCCATAGAGAATAATTTATTATATGTCTTTGCATTGGTACTCAGAATGAGGTGAGAAAGAGTTTTCTCCTTAGAGTCTCTGAGCAAGCTTTTTGTCTGTGGTGGAGGTATTTCCTGAAAGTGAGCAGGAATAGCACAGGGTGGGCCTGATGAAACAACGGGGGTAAAATAGATCATTTTATTATAGGTCATGGGGTAAGCATCCCTTGCAGGTACTGCAGAGCAGTGGGAGGTGTCTGGTTTGAAATCTCCCAGTTCTCCTACAAGTGGTGCTGACGCAGAGCTACAATACTGAGCAAAAACATTCTGGCTGCTGAAGAGGAAAGACATGACCAATTTGAACTTAGGAGTGAAACATTTCCTAGACCTGAGCCTGAATAAATTCTGGAACAGTTGAACAGGAAATAAACTAATAATGGGATTTTACAATATGTGTTTCCCATATAAGGCATCGAAACGTAGCATGGGTTGGTTTGCTATCTTCTGGCTATTTTGATGAAAATTTTAGGTTCCTTCACTGTTTGTGCTTCATGACAATTGTGAGAACTTTGCTTCATTCCTGGCTGAAGTATTTAATCTCGCTGTTATCTTTGGTGGTCCCTGGATGGACCATTCCTAGATCAGGCCAGGGAAAAGACTAATTAATGATTCCTCCTTGCTGCCTTTTGTTTGTGTCGGGGAGCTATTTCCTTTAGCCCTTGAGACTGATGCATAGGAAGGGGAAGAGAGGTGGGGAGCGCCCGTCTCAGTGTGGTTCATGCTTCTGAAAATAAGTTCCCCAAAATCTGATGTGGGGAAAGGAAGCCCTGGCTCCACGGAGCCTGCTGTCTCCCTCAATAAACAAAAGGACTGGATTTGGGCAAGTTGCCCAAAGTGTTGGTGCAGGGTGCGTTTCCGTCCTTACTGCTCTGCCTGGCCTTTTAAGGATATGCGACAGTATGCTGGAGACCACAGTAAGGTGTGTAATTCAGCGATGATTAATAAGCACAAGGCTCTTCTGCAGCTTCGGTGTTTCTGTAGCATTGGTCAAATTCCCTTCTCACGAGTAACTCACTAAGATTTTCAGTGTTTGGCCTTTTCTGCACTGTGAGTGCAATCTCTTGCCAACTCTTATGCTACATTAATTTAGAGCCATCTACCTTTCCAAATGTGCTCTGTATTGTGGAACAGGTTTTGCTTGTAAATGCGAGGCCAGATGTTCAGAAGAGGAGAGCTCCTGTTGAGGCATCTAGCACTTAGTGGTGTGACACATACTGATCTCAGCTGAAATCTGAAATCTTTCTGCTTAGACAATAAAATAGGCTGGCTAGTTTGTGCAGTGCTATAAGAAGTGGCCTATATGCATATAATTCAGGAGTTCTTTCAAAATAGCATGCAGTGAATCACGGTCTCACTTAGTTTTAAACCACAGCTTGTGCCTAACTAGTTATTTTGATTTCTTGCCAAGCGGGGGCTCATTTTCCAATTACAACTAACATTTTCCTTTTCTTTTTCTGCAAAATCTGTTAATGAAGGTTAAAGGAAACAATGAAGGTAGGTCTACTAGCTAGATATGAAATAGGTCTGATTAATTAATAAATGTGTCTTTGTTTTTCCAGTGACATATTTGATGCCATGTTCCCTGTCACACACATTGCAGGAGAAACAGTCATACAACAGGGTAATTCTTCCTCTTATTTTTTCCCTTGCATGTTTGCTAAGATTGTACAATTCTCATCTCTCCATTTGAGATTTCACCCTCTCTGCTTAACGAGAAGAATAACCATATTCTGAAAGCATCTAAGTGTGCAGCTACATCATAAGTTCACGGATGCAGGTCTTTTTGTGTGTGTGCAGAGGTCTCCTACAAAACCACACTGGTAGATCTCCAGGGTTTCAAAGTGCTACAGTTAAATGTAGATAAAGAGCACTTCACATTAAAATGTTCATTCCTTAATTGAAGATAGTGAGGAAGTAAACCACAGCTCAGAATGCATAAGGGTGGCACAGGCTAGCTGAGAGTAATTAGAGATGGAAAATATTTTTATGGTTGTTGGGAATATTCAACACCTCATTGTGCTGTATCGTAGTTATCACACTTGGCAATTTACCTGCGTGCCTGCAGCATGTTGTGGAGGACTTCATTACCCTCAGGCTATATTAAAGCCTCTTGTGTGTTTACACTGAATGAAGTGTTGAATCAGTCAAAAGAGAGAAATTAATGCAACTGGAAGATATTAATAGGAAGAAATCATAGTGATGGTTTGATTTATGAAGGCAAATAGGCAAGGATGTTTCAGAAAATGAATCTCTCTAAGTAATCTGGTGTACAAACCTGTGCAAATATGTACAGGATTAAGTAGGGAGACAGGAAATTATTGAATAGTTTAGCAGACCTTCAGGAAACAATCACCTTTTGTATTTTGCTTCCAGGTGACGAAGGAGACAACTTCTATGTGATTGACCAAGGCGAGGTGGATGTAAGTACACTCTTACAGTATAATATTTATTTTGAAACTACACAATAAAATTGTATGCTTTGGCACACAGCTTGATCCAGACATGTGCTGTGGTTCCCTCTCCTTTTTTCTTAAAATAGATTTCACAGGATTGGTCTCATTACTTTGCTTTTGTTGTGTTAAGTCATTTGTGCATAATTTTATAATTGGCATGTTTTACATCCTAGCTTATTTGTCCATTCCAAGCAGGAAAATATGGTATCAAAACCAAGCAGATGACATTATCTTTAGAACCCTAACCACACCTGGAGGTGTGCAGTCTTTGGCAGAGCAGGCCACCATGCTGGAATGCACCCGAGGGTTCAGATCAACCATAAGGAAAATATTTTCTTTAATCAGTTAGCTTAGCTCATGTGTTGGGTTTTTTTTCTCCCAAATTGAGATACAGCCTCAGGCCATGAGTTTCATCTTAGAAACCTTAATTTGCTTTTAAAATTAGGTCCAAATATATGAACAATGCAGCATATTAATAAAGCAAGGATTATTATAGGTTTAAAGTGATCTGTGAGACCACAAAATGTTTACAGGAGTATGCAGTGGTTTAATCAGCAAGCCTTTGAAAATAAGCTTCTTTCTGAACCTGACTTTCAAATCATTATCTATTCACCCCTTATAATTTTTATCCTGTATGAAACTCACCTTTTTTCAGTTTTGCTACAGGTTCCTCATTTGACTGAATTTTCTACACACATCTGACACATCCACAGTTGTTGGATAGGACAGGCTTGCTCATTAGCAACATCGCTCTTCAGATGCCCAGAGAGTTTTGTTTGGCATATTTAAAGAAGAAAGTGATTTATTTTAAATCTGGGCAGGAGACATACAGTTATTTTAGTGAAAGTTATTTTTTTTAGCAGTCTGTTTGTGTCAGGAGACCATCTAATTGGTATTGTTGGGAATTGAGAAACCTCACATGCTCCCTCTGTCTCTGGAAGTTGCTTCTCAGGAAATCCGTCTGAGTCACTGTTCCTATCAGGCATACCTCTCAATAGCAAACATTGCCACATCCACAGGGCCAGAAAATAAAAGAGCAATATTTATAGAACAGCGCTAAAATTTAGTTTTAAAATAATTGGTTAGAGCCTGATACTGAGCTTAATGAGTTCACTGGCTTTGAATCAGACCCACAAACATACGCAAATGCACATATTGAAGTTACAGATTAATCCTCTTTAAAAATAATTTGTCCTCGCTCAAAACCTTTAGGAATGCTTTCTTCAGCATTTGGCTCAGGGATAGTGGGAGACCGAAATCAGAAAATAGTTTGCAAAACCCTTGCAATTAATTGCAAAAACCCTAATCTTCCATATGCACGTATTGCTCTTACAGAGCAGTGACAAAATGTGGAAAATAAATGTCCAGAGCCTACCAAGCTTTGTGTCTCCTTGAAAAACCATTGCACGAGGTGGTTTGTGTATTTTCTGTAGCTGGTGGTTACCACTAATGGTGAAGGTGGCCATGGCTCTGCAAGGGCTTGTTCAGAGCACCAGTTGCTGTATTCTCTGTCGGGTAAGATGGCATTGTAGTTCCCTTCCCACATATATCCTGGCATCTGCTCAGATGCACCTTTACTACACCATGTTAGCTGTATATCAGAGGTTCTCCATATTTTTATAGAAATTTGAAATCCTTTCATAAATAATCTTGACCATGAATGGCCCAAGACATGTGTCCAGATCATTTTTCATTGATGGTTTCTTGAGTTCATGAAAGTCTTTTGCAGAGTAATCTTATAGTTCCCAGAACAATTCAGAGACCTTTGAGGCTTCTGAGATAGGATTTGGGGTAAAATATGAAAAACTGCCACAGTGACTCAATGGCCTCAGTGCCACTGCATTGCAATTACATGTAAACTCTCAAGCTGTATAGATGTTTTTGAAAGTTTTATTCCAGACCTCTGATAATGACAAGCTAAGCACCAGTCCTCCTTTAAGCACGTGAGTAATTCTGTTGACTTTGGTGAGACTTAATGTTTTGCTAAATGAAGAACCTGGTGCACAGCTTTGTTTTATGCTATTGGAGTTGAAGGCAGAAGTTTTCTCTGCATTCTGAGTAGTTATATATGATATAGGATATGCATTTTTCCTGCCTTGTCTTTGAGACTTGGAACAGCATATTTTCTAAGGAATGGATGAAATAACTATTTCTTTGAGTAGATTGTAACTTCAATTTAGCGAGCATTCTCAATCCCTACTCCCCTAATTGCCAAACTCAGCCTATAGCTGCTAGAACATATCAAAATGGACGGATCCACAATAATGTCATCCTGACACTTCTCGGGCACAAGTATGGACAGTTTTCTGACATGACCTGTGGGACAAATGTACCTTTACAAGACATAAGAGATGGACTGAGCTTATTCCAGGGATAACCGAAGTTCCTGACCTTCTTAAGTCTTGAAAAACTCTTCTGTAACCAACTCTCATGCTGTCCCATTTCAACATCCCCCTTCCTTCATCCTGCTGCACCTTAGCACCACTGCTCTCCCCATCTCCTCAGCTAGGTGCTCTCTCCTTCCTAAGATTTTCCTGTATCTTCAGCCAAAACACACACTGTTTCTTTGCAAGATACTGTGTAAAGCACAAGAAACATGTGCTCATCCAGGAGCAAGTTGTAACTACACCTTGGTAGAGAAGTTACCTGCGTTAACTGCCTTTGCTGGGAAGCTGCAGGGAGATGAGCCCATTTTCCCCCCATAGGGTAAAGTCTCTATCAGGGCAGTTAGTGCAGAGTAACTTGCCGCTGTATGAGGCAGCAGCTCCCAGACCCCATGGGTGTGCACTATCACACCGTATATAGTGCTCCCCAGAAAAGAGTTCTCCGCTTTCTGAGCAGCAGTGCTAAACTCCTTATTGTCTGAAGAAAATCCACACTGCTAGTAAGAGCTGCAGTTCATTGAAGCCTTGCCAGATACTTTTTTGGCATGCTTCCACCCTTCTCCAGGAAAAAAAAGCAACTTGGAGAGTAGACAATTGACCCCGAGACTTAAAGCCTCAAGCCATTTTCTGCCTATTTCAGCTGGTGTTGGCATATGCATGGAGGCTTTTAACCCCTGGCCAGGCTATCTGCCTTCAGCGTTTCCTGATCTGCTCAAAAGTGAGAGGTATACCAGGGCTGGTGAACATTGTGACTGATAAATACTGAGGTTTTCCATATGCATGCAAAAATACACAAAAAGGAGGTTGCAGTTGCCATCATAAAGTTCCCATCCCCTGGAAGAAAGTCATGGCAAACTGAAAAAAAAAATAAAAAATCTATCAACCAAGCAACCAAAACCAAATAGAAATGACCAACAAAGCCAGAATAGCAAAATCAGTGTGTGGTGTTTTGAGTTTAAAAACTGCAACATTTAAAAGTAATTTACTGTTAGAGTTTTGGCTTAGGTCCTCCAAAGAGTAAGTAAGAGCATTCTAATATTTTCCCTTAAAAGTAATCTGAGTCAAATTAGAAGTACATAAAATATTTTTAAATGTAATAACATTTTATCCTCAATTCTTGCACTTTCTTAGGGTAGAAACAAGCCTTGTGTATCTGTACATTTCCTTCTTGGCATTACTATGGACAGCCAAAGAAGACTCAATACTGTTTTGTTGGCAAGCATGCTCAACATGGTCTGTGGGCCAAGCAAGAAGGACATATTTTTAATATGTAAAATAATGGTTTTTAGAAATCAGGAAAGGGTAAGCCTTGGGCAACCTGGGGTTTTCTTCTCTTATACTGTATACTACAAACCAGGTATATACTTTGATCAAAACTGTCACTGGATGGGAAAAGACATTATAGCATTATCAGTTGCAGTCTTCCTCCTTTTTGGTTGAGGAGAATTATTAAGTCATGACTCAGCCCTGCAGGTGGATAAAGTTTAGAGTAGGTAGATAATGGCATGAGGTTTGAAGTCTTAGAGGTCAGTTGTCTACCGGAAGCTTTTCTGCTCAGACAAATGTGAACGTATGCCAAAAAGTATCTGGGAGAGCTTAAATTATAGTTTCCAGTAAAGATGTTGAAAGTACCTGCTAAAGTATGTGTCTTGCAAAAATCTCTAATCCATATTTCTAAATATAAAAATGACTTCCTGTTTATTATTTTAATCTTATAACCTCACATTTTTTACTTTAAAAAGCACCGTCAACTACCCTTTTAAAACAGATGTATTTTTTTTAGACTCAACAACTTCCAATTCTATTTAATGTCACAGCAACTTTCCCTACAGTCATTCTCAGGTTTTCTTCTTGTAAAACAACAGCAGCCAAACTATAGTATGGTGAAAATCAAAATGAAAACTTTTCAGTATTTTTTCTGAAATAGGTTCTGTATTTACTGTATAAATCCATGTGTGGAGCTATACATGAATATTGTGGACAATAGGTAAGATTATCTATTGATTGTAGGTCCAATCTTCTTGAAACCCCTTATTCATATATACAAACTGTCTAATTTGTATATACAAAGATGAAAATTACATGGTGGTTTACCTGAGAATACTGTTGGATTTTAAAACTAGTTGTGGTTAGATTCCATAGCTTGCTTTTGATTTGAATTCTTCCATCATTAATGATCTTTCTAATTTCGAAGGATGCTTTTGGAAATTTGAAACAGAACATTTTAAAGTTTGGAGTTTTTCACGTTGAATTTTTAAGTATTCTCAAGGTAGTCTCCAAGTTCATATATTTAAGAAAAGTGAATTCATACTACAGTTAAAGCACTGGCTTTATTTGAGAAAACTACCCATATATAAATACCCTTCATGTCTAAGGCTTGCTTATTTTTCCAAGAATAAATAAACCTCATTTTCATTTTTGGATAACAAATATTAAGGCTTGACAAGGCACAAAGCATATATTATTATAAACAGATCCACGGAAGGGGATTTAACATCTAAAAGTTGCAGTGCCTGTAACAAATAAGATCACAAAGTAGCATCAGAGAAAAATGCTAAAAGTTAACTTGAAATTCGCAATGCAAAATTCAGGTAATGGTAAATTCATTCTAATGAAGCTCAGAGATAGATGTTCATATCCTGCTTTCAGAGTAAAATGGCTATATTACTGGTTGTGGTGAGGATGCTTTCTGCTTCTCTAGACAACATGAAGATGAGTGAGGCCAAGATGCATTCCTATTGCATTGAGCATTGTGTGACTTCATTGCATTTTCTCTCACAATTAGTGCCTATGTATATCACAGCCTGTGAAGGAAGGAACTGCTGATGGTCACAAGAGATTTTTCACATTTGCTTCCTAAAAAATAAATAAATGAACCAAGTTGTGTGATTTTTCAAACCTGCAAAATTGCAGCGCTCATACTACATGATAGAAAACAATAGAAACCTAAAGTACTTTTTTTTGATCTGTGGAAAGTGGTGGTCCTGATGTCTTGGTCATATTTGGGCACCTGCAATTCTACATTCCTCTTCAGCTGCATGGAAGAAGAAGGTTCCAGCTATTATAGAGCTGTGATTGGCAGATCAAGCAACGATGAGGAATAATTCACTGTATACTCACCACTTTGGCAAGAGTTCACAAATGCCTAAAAACTACCTGAGCCAAAACCTCAGCCCAGCAATTTTTAGGATAAAGAAGGAGATCATCTGAGCTGCTGCCATACAACATTGGCTTTCATAAGCTGTTCTGAGCCTAAAATAGCTTCACTTCCCACACCTTACAGAGCTACTTTCCTTTCTACTTTTTAAAAGATCTGTTTCAAAGGGGTTCAGAGTGGAGCTGAATACTCTGTTAAGGTGCAGAATGGCTTTGTAATGTGCCATCAATGCACTTTAGCTTCATCATGATTCAGAAGTTGATTGTTCACTTAAGCCTTTGCAGAGAATGAAGTGCAGTAGTTTTCCGCCTAGAAAACAATAATTATTCTCAAGCTGTTTTCTCTTTTGGAGATTGATGTTGGAAATGTCATTTTTATTGGGGGAGTGAATGCTAGGCCCAAAGTCTGTCAGATCAGTGATTTGGTTTCACCTCAGAGTACTTTAAACCTGACACCCTTATAGTGGAGGAATGGCTGTTTGCATAAACTGTTTACAGTTGAGATGTCAAACATGTTTTGGGGAGTCTTGTCAAGTAAGACTGCAAAATTAAAGAAGTCTTAGAGCAGTTTAGGAGTAGCCTCTTTATACCAACCATGCAGCAGTAAATGTCCATCCTTCACTTGCTCCACCTTGAATTTTACCAGGTAGTTCCCCTCACTGGGCTGCAGTCATATCCTGTATTCTGCTTTAACAAGAAGTGCAGCCATATTGCTTAAAAAGGTATGTGTTGGAATGAATTTATTTCCCACCTGTAATTCAGACCTTTCTGCAATAACAAAACCTGTGCTTTTCAACAAAAGAGCATAGAGAAATACATGTATTTTTGGTGTGCTGAAAAAGAGTCAAGGATGCAATGTCAGTTGACATACAGGATGTGGTCCAAAATTCAATGGAATTATTAGATTTCCCCCATCGTTTCTCAGACTTTTTACTGAGGACATGAATTCCTGTACTGTAAGAAACCCTGAGTCCCTCTGGTGAAATCCCCAGAGGAGGGGGTTATCCCTACATTCAGATATTCATCTGAACAATTCTGCAATGGATTGAGTTTAAAAATTTTCATACGTTCTCATTATGTTACGTGCCTTTCAGAATCCTATTTATTCATCCATTTCTCCCATGTGTCTCACAAAAAAAGATCCAGGAGCCACAGTATCACCTGCTTGTTTCACCAGGAAGTGCTTGGGTTTGCCTGGCTTTTTTAAAACTTCTTTTTTTGCTTTCATTTTTTTCATTATGAGGAGAATCAAAAGTAGATTCAGTGTTCTGTGAGATTTTCTTTCTGCGGTGAGTGTAAAAGTTTGAAAGGAAGTGCTGTTTTTATTCTCTTCTGTGATACTCTCCTATTTGACATTCCTTCTGTCCTGGCGAAGAAATGAAGCTATGGCTTTTGTGGCTTGAGCTCTTTCTTGGCAGTCTGCTACCACCTGCCTGTTTGAGATTATTTTTACCCTATATTTCATCCTCTTGATCCTCGGATGCTCCAGGAAAACCAAGAGCCACAACATTGCCTGGAGTTCAGCAGTGATGCTAATATTGCTGCTTTTCAGCTGAATTGCTCTTGGTAGCTGAACTTCTCTGTGGCCTCAATCCATCTTCTACTGAACCAGCATTTCACTGACCTGAGTAGGAGCTGGATCAGATCTTAATTGAATATTGGGAAGATAAATTGGGATTGATTCCAGCTGTAGTTTGTAATAAGACCTTTCATCATAAAATGAAGATAGAAGTAAAATTAATACTGACAATTTGTTGAATTTTGACCCCAGTTCATTTATTTTGGTCACCAGCTTTTCTCATGCCCAGCTTGAACACAGCTCTAATTCATATATTTTAAAAAAACTGATATAGTCTGTGATTCATTAATTGGTAATAGGTTATGGTCTTTTCCTTTGCCATAGTTTTCTGCTTAAAATGAAAATACCTGCATATTTTCTTCATATTATTCTTCTTCACAGAGCTTCCAAACAATGAAACTAATTCTGGTTTATTTCTGCCATTATTGGTCTGTAACAGACTGGGATATATTCTGCACTGGGCAAATGCACACAGCCTTTCCTACCCTGTAAACTCGCAGACACATTAACAGAATGAAAAGGGTTTATTGTGTAGGTTTATAGCAGCAAGCCTACAAGCAAACTGCAGAATACACAATCCATACCAGTCTTTGCATACACTATTATATCTCGTGAGCGGTATGGTCCATGAATGGTGAGGAAAATGCAGCCCAGTGGAAAGCACCTGCATGAGTCTCACTTTCTCCATGAAGGTTTTACACAGCGCTCAAGTGTAGGAATTCTTCCCAAGTTAGACATCATCCAGGAAAAATCCTGTGATAGTGGTATCGATTCATACTGTGTTTCAAGAGGATATGTTATCTAAATAGGCCGTGGGTCAAACACTGCTTCGTAAGTTCTGTAGAGCTGTAAAGATGAAGGGCAATTCTGCATATAGCTTCTCAAGTCCAGAGCACTTAGTAGTCTTCACTAAGGAAGAATGAGATCTCAGTAGTCCTATTTAAATGGTTGTTGGAGGCACTAGGCTTAGGGAATAAAAAAAATATTCCTTTTCAAAAGATGTTTCCCTGTTTTGACTGTTTTTCATTTCATGGCCATGGTGCTTTTCAGCAAACCTCATTACACATATCAACAAATCTCCTTCCTTTCGACAGTGTTAATAAAAAACCAAAGTTGTGACAGTTCTGCTTGTTGACTGTCTGAGCCTTGAACACAAGAGGGAAAACATGATGCCAGTTAACCATGGGAGCTGAAAACTTGGGAGAGTAAATGCAGTCATTGTACTGAAGCAAGACGACTTGAAATTCTGTCCACAAAGCAGGTTGCTGCCCTCTTTGAGGACCAACTGCGGAAACTGTTATGCTCTTGTTTTTCTTCCGTGCCCCAGCATTGACGATTAGAAATGAAATTACTAATAGCTTTTTAGGTAACTGGTAGAAGGAGGAGAACTGCAACTAAGTCCCCAAACTGGTTTTGCTTCTTGTCTTGTGCTGTGTTAGGTTTATGTCAACGGGGAATGGGTCACCAGTATCGGAGAAGGAGGCAGCTTCGGAGAACTGGCGTTGATCTATGGAACACCCCGGGCTGCCACTGTCAAGGCCAAGACAGATCTCAAGCTCTGGGGCATCGACAGGGACAGCTACAGACGCATTTTAATGGTAAGTTTATGGAGAAGAGCTTGTTTATGGAGTTGATATTTTTTACTTTTTTCTGTAGCACCAGCACTTCTGTGTTCAGAGTACGCTGATGATAAACGCAGTCTGTGTTTCTACAGAAAAGAGAGAGGACATGACAATAACACTGAGTAACTAAATTAAGTGAACTGAAGGGAAAGGGGACAAGATTCAGCAGAAAGATGCTGAGTCAGAAATGCAATTGAATAACATTATGCATAACTATTATACATGAATGAAAACCTCAGGAGGCCTCCGTTACCCACTGAAGCTATGCAAATCCTCTCCTTATCGTGAACCTCAAAATGTCTTTCAGGACTACTCCTTGCCTATGAAGTCTTTGTCTGAACTTGTATTATACTCTTTAAAGCAGGCAATACAAGGTAAATCCAGCTCTGTTAAAAAAAGTCTCAGTTGGACTGTGCCCTCCATCTTCATTAGCCAGCCCACAGCCACACGTATCATAGGATGGTAGCTGCAGAGCCCCTGCTAATGATTCATTGCTCTGCTCCTTTCAAACTCCCTCATGGCTGCTGCAGAGCTCAGCAGACCTTCTGGGCACCTGGGGTGTGTGCTAGCTTATGAATTTGCTGTTGGTTCTTCAGTGGTGAGTTATAATGGAAACTTTGACAGACAATTAACTTTAGCAATGTCATAACTTTTTTATGAGTTTGTTTCCGATGTCCATGTGCATATCTTCCTTCTCCATAAAATATTCTTTTCTTTTTGATAATTAACAGACATCACTCTTTGTAAAGCTTCTTTCTCAATAGGACTTATCTCTGAAAGCTGCATTGTTTCACTCTGATCTGAAAGAAATCACACTATGCTCTCAGAATAATAACGGAGTGTGCATTGTGAGATCTTCTATATTTCCAGTGGATGTCATGGATAACAAAAATTAGCAAAAGAATGAGTTGATTTTACATGTTGATTAGTTCTTAAGCATCAGACTGCAAAAGTGATCTTTATTTATGCTGTATGATGACTGTTGGATGTCTGCATAAAGCATTGCTGTTTTTCACTCTGTATTTCATAGGCTGAGTTCTTTATCACATAAACAAACATCACAATGGCATCTAGGAGAGTACATCTGATGGAAATTTACTCTATCCCTAAATAGTCAGCCTGATCACTCCAAGACAAAATAAGAGGCATAATGATGAGAAGTGTACCCTCTTCTCTCTTGTGGATAAGCAGGATGAATTGTTTTTGAATGCTTCCCAGTGCGGGAAAGCAGGCAGTAGTACTGAGACCTTTCTGTAAAGTATTTCTAAAACAGAGCAGGAGAATTTCCTAACAGATTTAAGAGGCACACTCAACTTATTTGTCCCATGTCCTACATGGATGCAGTGGAGAGGTGCCTGGGATAACCTGGAGGCTGCAAGGACGAACACAAGGTATAAAAGAGAAGGAATGTAGGAGGGAAATAAATGTCAGGACAAGCCACGTATTTCTTGGCATTTTAAGCACAGACTTTTACAACTGCCTATAACCTTGCTACTAAAGAATTGAGGGGACAGATTCACAGGCCTCGTAGCCTAGAGGTAATTTCAGTTTTAGTGGTGATAAAGATAGTGGTACCTAACATCATCCAACCCTGTGAGCTTTCAGGTTCGGTATGTGTCTGATAGCAGCCTTCAGAAGATGAATATTTGATGCAGAGACAGGATTTTACTAAAAGGGTTTAAAGTCCCAAGTGAAAAAGACTGTGTTTTTAATGCTAATGGCTAAAGCTAGCCATACATACAACTTGAATACTACAGATATATTTCTTTGTGATTCTGGTATAGTGCTAGGTACTTTTCAAAATCATTTACATGTTCTCTGAACCAGTGACTGCCATACCTGACCTAGGAAGCTCGGTTTCTGCAGTTGATGAGTCCTTTAATTTCACATGGAGGTGTTTTCTCTCCCTCTCTCTCTTCTTGCTTTTTTTACAGTTGGGCCGTTAAAACTTGGTGGTCTGTTGCATTATATTAGATATCCAGACAGTATAAATGTAGTATTCCCAGTACTTAGATAGGAAATATTTCAGGTAGCATGGTGATTTCATTGCTGCAGGTATAGAAGATGTTCAGTTTTAAGTGCTATCCACAGTGAATGCAATTTACCCATCCAGACTACATGAATTCTGTCATAATTTCATTTATTTGTAGGTGCAGTGTGGATAATTTCTTTGCTGTAGGTGAAATGAGACACCTGTTTTTGTGTATTCATGTGAGGGCAGGTTACAGTGGCTCTCTGCACATTTCCCCAAGCCTAAGAATTAATTACATCATGTTTCAGTGGCTACATTTCATACTTAAATCTGACTCCACCATTATGTGGCTGTTTTTGCTGTACTCAGTTTCAAGATGTAGTAGTAGCTGCCTTTCAAGTCCCAGAAACATGGTTTCCTGCTATTTAGCCTCTAACCTTATGTTTCTAGAAAGCTGCTGGGTATTTTGGATGTAGAAATGCTTCTGCCTTTAAATAAGAGGTAGTTATGTTTAAGATATCTTCTGAAATATATTATTTAAGATGGTTTTAAAGGTTGAGAGCGAGCAGGTTTTTCTTTGTTATTTTCTGTTTGCAGATACTTTTCTCCAAGGGATCAATGACCCTTTTCTCCCAAAGATAAGTTTTTTTTCTGTAGTCAGATAAAGCCCCTCCATAACCCGAGGTAGTTGTTTCTTTCGTCTGCATTCCTTCCCGGCCATGACCAGCCCCATGTTTTCTCAGTCTAGTGTTGAAATTTTATTCAAGTTGTAAATATTTATTTGCAAGTCATGCCTTTAGATCCACACTTGCCAAAAAGATTTTATCCTGTCATGAGACACTTGACCCTCTACCTCATTTCTCCTTGCAGGCTCTGTTTTGGTTCTTTGCTTTGCATTTATTAATTTCTAGGTTTTATTTCTGCTTAGTGCCATTTTCCCCATTTACGTGTCTCATTGATCCTGACTGGTTTATGGTATGAATGAAATGCATCTCAGGAGGTTCAGAGTTTTCCTTTTTCTGGATGGACAAAGGCTGATGCAAAAAGTTCCTGCTGGCATTTAGTTATGCTTGTCATCCATTTATTATTTAGTCTGTCCCAAAGGAAGTTTGTTAAAACAGATATATTTCTTTATATTTCACTGTCTCAGCTTAGGTACCCTGATGGCTTGAAGGTCACATTCAAGTTTGTTTTAGCAGCTGTGATGATTGTAAATGTTGTGATAGTTCTTTTTGTCAGGATTTGCAGTGAAATTGCTTGGCTTTCATTGCGGTTCTTGACAAAGTATTATACCATGAAATTCATTGTACTAGATGGATTACAAAAAACCCACTTCAACATGTTCCCCCCCTCAGTACACTCACAAATTATCTGTCCATCTGGGTGTTCCATTCATTCCGTAAAATTATCTGTGCTGAGTTGCATACTTTTCACTCTGTTGCAGATTTTTTTTATTATATGTTCTCTGTGTGTGCACACACAGGCGCACACACACACACATATTTTCGTAAATATTCTGTATTTATTTATTTACATTCTTCTGGGAGAGATGCAAAGGAATTTTTTTGCCATAGGATTCTCATGTAATTCAGTTGCTGAAATGTTGCTGCTCTCTTCTTTGCAATTGGGATTCAATAGCATCACGGAGTGGGGAACATCCCAGGGTAGTACAACATTTGTATTCTAAATATAGCAAATACCACAAATACCAGAGAAGCAAATGTCTGTATCCCAACATCAGATTGATCCCCCAGACAATTTAGTTCCCAGACTGAGGAAATCTGAAGTATTAATTTCTTGTAATTTCTTCTTTGAGAAGTCTTGATTCAGGATCCTCTAGTTCCCATGGTCCAAGATACCTGGCTCTGAGAGCAGAGATGCATGGGGTACCATACTTTTTGCCTATTTGGCAAACTTTGCATAAAGTGAGTTGTAATATTGGGATGCAAATCATGACAAATCAAGGTTAGTCAGTTCCTAATGTTATAACTCATTTTATTTATGCTATTTTGGCTTTGTTTTACCATCTTTTCACAGCTTTGAACCTGTGAACAAGTTCTTTAACAAGTGCCTTTTTCTACTCAGAGAAAATGAAGTCAGAAGGACTTGCCATAGAATGTAGGTTGCATAGTGGCCAAAACATAAAGCAGAGCCGAAGTCTACAGTCCATTCGATGTGCAGTATAGCACCGGGATCTTGCAGGCTATTTTTTTTTCATGGCCAGTATTCACAGTGACTCTTTCTTCATGCTCCTGTAAGAATGTACACCCAAAGCATCATTCAATATTAGGTTTATGCAAGGATTAAACAGTCCAGAAGGCCATTCCAGCACCTCCTGCCAGGATATTTATTTTTATTTGAAACCTGAACCATACTTAGCCTTTTGGTAGCCATTTGTTTGGCTTCTTACTGAAGGTGGGGATTTCTAGGAAGGACCTGATCAACCTCACCTGAAAAAATGAAGCAAGAAAGAAGACATGAAGAGTGCTGGAAGGACAAAGCAAAGAGGTGAACTGGAGGAGTGGGAAGAAAAAGTGGAAGAAAACAGGGAAAGTGAAGAAGGGGCAGTTGGAAAAGACATGCAACAGTCCTATTCAACAAGACCTGTTATAATCTCTGGGGCATCCATTTTTCTGAGCCTGTGTATTGCTTAAGCGTAGCCTAGGGCTTGCTACATTTTTAAGTGGTCCTAAAACCGGCTTTGAGCTCTTTTCTGGGTGTATTTGGCAAATGCGAGCAATGTCATTTCTCCTTGGGACTGTTTCAGGGAGGAGCACTGCAGCTTAGAATATTAATGAGTCTTTCTAGTTAGTGGGAACCACTGTCTTTAAGAAGCTGAGCTTGTGCATGACAGCTCAGAACCAGGAAGAAAGTGAACAAAGGAAAGGGGGGAGAGGGAGAAGCAGTGACTATTGAAATAAGATATTAATAGGTTAGAGAAAGCAGAATTAATAAAGACTTTTTAAAACATGCCATCAAGAACCCTGCCAGTGCAGAATTATTCATGTACATTTACTATTGTTTTTATCTGGCTCAAGCAGTAAGATTTCTACTGCTTCCCTGGGGAAACTTTTCTGCAAGAGAATAATTCCTACATTGGGAAAACTTTTTTGATATTGATCTTAAATTAGATTTTCTTAATTTTCTCCTATTACTTTGAGTTATGTCAATTTATGCTGTACTAAATTGCCCTCTCTTTCTGCCATATATCTGTAGATGATTATCACTGTCTACTTAAAACCCTTGCAACAATGCATGCTAGCTATGAGCATGAAGTACCTATGATCCCAGTATTGAGCTAACATATATAGGCTGAATTTGTTTTGCTTCTTCCTTATCGGCTCTCCCCAAGTGTTTTAGCATTTCTTCAGGTTCTGTTTGGTTTGGGAGCACTTTCTTGGAGAAGAGGTACTGAGACAGAGTGTAGCACGCCAGGCACCGTCACATCCAAGTCATGGAGATGGAGCCTCTAAACTTCATTCCTGGATGATGTCTTTGAGTATACTGACCAAAATAGCTTGGCTGTGTTATTGTTGCAGTCTGATATTGCAAACCAGGTCTCACCTACTGTCTATAAATCTCTTTTCAGCTTTACAACTTTCCAGTCGTCTTCCGTTCATCAAACATATGTGCTTTGGATTTTTTTTCCTTGCATTTCTTAGCTGTATTTTCCGAACAGAAGCTCATTCTATTTTTTTCTGCTTCCATTTCTAATGTCTCCAGGTCCTTTCTCGTTATTTTCCTGTTCTGGCAAGCTTTCATAGTATCTTCTAGTCTGCAGATATCATTACTGTCTGATTTGTTGCCGTTTCTAGAAGATCCATGAAAATGTTGTATAAGAACAGACTTAGCACATGTCCTAGGGAGCACACTGGTTGATGCTTCTGTGGAAATTACTTGAAGGTAGAGAAGAGTTTATGATGGTGTTCATATCCATGGCCTCAACAATTTGAATAAAGCAACTAGACCAAATAAAACAAGTATAAAAAGAACATCAGGAGTCAGAGGTGACATACCTCTGGGAGGGGATGAGAGGGGAATATTAGGCTAATCATGGAAGATGGGAAGTAGGCATGTTTTCTATTTCATGGAGAGAAGATGATTAATACCCGTGGAAATAAGCCCATGCTTTGGTTGTTTGTAAGATATCTACTGCTGAGTTGTTTTCAGCTTATATTAGTGTTCTCAAAATCTTTTCTCACTCTGCTTGTGAAATCTTGAGCAGGAAAACACACTCAAGTGAAAACAATATGTATGATGGTGAGCTAAGCTTTTCCTTTCTGGAAAAGAAATTGGAATATGGTTGTGCTGATTGAGATCCAGCCTCACGTGCTCTGAAAATTAAGAGAAAGCTTCTGTGCCTGCCTGGGCACCCTTAGGTGAAGCTCCGCTGTTGGTTGGCTCATGCCACCCTGGAGTTTATTGTTTATCTCCTCCAGGAGAGATGGAGGGTTGGATGGAGCCACCCTGCAGGTTGAGTCATAAGCCATCAGTTGGGTCATCTTGGGTTTCAGTGCACGGGATACAGAATAGGAGCCCTAAACCTCAACTACTAGCTCTTCCCTAGACCCTTGTTCTCCCTTACCTTTGTGGTATCATTCTGAGACATGGGATATTTAAGACAGTGTAGCTATGCATTAAGTGGAGTCCCACTGAGGTTCGAGATACTATCACAATACAAAAAATTTAACAACACGTTTTATTCTTTCCACTTCAGTTTTGCTTTTGCACTTGTCTTCACGGTGGCTTCTGTACTGCTGTGCTGGCTTAGTTTAGCCAATCGTAACACACCCGTGTTCCTGTAGGAAGTGATGGGCTCTTGTTCTCCGGGCCGGGCGGGATGCTTGCAATTCTTACCTTCCTGAGTCTTGTCTGCATCTCTAAATACTCAGAGCTGTGGTCAGGTGTCACTTATGGCTACTGATTACTGCTTCTTAAAATTCATCTGTGTCCGCAAGTCATTTAAAAAGCATTTTCCACATCTGTCCCTGGGTGCCCCAGCCCATCAAACTAAACCACCAATCTGGTTTTCCACAGCTGTCAATTTTGCTGGTCTCGTTTCCACTCGATTGCAGGGAGGAAAGCAACAACTGTGCAGTGTCCAGTTTTCCATTCTTTGTCTCACAGGGAGCTGTCAGGGTCTGGCGTGGTTTGGAGAGCCTCCTCTGTTTGAATTTCTTTTTTTTTTCTTCTTTCTGGCACTTCAAATGCTTTCGGGGGGCCCCCGAGGTTGAGAACCAGGTTTGTCAGACAGAGAGGTCAGACAAGGGTTACCGATGCTATCGCTGAGAGGCGAACTGTCATCACCAGACTCGGAAATTATGAACGGGGTGTGGAGGGGGAGACCTTGGTAGCTGGTGCTGCTGCTGATCCAGAGATACCTGGGAAGAGTGGCAGCTCCTGACGGTGCTGTGACTGTTTTGGAGCAGGGGTGTCCCCAGGAGAGGGGAGCAAGTGGGAGCTGTCACCAGAGGAGACCACTCAGCAGCTTCTGCTGGTGCTGCAGTCAGAAGCTGGAGCCAAAGCCTGTTGATGTTGGTGGAAGGATTCACGATGCTTTGGTGGTTGCTGGATCAAGCCTGACCTGCACAGTGCGTGTAGGAAGAGGGATGATTAATTCTTAGTTATATTATTGTGCTTGAGTACACCAGCCTTTCCTATTTAAAGCGCTTCTGAATGCATTCACAGTGGAGGTCAAAATGTTTTTTCTCTTTTTCCTTTCTCTATCCCCACTTTCTGCCTCTGCTTCTAGCACTTACCAGTGCTTACTTGGAGAAGGAGAAATGGAGAAGAAATGGCTTTTTCTATGGCAAACACTTACATTTGCTTCTGTCTTCTCTCCCAGCCTATGAGCAAATGCCATCTTTATTTCCCTTTCTTCAGAAGAGGAACGTATCATCTTTGTGCTGTACTCCTGCCATGTAGATTTGACTAGCAGGCACCAGGCAGTTTTCAACATCCACAGGGAATCTACCCAGGCAGAAACTATGTGGGCTGTCGTATAACAGTGTGGAATGAACTGCACGGTACCAAGGAAGACTCTGGAGTTCCTCTTTGGTACCTGGGAAGTCTTTTCAAGTCATTTGTGTCACTGCAGAAGGAGTTAAGGATGAATTAATTGTTTTTGTATTGGTAAAACTGCATTGTATTTATTCATACCTGAATCTCCTTCAAAAATGCGTGCTGGAATGACTACTTAGGGTTTCTGTTTATGGTGATCAGACACTATGTAAGCAGAAGATTTCTCAGTAATTTATCAAACAATAAAAGCTTAGTAGAGTGGGAATGACTGTGCTGGTGGCTGCACATACATTGATGGATTATCTGCTCCAAAACATTTAAATCTTGTTAAAATAATAGTAATATGAATAGGTTGCTTAGCAGTAACAGTACATACAACACTATATAGAATATAAACCAGGCTTACAGATAAACACTCTTGTCATTAAAGAGGTTTTAACCTAAAAGGATGGGACCCATGAGGGGGACATTTTAAGCTTTATCCTACTTTGTAATTGTAAATTCCCTTCTAGCAGGGCCTCACTGGTAACAAGATATATATTGAATTAGCTAAACAGTTAATTGATGAAGCTCTGGCTTTAAAATGAGTGCCTGTAAATAATGGATACAATTCATCCATGGTGTCCAGTAACACCAGCAAAGTCAGTGAAATTACACCAGGATTGAATTTGATTCCTTCTGTCTTTGCTTATCAGCAATACAACTTGTCCAGACATTTTATGAGGAAACATTTGCCTTAGGCTGTTTATACTGGCTATGCTTAAGATTTGGAAGGGGAGGGGAAAAAAAAAGAGCAGCTGTAGGAAGAAATCACAAAAATACTTTGTGTAATGTTCTACCTCCTTTTTCTCTCTCCTTTAATAACAGGGCAGCACACTGAGGAAGCGGAAGATGTATGAAGAATTCCTGAGCAAGGTCTCCATTTTGGGTCAGTTGCCCTTTGGACTTGCCTGTTAGTTCCTCTGTTATACGTGTTGGCAGGATGAATTTTGTTCTTTGATGGCACGATGAAAGCAATGGTGGTCAAACAGAAGGTCTCATGGCTTGATCATTTCCGAAGGAATGAAAGTGTAAAGGGCCCTTTTTAGGACTTGATTTTCTCATTTTTTAATATGCACTGAACATTTATGTGAAGGACAAATCTTCTCTTAAATATGGGAGCAGTCACGCAGAGGTAACCTTTCAGTAGCTGCTGTTGTGGTAAAGATCACATGGATAGAGGAGAGAGCAGTGCAGAGATATGAATTTTTCATAAAGTCTAGTTACATCCTTCCAGGTGACAGGTGAGAAGCTTTTTCCTGCAAGAATATTGTATTTATGTGCACTAAACAAACTAACCTTACAAATCAAAACGGACTGATTTCTTTTCTTTGCATTTTACAGCCCCTGTCTCACATTCTTAAAACATCTGTTTAGCTTCTTGTCCTTGGATTTTGTTTCCCTTTGATTAATGTGATAGCCACGAAATTTGGACATGTTCTTGATGGCCTTCAGTAGGAAAAACAACAAACCCGTAATGCCTGACCAATCAATCACCATTAGGAGAACAAAAGCTTCTAATAAGGAGGACAGTGTTACACAGTACAATGAAATGCTGATTCTGTAGGAGAAACATCATGTTTCTGCTGGGGCTATTTTGAAAAAAACAGTTCAGGATTAATTTGCTATATAATTAAAGTATTTATATTTCTACTTAAACAATTTCCATTTCTTGGTATGGTATTCATCCACCGTTGGAGCTTAGGTACCTGAAATACGAGAGTATCCTAGTGAAAATACAACTTCTGAGAGGTGCTCTCCATGAAATCTTCATTTGTAAGCTTAGAGTAAGGCCAAGGATGTTGCTCACTTATTAATGAAGTTTTCATCATTTAAATGTCTTCTTTTATGCTTAATTTAAATCTCCTAAATTAAGAGCACAAATTATACCAAATTACAATGACTATTTAAAGAAAAAAGGATCTGTGCACCTGCACTAATGAGGAGCAATTACAACAATGAGACATCTCAAACCAATTCCAGAGTAGAAAGGTTATTCAAAGATGTGCTTCCTTAAACATGTGGTTTGCAATGTAATTATATCCTAGTTTGTAGTATGGCTTTTGAATCCCAGTAAAAAAAGAGGAATGACTTCAAGATTTGAACCTTTTTTAAGTCTGGAAAAGCTGGACAAAATAACATCATTTTAGGAACATGGATAGTTTAGGTGAAGTGTGTAAGGATCTATTTCACATGTCTAAAAAGTAGATGACACCTGGGGAGCAGAAAGGTATTTCAGAAATCTCAACACAGCACTGAGAAGTCAACTTCTCTTCATGCCTTAATGTGGTCAGAACTCAGTGATTTCTTGGTGGGAAAACCTCTACCTGCTTCTTGTATATATTTTACAAAGCCTGTCTAGTGTCTGTAACTAGCCATATAATTGTAAGAGTCATATTTTTTTCAAAAAGTAAAGATTTTTTAGATTATCGGTAGCTGCTTATAATGTATCAAACAAGACATGAGAAAACTAATTGTTTTAAATCTTTCTTCTGGAGTTTAATTAAATATAAAGCCATGAATTGATATGTACAATTTAGAAATAGCAAAAAATTGCTTATGGTCTACTTTACTTGAATCTTGACTTTAACTCTGCAACTAAAACTTCAGGAGTTTTATTGTGTACAATATTGTATATAATGTTCTGTTTGCAAGAATCATTAACCAATGTATTTGTAGTGGTACAGTTCTCTTAGACAAAAGAGAGACGTTTCGTGACTAGAGCTAGAATTAGCTTTGAATTTTTCATAAAGCCAACTGAAGAAGAAGTTTCAAGAGACTCTTTCTTTTCATTGTTAATTACCGAGTTCTCTTTTTTAAAAAAATGAAAAAGCCTACTCTAGTCGGTATGAAAGAGTTTTATGCTTATTTTTAGTCAAACAGAGCACTTTTTGAATGTTGCATTGACAATATGGAATTGGTCTTTGATATTAGTGCTTCTGCGGCAAAGGTCACAAATACACCCGGAAAGTGCGTTAGTGATTATAGGTGGGGAAAATATTAGAAATAGTCCTCTCCCAAACAGCAACAAAACGTGGCATAAAAACATGAAGATGTTCATGTGTCAGGCAACTCAAAACTTACCTTTGCTGGGTTGATCACTTTGATCAGGTTTTGTTACCAGGCTCAGTGTGCACTTTTGAGCTCAACCAAAAGGCTTTTTAAGTTTTAAAGAAGAACTCTTTCAGCCTCACACAATACTTCTAAGCAATATTTTGAACAAAATGGGGAAAACAGAGTCTGAGAGAACAGCCCAGAGCTAATCCTGGTGTCAGAAGCCATGTTGTGACTTACATTAGTCCAATAATTCATAGTAAGAATCAGCAGAGCTCCAGTACATGAATTTTAGCCCAGCTTTTTGAGGCAGTGGAAGTTATATCATTGTATTATCTGTTTCTTTTAATAACTTCTAAACCTGTCACTTCTTTCAGTCAAATCTGATAAAAGTACAGAAGTTCAATTCATTGTTTTGAATTCTCATGCAAATAGATAGAGGGGAGAGACACCGGTTGGCACCCCTCCTCTCCCCAAGGGCAGTGCAGGTGAAATCCATCCCTTAGCAAAGGCAGGAGGAGGAAGGCAGTGAGACAGTGAGAAGCCCTGGAGGAGCCTCTGTGCAGGCTGTCCTTTGCCGTGTGGGTATCACCAGGGCCTTGTGGTGGCTGCAGGTGGGTGATAAGGACACCAAGCCCCAGGGAGCAGGCTCTATTAGCTCCATCACTCATAAAAGAGACCAGTCATTTTTTTCTTGTTCAAGTCTACTTTGAAGTTTTATAACTTTTCTGTCTAAGTGGGCGAATGGAAAGAAAAACACTTTGTAAACCATCCTGCTGGCAAATGAAAGAGAGGTGCCACTTCAGACAGCCATAATGAGCCTCTGGTCTTGCTGCCACCCAGGCTACCAGGGTCTTGCTGTTGGCTTCAGTGGTGCATGGTCTCACCCGTGGGGGAAGAGTCATCTTTGAGATCGACACTTTTGCATCACTTATCTGGCAGGCCATCAGTAACCAGCTGAGAGCAACTCTGACAAAAAGACAGCAGGACTTGTTCTGACATCTGGTGTGGGATGTGGCAAGAGAATCTCGGCGCTCCCATATCGCTGGTATCTCCAAACAGCTCCTAGACTGCTCCAATCCACTGCAGCATCAGGGCAGCGCAGATCAGATCGCAGGCGTAGGGAGCTGGAGCCAACTTTTCCTGTCCAACTTTTAAGATTATTATCTGGGTGATTACTAAAGTCTAAGACACAATGAATAAATACATTCATGTTTCCCAACTGGAGGTTCGTGCAGAGTGCCTGGATGAAAGAAATGTTTCTTTTATAACAGAACCAGGCATTGCAGAACTGTCAGTTTAGATACAAATCTTCAGGCAAAGTTAAGAGTCTTTTTATAATAAAGCTTTATGATCTTCAATATTTTAGAGTCCCTGGATAAATGGGAGCGGCTGACAGTGGCTGATGCACTGGAACCTGTCCAGTTTGAAGATGGAGAAAAAATTGTTGTGCAGGGAGAGCCCGGTGATGACTTCTTCATTATTACAGAGGTAAGGCTGGCATCCTGATAAACTCTGTCACTCCCTGGTAAAGATCAAGACTTTTGGGTTCAGTATAATCTCTTACTTCAGCATATATCTGAACTAACTCCACTCAAACCAGGAGAATGACTCAAAATTCTAATTAATTCATACCCTACTTCCATGGAAATGTCTTAAGTGGGACAATCCCCCATTTCCAGTAAATTGAAGACACAGAGGAATTTTGAGGTGTGTCTGTTTTTACTGTTTGAAGGTTTGTTTTGTACATGAGATTTTTCTTGTTCCAAATTGCCTGTACTTCAACCAGGCTGGTTGATCGTTGTTCCTAATGGGACTTATAGGGGAAATCACAAACGAACATCTGTAAACTGGAGCAGGAGACCTGATCTGAAAATGGATAATTTGTTCTTTCTTTTGCCTTAAACTCAGCCCAAATGGCTGAGACATTTTTTTGTTTACTCTCACACAGGCAGACAGATCTGTCAGGCAGCTGAAAATGCATACATCTTTCTGGGAGATTATCTGACACTTCAGTTCCACCATCTCACTTCTGCAAACAGATGCCAATGGGGTTCTTCCTCCCTTTCTGACATAAATATCTGGATCATTGGTATCTCATACAAATACCTAGGTGCTGTGATATAAGAAGTTATAAAAAAAGGTATTAGAGAGACAGACTAAGAATAACAAGGCAGCATTAGTATATGATTGTGTATGTATTGATGTAGGAGCTTTTCAGTACCAGCTGTAAGTGTTCATACACAAATATATATAAACTGGGGATGACCGATACATGGCTGTGTGGTGACAGTTCAAGTGCACATTCCAGGCTGGATGTTACATGACCAGCAACCAGGCAGTGGTGGCACAGGAGCTAGGAGGTCATCTGAATCCCTCACTGTGGGAGAAGGTGGGTCAGATGGATGTAAGGAACCTGGTATCATTGTGTTGCCTTGGAGTCCAGTTGTATGTACACAGAATACATCTCTGGCTCCACCAGACTGCAGTGTTGTGATGTGATTTAGGAGGAAAGAGACCCTGCCCAGCTCAGGTGATAAAGGGCTTGTACAGCGCTCATTCCAGATGGTTTAGAAGCCAACAGGTTTTTCTGTGCTTGCTCCTTATCTGTGTTTTTTTGGGCAGGTGCATCTATCCAAGGCAGCCAGAATTTGGTTCATAATCAATATCTGACGCTTAAAATTCCATCCTTCTTGAGTGTTGGAAATAACGTATTTGATTTATGAACATGGTTTTTCTTCTGATGCTTACAAAATTGTCAGTGCAAATAACTGCATCTGTATATTATACAGTTGGACACTTAAGGATCTTTAAATATATGATGAGCAGTGCCCATTCAAGAAATAGTGTTAGAATGAGAGACTAAATATTAGATAGGGTGTTTTTTTTGTTAACAAGATATTTAGTTTATAAGTAAAATTTAAGAAATATAACTTTTTTTTAGAAATACGGAATTTTTATTTCTACTAGGGTTAGTAACTGTTATTCCTTGCAGCAGTGTGAGACTAGGAAAACCTAATTTTCTTAGCTGTCAAATCCCATGTGGAAAATTGGCAGCTTGCTTAAGAATTACCAAGGGCCTTTATTTTCCCCCTCTTGATGGAACAGCTGTTAAGACTTGAATGGGTAGAAAAGTATCAACACTGAATACTGCACAATCATAAAGTATCTGCTCACCTCACCTTTCCACTATAAATCTAACACAGTTTCTCACTTTGGAAATCACCTGTATTTTTCTACATTAAAGAATGAAAATCCAATATCAACTGTTTCTTGTGCTGCTGCAGCAGTATTTCAGTCTGCTAACACGTAGTTTAAGCTTTGTATTTTAAACCTGATTTCACAGGAGTTTACATCTTTGATGTTAAACTTTTCTGCAGGAGAGTTGGTACAAGCCGCCAGGAACACATTATTCTACAAACTGGTTGAAAGTAGTTTTGGCTGGTTTGTTGTCACAATATGTTGAAAAGTCATTAGCTTCTTTCATATGTTTTTTTGATGTTTATGGCCTTATAATCCAAAACAGTAGAAATGCAGCCAATCTGTTTGGCTGCTGTAGATGCAGAAACCATTTCATAGATCACCAGAATGCAGTCTCCTTTAGAGCATAGTATGTCCGGTAGTACAAAGCTAACTTGTGCCTTGCCACACAGATTTTTGGGAATGGTACTCATTTATTATAAACCACAATCATGCCTTAGACAATTCAGTTACCAATTTACAAAGCTTTGGTGCACCAGCATCAGAGATACTGGTTCCAAGTGGGATCTTGTGACTTCTATCATAAAAACTTCTCTAAGAAATCTAGGACTCACACACAGAGTTTGATTTGTTAGCACGGTCTTGTATGAACTTCATAAATTAGTCATTCATTTCTGGTTAGCCTGCAATGCTGCCTTTCTCTGTGATATCTTTGGGATATCGTCTTTTAAGTATTTTGGTCCTGCAGAAGGACATAGCCTATAAGTGAATTGGCATTTTTCAGGATTTGCAGATGGAAGAGCAACCATTCAACCCTTTTGAAAGGGAGACTTCCAGCCTCAGTGATGATCAGAACAGCAATTCCTGCTTTAAACCAGGAATGTCATCCTGGTTAGTATGGACGAGAATATGTAGTCTCCCCCTTCTCCCAAGCTAGCACATTCACCTTTTCTCCATTTTTCTTAGTATAGCCTTTTTTTTCATGTCTTTCTGTCCACCATCTTATCTCCAGTGTTGCAGAGATCATAGGAGGGTGCAGGTTATTTGATGTGCAGGCTGTATGTTAGAAAATGCTACAGTGCCCTGTGGAGAGCAAGGCTGCAGTGGGAGCTCAGCCCAATTATTAGAATAACAGAAAATGTGCACAGGGAAGAGTCACGGGAAACCAGGGCTTTTTAAGTTCACTGCTCACAAACCTGTTTATGGTTCACTTTTTGTTAAAAAGTCTAATGAGAAAAGTATTACCCTGAGATTCCAGGGCAGCTACAGTTTTTCTGCCACCCTACATCTTCACAGGCACCAGTAAGATGTTTACTTTTAGTAGGTTGGGTGCTTTTCCATTTAAATCTCAAGCAGCCTTCAGTAAGATCTAGTTTTAAGATTTAAAGGCTGTGATTTTTTCCAGAGATAGAATTATTTTAATGTTTATACCATATTCCTTAATTTGGAGATAGGATCAGAAGTGAATGTCTGCTTACAAAAGCAAAGTAACCGCTTCTGTGAGATTGATTTACTGCACTTAAAACTAGTAATTAAAAAAAAGAAAAGAAGCAGCCCTGCAGTTTCTGTATTTTCAGATATATTCAGGCGTTATTTTCCCACTACAGTTTTCACACAACAAACTTGGGCTTTCCCAGACCAGACAGATGTGGAATGTATCTGCTGGATTCCAAGGTCATGGAATTATCCCATATGAGATTCCTGGCACAGAGGTGAAAAACTTTAAGCACCATGAAACAATTGTTGCCATAAAGAATTATATTTTGGCAAGCATAAATCATAACAGATGTACAGTTTCTAACAAATAAATTTGCAGTTGTATTGTACACTGCCACACTGTGTACCCAGCAGTAGGGACAATTTATTCATCTGACTTCAGATAACGCAAATATTTTTAGCTAGCATTTTAAAGTGGTAGCTTGCAAAGGCATGTGAGCTTTGTGGAGTTAAATATCCCAGCAAATGTTAAGTCCCTTTAAATGAAATGCCAGTTGAACAGGAGCTGATATTGTTCCCGACTCCTTCTTTGCCACCAACTTTAGTAGTTCAAACTAGTGTAGTAGTGCTCTGAAACTGGAAAGAAATGAGGTTTTTGCTGTTGTCTAGGTTACTGAGAAAAGTAGTGACAATAGTATTAAAAATAGCGGTTATGATCATGTACCACTCTCTTAAGTTCAGCCTTGAACTTGGCTGGGTGGCACAGTACCTCCAAGTCCCTAATGCAGCTGCCAAAAATGTGGGGACCTGCAGCCGTGAAGTGCACCGCTGGGTTTTCCAGCTCCCATCCCTCCCCATGTCAGATCATTTGGATCTACTTGTCATGACCAAGCACTATATACAGCACACGGATATTATCACAGGACTCCACTGACTGTGCTCAGGGAGTCTTGTAATCTCAGCTGCTTACTGGGAGCTTGCTGAACTGCTGCCATATGGCCCTAATACTCCGTAAAGTTTGACATGACTTAAGAAAAATGCACGGACAGACACAAACGTACACAGGTGTAGAACAGCAAAAGGTTTATAATAGTGCCACACTGTGCCCAAAAAGCACAGCTTCTAAGTTTCCTTTACATGTGCTCTCCACAGCCTGTCATCTCCTCAGAGGACAGTTTGGTTTAAGTGGTGTAGAAAGCAAAGAAATAAAACTGCATGAGAAGTAGAACATTTCCAATTAATAGTTGGTCAAGCTGCCCAGCAATAGCATGCAGCAGCCTAAAAATAAAAGACCTAAAAATAGAAGATAATACACAGGAGAAAAGTGAAGGAGAAATGGACCCATTGTATCAAGTAGTTTTACACAGATTTTTGTTTTTAACTTTAAAAACTAGTATATTTAATTGCAGATTAGTGCTATGTTAGAGGGGGTAGTTGCACCCTCCTCATGCCACTCCTTTGTGAAAAGCACTTCAAAAAAGATGGGAATTTGTGTTGGTTGTTATTATCCTGCTGGTTAGAGAGGAGGCAGAGTCAGGGCATCTGATTTTCAGTCTCACCTCTATTATCAGTCCAGTCTGTGGGCAGAACATTATCCTCCCTGTTTCCTCATCAGTGGGAATAATCCTAATGACACTTCATAAAGGTGAGGAGGGTCTTAATGAGAAAAGGCATAAATTATCTGTCACTACTGAAACCAGGTAATGGGATTAGCAAGTTTAACAAATAAAAGAAAAAATTTCAGTGATAGTACACAAATCCATCCAGAATTAATGCACAGAGCTGCCTCACTGACAGAAATGAATCAAATTAATAGGTAATGATTATTTGCCCAGCACTATTCTTGGCTGATCACACTGAAAACAGTCTTGTAATCCTTGAGGGGCTGCTAGCTTTCAGGCAGGCTGCTGTTGACATTTCAAGTCAGGGCCACAAACTGGCTCCGGTCTGGGCAGGATCCGCTGCGAGTTCTTGCTGAGAGTGTACTTGAGATATTGTCCTGTAGGTGAAATCAGTGTTTCCAGCCCTGCTGACACTCTTGGCACGCTATGGAGTGTCTCTGCACAAATGCAGTTCAAAGCCTTGTAGGTGGAACAGTGTTTGTAAACTCTTCCTACCATGGTAACGTGCACTGACAGAGGAAGGTCCTTGGTCTAGCTCGGAAAGGCGCTCTGTTCTGCACAGAACGGGGCCTTTTTGTAGGAAAAGTCGACTTGAGTCTTAAATTGCACAACAAGCATCTGAAGATTTATGGTTTCAAAGCTCCTTAAGAAGGAAAAGGAAAAAGTAAAATAAGAGCCCAATTGTTTCCTGCTCTAAATTGTTGCTCTTTGACTTTCTAACCTAAGAGAGACCCCTTTGGCACCTACCCCTGCGACAGGCAGGAGAACTACAAAGTAAACTTCTTCCGCATGGTTAATGAAGTCACTGCCTTAGGCACACTCTGCTATCACACCTGATAATCTCCTTAAAAACACAGTGTGATTAATTATTAATTAGGAAGATGAATGTTGTCTAGAGAAGGAGTTTCAAAGGCTACAATCTGAACTGCTTAGTGTTACCGGGATTTTGTTGATACTGAAAATGTTTGTCAAAGGCAGTCTACAGGGACTTCTAATATACCTAATAAACAAAATATACTGAATAAACAGAGCCAGCAGTCACAGGGGTCTCTGTACTTTGCTTATTTTTAACTGCAGAGACATTGTTTCCCATAGAGCTCTTACAGGAAAGGTACATTCAGTTTTCTAGATATGACCTAGTTGTGCTGGAGCAATAGCATTTCCATTGGCTCTGCATCCAAGTTCATCTTTGTTCAGGATAGCATTTTTAATTGCCAGCTGATGTCAAAGATTGAAAGTTAGGTGTGTGATTGGGTCCCATCCTGACTAGGGATGGAGGTGAAGTATTTTGTGGAGTCAAAGGAACTAAAATGTCAGCTTAGTCCAGCTCTTGTTACACTCAGTTTGACTTTGACTTCCATGGGCAGTGGATCAGGCTGCACATACATGCAATATCCATGTACATGCAACCTTGAGCATATCCCTATCTCTCCTCTGTCAGAAAGGGACAGCGTTTCATAGGAAGAGACTGGCTGCTCCCCTTCTTCCCACCAGTGGTGGCATACCTGTCAGTGACTGCAGCTTTTGGCCTTTCCTTCCAATTCTGTCTCTGCCCCCACTAATAACCACCACAGTGCAGTCACCTATGGTAAATTCTGCAAAATCTAAAACCTCAGAAGTGATGTACAGTGGACCATTTTCTTTACAATTTTGTGAAACTTCAGATTAGCCAATATTTCTAGTCTATTTTAGAACTTTGCAGATTTTGTTCCTCATTTGTGGCAGAAACCAGGACAACTGTATGTAAATTCTGTGAGTTGCTATGAACTCAGAGACTGGAGAATAATGTATAATAGTTTAAAAATGTACAGTTAGAAAAATACTGTCAGACCCAGTCATGACTCAATCTTGAGTCCACAATCAGAATTAAGTCTTCTTGCATCATCCTTCTTCAAAACCATTAAGATCAGCTAGTTTTTATATTATGAAAATTAAGCTTTTTTAAAAAGAAGTCTGATGGGTAGGAAAACAATGTAAAAGCAATGTACAGAGCCAGTAGTTTGTTACGGAAAAAAATTGTCACCTGGATTGGTACATCCATGTAGTATGTCCAAATAATGTTGAGTCATAATAACTGTAGTATATAATATATGTAACCTTTTAACCAGCTCATTTCACCTTAGCTACTTACATGAACATCTCATGAACTCCATAGGGTTTATCCTTACTACACCTGTGTGATGAGGTGCATGAAGCAACCTCCCGTGTGGCATGGTGGGGTCATGTGGCGTGGTGGGATCTGATGCACAGGCACAAGTATTTAGTTCTTCATGCTTGCTGAAAACAGTCTATGGGAATTAGGTACCCTGAAGGTCTGAACCTTCATGGTTTTGCTCACAAAGATCTAAGGCAGAGAAGCAGTGTTAGCCCTGTGACCAGCATCCCAGGCTAACACATCAAGTGACTGTCCTTTTATGTTAATTTTTATCATCCAGAAATGATGGGTGTTATTTTCTGCTGCTGACTATGTGGAAGTCACTTGCACTTCTATTGCTGTCTGAAATTTGTTTATTTCTTCCCTTGTTTTTGTATAGAAGATTTTCATATATCAAAGGTTGGCAAATAATAAAAAATCAAGATTATTTACTGGCTAAAGGAATATTTTCAGTGTCTCTGGCTACATAGTTCAAAGGATTTGTATTCTCTTGGAAAGTAGCCCTAGAATTGCTGATCCTTAGCTGTAACATAAAAGCCATCCCAGGAGTGATGCTATCAGCAGTCCTGAAGGGCTAAAATGGCAGCTGAGGAGTGATATGCTAGTGGTCTTCCAGGACATTGCGACTGAGAACATTGCTTATGCCAGCATCATGAGGTACATGCAGGACTTGCTGTGTTGCTCTGTGTCACTGGGATGTTGGTAAACTTAGGTCTTAAAGCAAAACCACTGGAGGATGCAGTGTAGCCATACTATTCTCAAAGGCTTAAAAGTAGTTTTCATAACCTCTCTTTTGCACATGCTATACCCAGCGCAAAAAAAATACATATGAATGTTTCCCCAGTTCACTTTTGACATGACAACTTGTGTAGGAGTCTTCAGTCTCATTCAGCTGTAATTTAAAACATCTGATTTGTAAACCCATAAAATTGAAGTTTATGCTGGAAATACAGACACACCCTGGCCTCTTACCACTATAGGATATGTGGAAAACTGGGAGATCATTTGGTATGCACAGAAGTAAAACCCGAAGTTAGTAATTGGCAGTTTCATTCTTAATATATACATGCTCCATTTGAATTTTCATAAAAATCTGAGTGCTAGATTTTCTCTGTGTTCAAAACAGCCTGTGGCTTTTTACTTAGCTAATACTTGCTTTAAGGTATGGTTGATGCTGTGACTCCTCTCTTCAGCCTGGTACACAGTCTTCCACGGTCTTCCTACCATGGAAATCTGCAAAAGTAGTGGAGGTTCCCAGGTAACAAAACACCTCTCTGTGTGAGTAAGGAGAGCAGCACAGGCTGTTTACCCCTCAAGGTTTTCAGGAGGTTCTCAGGATCCTTATAAGCTCTTTTGGCATTGAAGACTGAGCTCACAAGCCCTGATGCAAAGCACTTAGTCAACATGACCAAGAACTTTATGGCCTGAGGCACGTTAAATCTGAACTGAAATTAAAGGCATCTGCTGTTTTAGGAGCTAGGAGCTCCATCCTGAGGAGTGCTTCTCTGTCTTTAAGCAAAAATACTGCAGTATGAACAAGACCTGAAATACAGTGGTGTCCAACGTGGTGGAAGAGGAATGGAGAATTTCCTAATCCCTGCTGGAGTTCATCCCTTTCTCTAGATCATGTTAAAGCTGTCCCTTACTGGGATAGCTTTTTGTCTCCCCTCTTCAAAGATACAGCTGAGATGACTGTAGATTTGCTGAAGGAATATACCCCTTAGGGCTCATTCATTAGCTGTGCAGTGTGGATTTTGTGGAGCATGCAGGGCTCTCCGCAGTGTGCTCCAGGAAAAGGCAGCTTTGAGCGCATGAATCTTTTTCTTCTGAATTTCAGAATTTGGTCCTTTGAATGCACAACATTCACCAACTGAAGGGATTTAAGGAGAGCTTTTCCATGGGGGATTTTTCTGATCTCTGTGATAAACTCTCTTCTCTCCTTCCCCCGGTTTGCTCCAAGTTTTATTGCTTGCTCAGAAGCTGTTGCCCTAGCTGGCCACAGCTGCTCACCCAGCCCTGGTCTCAGCATTAGTTATGAGACTTTAATGACGATGTCTGTCTCAGCCTTTTGCTTGGTCTGGTTACTTCAGCATCTACAGAATGTTTTCACAATGAAGCAGATGGTGGTAGGAGTAATTGGGCCGTAAAACAACATTAACAGCTAAAAACGATTTTCACCAGAAAGGATTTTGTGGGCAGGGTGAGGGAGGTTCAGCACTGTTTTCTTGTTTTCTGTCCCGTACATTCAACCCTGCCCTGCTGTAGGTGGTAGCGCTCTGCACTGTCTGCTTCCAGGAGATGAGCCCTGTCAGGTCAGTCACAAATATGAACAGTTGATGAATAACCCATTATAGAGTCACTTTTATGTTGACTCAGTGGATGTTTCCTGGCTTCAGAGAGAGTGAAGATAATGGCTAGCTTTGTAGAAAGAAAGAATCTCTAAAATGCAACATTTTTTTTCCTTTGTGACTTTTATTGCTTTGTACGCTGACATGTCTGAGGGAGGAAAACAGTGCCTTGTTGCCAATAATCCAGAGTGCTTGGCACAGACAGTCTTTAAAATCTGGCACCGGGATGAATATTAATTCAGTTGTTTTCCCACAGAAGCTACTGATTAGTCAAGGCCAAGTATCACTGAGATGATTCATTAAAGCTCAGCATCTGAGCCCACCTTCACTGAGTGGATCTGCTTTTTGTCACCCCTGCGACAGGTGGACTGAATGTGTAATAAAAAGGGCAACTAAAATCCTAGAATGGAGTAAAGATACAAATTCAGGGGGACCCCAAAGGCTGGGCTGTGGTGCAACTGCTTCCCAGCTTTCTGGGCATGGGGCCAGGACAACTAGCCAAGGAGGATCACACCCCAGGCAAGGGGCTCCTCCCAGGGCTCAGAGCTGGTATCCTTATCCCTCTGTCACCATCCCCTCGCTCCCAGGCTTCCCAGTCCCAGTGAGCAACTGGTGGTATGGAAGAGGAGCATGGGACTACGGTGGCACTGAGGCTGGGGAGCACGGAGGTCACTGTGGTGTCCCTCCGTCTGATGATGGAGGATGATGATGATGATGACTGCTGATGAAGTCTTGAGTCCCCCAACACATGGATACGCACCTTTGTGATCTAGCCTGATGTTAGCTCTGCTGCTGTGGCTCAAGGGCAACGTTTTCAAGTCAAAATGCTATAAAACTTCATGGTTTAATTCTGACAAGCCTTTCAACAGAAAAGGCTTAACAAAAAAAATCCCAATTTTTTGTTCTGTGTGCAAAACCCACTTTATTTTGCCTAAGTATTGCAGGGGTCTCCATGCATGAAGCAAATTTCAGTCGGTGCAGTGTGTTCTGCTTCTTTCAGGTTTTCACCGTTTACTGGTCTCTCTCCGCCTGAATCTTGTCTTCTTGCATATTAATAACATTTCTTTTACTTCAGGGGGAATACATAGGTACAGCACAGGTTTAATGCAGACTGTATCAAAGAAACACTGAAGAGGAAGGTTGTCTGAGATACCGCAATAGGAGGATGAACAGAATGATTGAAAAGGTCTTCCCATGTCAAACATCTATGATTTTAAATACTAAACTATCAAGGCAAAGGTGTTTCCTGGTGATTAATGATGGGCTGGGTGTAGTCATGTCTGGGCCTTAACCCTGGCCTCTCGTATATCCCTAGGAAATGCCCTGTGGCTCAGTTGTTTCTGCTGTTTTAAGCTACACTAGGTTTATGATTGATTGTCATTTTTAAAAGTACCTTTATGTTTGTGGCTATTTTAGTGACTGCTCTAGACAGCTTTGTTCCTCTGAGTCTGGATGTTATTCTTAAACTAATATAAATGTGCCTAAGTAGCAGAAATGGTGGAAGTTTAGACATACGTACAGGAGTCTTACGCAGGTAGATACAGCTGGTACACACGGTGAACTGCAGATTGTTTGATACCAGGCATGGCTGTAGAGCTGATGTCTAGGATCCGTGCCAGCTGGGTGGTGATGTTTGCTTTCCATCTTTGCTACTAGACTGCAGTGTGCATTACTGTTGTTGGGAATTATGGCCAATAAGAATATGATGCATCAATGTTATCATGATAATCATATCCACTGACAGCACAGTGGTTGGGGTGTGAAGGCACTTTTTGCAGCGCTGCTCTCTCTTGGGAAGATTGTATGGGTATCACAGTGCACATGTTGTTACTCTAGTGTTGAGCTCATTTGACCTTGCATTATTAATCCTAATGATACTCCCAAGGTGCTGGCTTTCTGAAAATCCACTGAAATCAGTGGCACTCCAGATTTCCAGAGTCATGGCCAAATTAAAAAAGCTGAATGTGTAAAAAGTTGTATATTTGTTTTCAAAAGCTCTCAGTAGCTCATTAGCTTGTGCATTGTCTCGCACTGTAATCTGTAGTGAACCCTAATGGACGCAGAACTCACTTGCTAGAGATAAGCAAACCAAACAACCACCACTTTTTCAGTCAGTGCAAACCTGGGGTCTGTTCTTGTAGTCCTTACCCAACAGTCATTACAGCAGGCACATCGTAAAGGATAGTCATAAAGGTAAAGTTTGCCAGCCTTTGAGGTTTCACATCAGACGACCGAATTGATTAAAATGATCATTTTTTTAAAGTGAAGGGTGCAACATTAGCTGACAGGCCTTAGCAGGTCTTGCAGATTCACCAGGCAATCACTATTTCCAGGAGTTTCCTAGCATCAGGAGCTGTAGCCTTAGACTCTCCTTAATTTAAAGTAATGATTTGGAGATGCTCTGTGAATGATTTATTCGCATGCATGAACCAGTAAGCAGGCAGATACGACTAAATATGGTGCAACCTGCTTTGGTTGTAACAATTAGAGTGTAAGAACATTGCGCAGACAGTGTTTGTAGATAGGTGAATGGTCTATTTTATTAGGTATACCTGGAGAAATAGGCAACTTGAAGACAGGTGTGTGCCCAAAAGCTCTTCTCCCTTCTCTAGCTATGCTTCTTGATTTAAGAAAAGGGTATTACTTCCACAAGCTTCATCTTGTCTGCAATTAAATAAAATACTCCTAGAATCATGCTGTGTGAAAGAACTTTTAATTCATTTCAGATCTGTTCTAGCGTCACTGTGTGAACAGGAGCATTTCATACCACTTCACAGCCTCTTCTTTCCTCTTTTGTAGTAACTTCGCAAAGATTTAATAGCGACATATAATGAGGGTTTGTGTGATTGTGGAGTGAGGAGAAACTTATCTTTTGAATGTGTGAATTATGGAGTGTGCGGATTAACAAAGTGAGAAGGAGCAAAGGTATGTTCATAATAGCAATTGATAGAGTTAGTAGCAATAGCAGATGGATTGGCCTGACCTTTTCCATCTCTAATTCTATAGACTGCACTGCTCTTTTCTAGTGGATGGTGAAGAGGAAAGCAATATAGGCTAGAAAAACTTTATAAGCTGAAAACTAGGATAAAAATGTAACATTTTGAGGGCATGGGGAAAAAAACCTGTCTTCTGTGCTTTTCTTTAAAAAATCAGTAAGTAAAAGTATGAAATAAAAATGGAAATAGAAATAGTAACTTTCCTTTAAAGAAATTATTTTCTTTTAAATGTAGAAATTTCTTCTGTATACTTAGTGTATCAAAAAAAGTAGACATTGACATTGCATACTTTCATGGTAGAATAAATATTCTTCAATTTTATAATGATAAATATGTCCTTTATTACAGATGGAGCCTCACTATATTTTTTACTGATTGCTATATCTTAATAATGGGAGGTTAGACCAGCAAAACCAAAACATGAACAAGATTGACTTTTAAACAAAAAAGTTTTTAAAACGGTGCTGAATTTCTGTTCCCACCCACTGGCCCTGGGGAAGGACCATACTGCACAGCCTGTCCCACCCAGAGGTAACACAGACACATCACTGTCTGCCCCATTTTGCCTTGTGCTGCTCGGGAATTATCCCATCCGATCTGCTGACCTGAAATAGAGGAAAAATACAGGATTTCAGTTTTTAGCATCATGAACACTTGCCTTTTGTAGCCAGGCTACTTAGTCCAACTGCTGGCTATAGGATTCATACTTAAATATAAAAGTAGGGTTCCTGAAGCAATGAGTGCTTGTAAGTACATGCAGGATAAGGCCTGGGAATCTCAATGTTGATCTGGATGGGTCACTGTCTTTACACTGTAGGATGTCTCACTCATCCATATGGTCTGATATTTTAAAAGTGAAACATCTATCAAAATCTCATTACTTTGGAGAGGATTGGAGCTCATGGATTATAAACCTTAATTTATTTTTTATACCTTAAATTATGGTGCCGTATCTAGGCCATAAATTTTTACAAAACAAACTGCTGGTTCATTTGAAAGAGTCAAATAAATACTCTCAGCACCGCGACAGGGCAGTGATAGAGGGAGTGTGCAGGTGCGTGGGGTGAGGATGGCGGAGAGCTGGTGATGGCACATTGCTTTTGGAACTGCTACTCTTGTTGTTTTTGCAATAAGATGCCTGTATTTACTTGGAGGAGAGGAGAGAAGGTTAATGATATTGGTTCCTGGGAATACGGGCACTCCCCAGTGAGTGAAAGGGAATATTCCTGGATCCACCAAAGATCATAATTTCACTCCCAGGCATCTGCTAGCAGAAAGACATGCCTGTCTGCCTTCAGGTCAGTACCATCACAAAGTGCTGATTTATTAAATGGTGTCAAACTTCTTGACAGTCTTTGAGCCTGTGCTCTGTAGGCTTTTCTTGGTGGTGTAGGAGGCTGAAATGTCTATCAGTGTACAAGACAGTATCTTAAATTGAGCAGCACTAAATAGTCTAAGCCTGCAAATCTAGGATCATGCAGTTTATTTCAGAGAGACTGATCTTGCCAAGTTTTGCGGCCATGTAAGGGGGAATCTTTCCCACCAAGACCAAATGCTTTTGGGAGTGAGAGTGATAAGCCCCTTTAATCCTTGCTAGATAATGCCCATACCTCCCGGGACAGGGCTCAGGAGATTTATTCAGCTGTATCATTTATAGGAGGTAGGGTTTGCTGAAGCACAAGGACAGAAAGCTCAAAAAGTGTGTCGGAAAAACTTGACAAGTAAAGTGAAATGAAGTACAGCCATGAAACCTGCAATGGGGGCAAGGGTAGGGGTCAGCACCAAATTCATTTACTATCACAGCTTCATTAAGTATACAGGTAATAAAGGATTGTTTCTGTAGTATTTTATTCTGTATTATTTTATTTCTGTATTATTTTTGCCTTGGTTACACTGGTCATCTACAATTGGATTCTGATACAGTCAGGATAGCATTGATTCCAGAGATAAGACACGCAAAGTGAAGGTGATACAGATGGATAATTATAAATATATCTTCTTTGTTTCATGGTGTGGACAGTCTTCCCGTGGAGGTCACTCTGACAATGCTCCAGGATGTCCTTGTGGAGCTGGTGACTGGTGCAATGAGAGGCCAAGCGGCGTAATCAGATCTTACATCTGGGTGCTCGCTGTCAGGGTTTCAGGAAACTTCTTTTGCTCCATGATCGACCTGTTCTCACTGGGCAATGGGAAAAGCCTATGTGACTGTTAAAACAAGAGTGGAAAAATATGTATCTGGAATATGCATTGCTTTATCCTGCCAAGCCAAGTGTTTATTGTGGAGGCCAGACACATCTGTCCTCCTCCAACAGATATCATGGTGTTTCTTGGATTAAAAAGATCGACTGTAGTGGAACAGTGGAAGAAATTGCTTCAGAAGACTGACTTATTGGAGTCCTATATCATATGGACCCTGTCAAAAAAATATTAGCCACAATAAAAGCTGACACTTGGGGAGATGAAAGCAATATTGCTTGATATTGTGATTACCTTTACAGCAACATGCTCAAGGTAGGCAGTGGGGAATCGAGTCCTTTCTTCATTTGACCTGGGCGGTCAATATGATTACTTTGGGGATTTTTTTTTTGTTTTATGTAATAAAACATCTGTAATAAAAGTTCTTTTAAAAAATAGTTTTGGGAAAGAGACTGGAGACATGGATTGCAGACAGCTATTTGGGTCAAGGGGTTAGGGTTTTGCCAGGCTCCAGATGGGGACACAGAGGAGGACAGGGGCTGGAAGCGATTCTGAAGCTGAATCCATCTACACTGCACAGGCTGTAAGAACAGCATCGACTTAGTGAGCAGCACCTGATCTGAAGTTTGGCAAGAGGGAGGTCGATATTCCCTGTATGGGGTATTTCCGAGAATGCTGCATATGAGTGTGTGTTTGTTCTGAAAACTTGCAGTAAGTGTGAATAACAAAACTCATTACACTATCTTTGCATTTTCATGCCCTTGAAGATTTACTGGAAGGTCTTGGAAAACAGCAACTTTGGCGGAACAGTTTAGTTATATCAAGGATAAGGAATTTTTTCTGGAAACTTGACAGGCACCAAATCACTTTCTTATATCCAGTTCTTCCAGTTAGTTCTGTGGATAGCCTTACACTTCTGTGGACAGTTTTATGTGCATGTTAGTTTTAATAGTAGATAAACCTAAATAAACCCCACAAAAGACCAAAACCAACCTTCCCCTGGATTTTCGGCTTATTTTTGAACAACCCTGCCCAGTTCAGGTGTCATTACTCAAGCATGTTGTGCCAAGCACACAGTTCTGTATCTTCTGCTATCAGCTGCCTGGCATATTAAGTCTGGAAGCATTGAAGCTGAGAAGAATTTTGTGTTTGTTTTCAAATGTACCTGGATTTACAGCCCTGGTGTTTATGGCATGTAGCTGATGGGGTGGAATGGTAAATTGTCATAACCAGTGTAACGTGTTGACAGTCTGATATCTAGGGGTTTTATACTAAGCACAGGTTACTGCTAATGGGCAAAATGAGAAATTATAACTTTTAATGTGCCAGATTAATTTGATATACATCCAAGTCAGTATAAAAAACATCATCTGCTTAGCATGTATCAAATAATACACTATTTGTTTTTTGTTTCTGGTTCCTGGCATCGGAAGAAATAAAATTTACCTCTTCGTTTATGTAGCACATAAGTTAACCTAGAGAGTGCCCCAGCAATTTGTGAAGTATATGAGCTTAAAAATAACCCTGTTATGAAATAGAGCATGATGCAATACAACAGTATTACAGCAGCTTAGTTGGGCTTGCTCAGAAGAAAGCAAATTATGATCATTTGGTGCATAATAGTGGATATTCTACTGCTGTTGGTAATTCCTGGGCCCCCAGGTCCTAGAAGAGCAGAGGCCAGAACTGAAGCAGCCTTACATTACTGTTCAGATTTGTCATTCAATGGTGATGTCTTAGTGCAAAGGTGCAGTCTGGTTCTGCAGGGTGCTGAGTGCCTTTAGCTGCATTGAAGCCAAGCTGTTTCAGGGTGCTCAGTGTCTCCTCAAGTCCCGTGTCGTCCCCCCCCATACCCGAAGGCACACAAGTTTCTTTTGGTGGAAGAAGGCTGCAGGATATTTGCAGCCCGTGAATATGCACTAAATACTCTGCACTGGAGGGAGGTTTTGCTCCAAGCTGGGGTGGTCCTGCAGCTGGTTATGGGCCCCGCAACGTGAGGCTTGGGTGGTCAACTGCAGAGTGAGGGCTCTGCTATTTTCCAATAACTGGCATCAATCTTCCGAGCATAGCCCACATTACTGTGTCTCCTCCCCTTCCCTGTCCTGGCTGAGGCAGGATCAGCCCTTAAAATTACTTTCCAAGCTGAAAATCTTTAGAAAACATTGAAACATTGATTCTCTCCAACTGCACTGTTAAAAATGGCTCTCCAGTCTATTTAAAAATCTTGGCTTTAAAAAATCTTTTTAATTTCAGTTAAAATCAAAATATGTTAACATTTTGCCTTTCCCTATGCTTTTGGTTTGGACTCAGAAGATAATTTCATATGTTACTATAATTTTTTTTCCAGAAAAGCAGATACCTTCTCTATTCCTCTACAAAAGCTTTATGCCACAATAATTTAAGATTTCCTCCAGGTTAGAATATTTCTGCATGTAAAACCTCTTTGAAGGTTTAAATAGACTGTAACTGAGTTTTGACATGTATTAGCATGTGTCAAGTACAGCAGTTATTAAGGGGTAGTGGAGACAAGACACATTCCATCTTTCCAGCGACTGACTCGCAGGTGTCCAGATCACTACAGGCCACAAGCGGGCAAAGCCACTAAAAAAGAAATCACCCTTTGTTGCAAATAGCATTAAAAACTCCCTTTACCAACCATTTCAGCAATAGATCCAGTGAATGATCCGGTGGGGAATAAACTAGGTGCTGTCTTACAAAATCATGTCCCAGGATTGTGACTGGCAAAATTGCCTTTTTAGTCCTTTTGATGTAAATCTTTACAGTTCTCTTGGAAGGTTCTGCATCCACCCAGAGCATATTTTTAAATTCCATTAAAGCATACATTTGCACAGCACGATGTGCATTAGTTAAATAGGTGTTACTGGGTTCTGTCCTGTTCCTCTTCTGTGTGAGCTGACTGTCCACATCCAAACAGTTCATAAGAGAGAAATCATTTGCCACACACTGATGAATTTTTTTTTTAATCCTTTAGTTCTTTTCATTCATATATAAAGAATTGACTGAAATTGTCAACTCTCCCATAGCAGAACTAAAGGGGTGTGACATGCAAAAGGAAATAATCAGGACTCGATACTTTTTAAAGCAGGACAGGTTTAAGGAAAGCCAGCTTGACTTTCTGCACTTCTCTTTCCCAGGGCACAGCTTCTGTTCTGCAGCGCAGGTCTGACAACGAGGAGTATGTTGAAGTTGGAAGACTTGGTCCATCAGACTATTTTGGTAAGAAAAGCTTAATTGTGGTTCAGAAAGACAGACACAAGGACTTGTATCGAATAGTTATTGTGTTAATTAGTGTTTTTTTACAGCACTGTTTTACAAGCGAGGGGTTATGCATAGGTCAGCTGCTGCTTTCAGCGATATGGAGAGATTTCAGTGAAGCTGAAACCGTTCCTTGGTTTACACCAGTGTAGCTGATAGGAGACAGATCCAGAATCAGCAAAACAGTCTGAAAGCATTTGTTTTCAAAGGCATTTTACACGCATGCATTATGCATGTGTAATGCATTTGTACTGTCAACAGAATTATGTAAAGTGTCTATCAAGAGATATATAAAGGGAGATGTTCTACAACCAAAGCAACTGGATGGTAGCTCGAATATGCACCCTCTGAAAAAGAGGCAGAGGGTGTGTGACAGTGTATTTGTCCCTGTTCCCAGGTGAGATAGCGTTACTGCTCAATCGGCCCCGAGCTGCCACGGTGGTGGCACGTGGACCCCTGAAGTGTGTGAAGCTGGATCGGCCCCGCTTCGAACGCGTGCTCGGCCCTTGTTCCGAAATCCTCAAGAGAAACATTCAGAGATACAACAGTTTCATTTCGCTCACCGTCTGAAGGATTCCTCTGGAAAGCTGCCTTTGTGTGACCTTGTGCACTTAAATTTGCTCTGTGCAGCTCCATAGCTTTATGAAGAAAAAAATAAAAGATGTGCATTTTATGTGTATTTTTTCTGTTTATGTCACGTACTGGATGTCAGTTCAAATCTCATGTATCATGTAAATAGGAAGACAACTGTTTGGATAAGACCAGCTTTGGGAAAGATTAGGCTTTTGGCTTGCAGGCAAGATTTTTACCTATTGTTGGATCATATAGCTTAAAACTGGTTTTAACTATTTAAAATTCATATGGATTTCTATTTCCCTTATTATCTTTGAGGTTGGTCTTATTCACCTTTTGTCAAGCTTCTTTGATCAAGTGATGTCCCTCTGCCTGTCACTTTTAAAAGACTTTTCACTGGTTATGGGCTGGAGGTTTCTGAAATCCCACGGGGTGAGTGGCAGTTTAAGAGGGAAGGTCAGAGAAAGATTTTGATCATTCCAGCAAGCCAGGGAAAAGTAGAGCTTTTGAGTCATTTTGTTTGTGGCTTAGATACAGGGGCCATACTCCTCCGTGTTGCAAGCCCTTTCAGGTCTGCTCTCTAGGATATGCTAAGCCAAACAGCATGCTCCAGTCTTCTGGGTGAAGAGGTCAAGGAACAATGTTTTGTAAGAATTCAAATGGCGCCTTTAGGACCGAAGTTATTTGTCCTCAGCTTTTTTTAAATGAGGGTTTGCATTAGATCCCTTAGAAGTCCAACAGGAACTTCTCCACTGAATTAAGTGGGCTTCAAAACATACTTATGGGCAGCAGTGTCCTCAGCCACTTCTCTGAATATTGTTTGAAATGCTGAAGAGATGGTGCCAGTTGTACATCAGGGGCAACAACGCCAGTTTGTTTTTAATAAGGTTCACTTAATTAAATTCAGATGCCTTTCTTTTAGTACATAACTAAATTTTAGGATTTTTTAGGATTTCCTGAAAGCCAAATACACGCTTCAGAATGCTGCCTGTCCTCCAAAAGACACATATCTCATAACAGAAAGCACCAGGATCTTGCAAGAAGCTCCTAGAGCGCAGGTCCCTGCCGGGGCAGGCAGATGCACTGGCAGTTGTTGCTGTCCTGCCTAGACGTGGGTCTCCTGAACGGAGCTTTTTGCAGAGCCAGACTTTATTCTGCTGCGCAGCCCTCGAGGATGGGATCATTTAGATTATTCGTTGTGAAGCTCTTCCTTTGAAGGAAAACTTCTCCTTGCTAACTGCAGCAAAGTTCTGCATCTCAGCTGCCCTAAATAGCACTGCCCACTTTTCAGTTGTGGCAAAACTACATTTCTTCTTTATGATAACATTCTTCTGAGTAAATACGAACTTTCTGTACCTTTTACATGCCAAATGTTATGCAATGAAGTAAGGCAGCAATCTCCCTTTTGAAACTAGAGGTGTTAGTGAAGAACATGGCTAAAATTACGCCTACTGACATGCAAATGCTTTCTTCTTTGGAATTAAAAAAAACTAACTTGGGAATTTCCTATCGACTCCCATCAAGAGGGGCCAATATTCCAGTAGCTGCCCACAGTGGTTTTTACAGAGCTAACTGCTTCTCGACTTCAGAGTCCTCTCATCACTTCAAGGTGCTTAATTTATTTCAGCATATTTTCAGTGGTCCTGTCAGCGTATATTCGTTGCTACTATTTATTAAGATTATGTTATGCTTCTTGCACGTGTTATTAAATATGACCATTCAATTTTTCAACCTTGCAGTTTTTATCACGTACATTTATATAGGCAGCCCCCCATTATATATATATATAAATGTAGAAGCATTTGCAAAATTCTTGATTTGCTTCACTGTTTTTGTATTCTCCTGTGCAGTTTTTAAAAGAAATATTTTTTAAAGATTACTGGTCACTCATGTATCTTCTTTTACCTATTGCATTTCTGTTGTATTGGTAAAAAATTGTGAGTGTTTTGCATAACATGCAAGATACATTTCTTGTTAAACACCAGGTATTAGCCTCACTGTTTAGAAGTTACTTGAGCACACACACACAACACATTCTTGCTTTAAACCTTTACAGCTCATGGAAAATACATTTGAATTATGGTTCTGTTATAAGCAATCTCATGAGAAGTGTAACAGTTTAACACCAGGATTCTTATGCTTTAAGTGGAACAAAATGATATTCAATGACATTTTAAAGATAACTGTAATATTTGCAGTGGATGATGGGACAGGATTACAGTATGAATAAAATTCTTCTACATTATATGTGGCCGTTGTGGGCTTATTAATAATAATGGCAGTCTGTACAAATAGAAGTCATGTTCTAGTTAAAATCTGCGTATCATAAAAAGTTTGAACTCTACTGAAAATAATCAGATGCAAAGGGATAAAAAATAGACCAAGAATCCCAGTGCTATATATAGTAATGGAAACCAAACTGGTTTTCTGGAGGATTAGCATGAAGAAAAATATGTCTTCTGTTTAAATGTAACCCTGTATGTCTATATAAAGAAGCAGGGGTTCAAGGTGTCTCTCAGACCTTCAGGTTGTGGTTTAGATGACAGCTTAGCCAGGCCTTGAAGCACATGTGGAACATGAAGTATGTGAGCTGTCTCGCTGGTCGTAGGGACCCTGTGTAGAGCTTCAAAACCCCCAGGACTGCTGATGAGTCTGTTGTACAGTCAGCAGGGAGACTTTGGGAAGAGCAGGCTCTTTATTTTTCGAATACCAATGATGCTCCTTTTTCCTCCATTGTCACAGACAAATCCCATGGCCCCAACCACAATGGGGATCTGTCATGATCGTTCCTCTCACCTTCTGGCCATGCATGGATTTTTAGAAGTGCTGCTGCCTTGGGACTGAAGCACAAAGCCTTTTATTGGCGCCAGAGATGTTCTGTGGTGCTGCCATGGCTTGTGTTCATGCAACGGGCTGGCCAAGAACCACACTGAGGACAAACTTCTCAGAGAAGGCAGAGCCTTCAAAGAAACCACCTGTATCTGATGCATCAGGGTGAATGCAGGGGTTGAAGGACTGGAGAGTATGGCTTCTGGGTGAGGAAGAGGAGTTTAGCGTGTTGTTGGTGCCACACTACAGTAGCCACCAGAGCTCTGGGTGGCCCCATGAGTAGGTATGTTGTGGCCCAAGCTTGGCTCCGGTGCTGGAGCCATCACCCCAGAGCAGCGTGCAGTGCTGGTGGACTCACTCCATCCAGCTTCTCTGCGGTGGCCCCTGCACAGGAATCTTAGGCGGCTCCCGGCATCCAAGGGCCGTCCGGCTTTCCATTTTTGGAATGTGTTATTTTTCCCCCCTTTGCTATGATTCAGGCGGGAAGGACTCGTCTTTCCAGAGAATTACTCACATCATGTAGTAATCAAAAGTGACCACTCTCTCTGAGGTTCTTCCAGAAGGACGTTACCAGCCCACGCTCCCCAGAAAAGAGCATCTCACCACTTCTCATTGTCATTCTTTTTTCGGTTGGTTTTAATTGTGTTGCAGCCATTTCAGGACTCCCAAGACAAAAGAAAAGACTTTTTTTTTTTTTTTTTTCCAGGTTTTTTACAAGGCCCGTGTGGCTGACCAGGCTTTAGTGTGTGTGTCAGATTACTGTTAGGTCAGATTCCCACTGCTCTGTGGCGGTGGGTGCTGTAAGTTGTGAAGCCATTTGATCCTCCAGCAAACACAGTCTGACACCATGTTACCTCTTCAGGTGTTGGTGGAAAACAAGAGCCATTGCAGAGAACCAAGTAATCCCAGGGCATGCCAGTTTGGTCGTTGGCTGCTGGTTTGTTTTTCTTGCAGTAAGTGGTCTTCAGAAGCAGAGTCACCACACGAAGGGTGACATTTCTTCTGTTGTGAAGGTTTGCACAAGGTGTGCGCATCGCATTCGGTTTTAAGTCTGAAATGGTGCATAAATCCTTTCACTGACCCATTTATTGAAGAGATCACGTTTGTTGTTTCCTCACATTTCTGTGTAGCAGCTGAGAGAGGGAACATTATCTCGCGCAGAGGCAAAACCATGATGATCTCCTTAAAGAGAGCCAGAGATCCTATTGCCTGCTGTTCACGGCAGTCACTGCCACATGAATGCATGGTCACTGCAGCTGCAGTAGTGTCCCCACAGGCTGCTGCAGGTGGATGGAGTTAGCAGAGTAGGAAGAGAGAGTAGGTGGTGTTGCACCATTGACCCGATGAGCACTAACCAGCCTAAAAGCTCACACTTGATATTTCAAAGATCAGCTCACCATTTAGAGACTGAATTATCTATTCTTACATTCCCAGACATGTTTTTTTAATTTGTTTCTAATGATTTGGCAACTCTGACTGGAGCTCATTTTTGCTTTCTTCAAATGCACACAACCGCTCAGAAACTCAAGAGTATTTCCACAGCCAGAGTCACTTCTGTAGGTCCTACTTCTCTCTGGAGAAGGAGAACATATTTGGATATGAGTGTATGCATAGCCTTGAAAATCCGATGTTACGGGAATGACTTGGCTTCAGTGCCCCTCCTTCTCCAAGGGTGTCTTTGCTGCTCAGCAGAGTTTTATCTGGGATGCAGCACTCGCACAACAAGCTGGCCCTTTCTCTCAAAAAGCTGCCTGGCCAAAGGACCTGGCATCTGCAGCCATCTGGTATTTTTGTGAAGGCTGAGGATGTTTTTTGTGCTTGATCGGGCTCCAATACCAGAGTGATTCTTCTAATGTCTGAAAATCTGGATTCAGCTTTTAGAAAAGAGGCCGCACTTTGCCTGGGAAAGGAAAGCAACACATGAGCGTCTCCCTGGGCATACTGTGACTCCTGTCTCAGAAGTGCATGGGTAACTTTTCGCCTCTGAGTGCTCCAGCCCCTCCCCAGCTGTGTTTTAATCCTTTTTTTCAAGTCACTCTCTGCAAAACTATCGCAGAGAGCCTCCGCTGCCCAGACCAGCTGCAACACACATCCCATCCTCTTGTGCTTAGGCAATTTTAACTGTGTAGAGTTCTCTTTAAAAAAGTTGTGAGCTCTCGTGGAGGAAAAAAATAATCATTTTACCCAAGAAGACTGCTCCTATTCCAGTATAAACTGTCTCCAAACATGGAACAGCGGCGTGCCATGTTGCTGCATGGGCCAGCAGTGCTGAATGAATTGGCAGATGCTGCGCTGCTGCGTGATCTCTGGTAGCTGGGCTGTGAGAACGCAGCTCCTCTCTACTCACAGCTTCGGTTTGAAGCCGAAAGAGTTGATTTGCCAAAAGAGTGCCCCTCACCCAAGCCCTGATGGGATAAATCGAGCCTCGTGCTGCCAGGACTCGCCGGGTGCATTCACCTTACCCTTGGTGGGTGCAGCAGCCTCCGCTGTTTGCAAGGACTGGCAGTTGGAGACGGGACGTATAGACTGATGATGAGGTAGGGATTTTCTCGCCACTGCCTGCTGTTACTGGCGCCCTGGATGTTCAGACTGCTGGCTCTAGGGAAATCAAGCCTTTCTGGGAAGTGGCTACTCCCTATCCTCTTTATACAGAAAATGTATTGTTATTATTTGAAAGCACTTTTGTATTGCCCTTAGACTACAAGCATGGCAATTGTTCCATCAGAAGACATCATGGTGCATAGCAGTGAAATACGACGTACAGTACCATGCAGTATGTATTTTCCAGATAAACTGGGAAAATAGTGAAATGGAGCTGCAAAGTGGGGGTACAATAGCTGCTTTGCATTCCTCCACATGTGTGGAATTTATATGCGCTACAGAGTGACTCTGTTTCGTTACCATGTGTTTACGATGATCGGATGATTAGTCGTATTTCGAGCCGTTTTCATTTTCTCAGTTGTATTTGTGGGCCAAGCACAAAGTCGCAGCAACTTCAGATCGAACGTGGCAATGAATTAGTGCTGGCTAAACCCTCCCACCATTTATTTCCACTACGGCAGCAAGAGGGAACAGACTTAGCAGCTGAAAAATACAAGAGATTATTGCTCCTTCTCATCCAGGGGCAGCTCAAGCAATTTGCCAGATAGAAGTAGTTGGCTACGTTTGCAGACTCTGGACTATTTGATTGAGACTTTCCAGCCCGGAGGTGCATCTCCTCCGCACCCCACCCTGCCCGGGAGCTGAACGTGCTGCAGAAGCGCCGAGCGGGGAGATGCGTCACTGTTCACAGTTTAACTTGCGTAACGATGACTGCGGGAATCGCTGCCGAGCAGAATCTGCATCTCCTAGCGCCAGCTCCTGCAGAGATGGAAAAGCCCCAGTCTTGGTCCTGCAATCAGGAGGAGGGAGTCATGCCCCGGCGCCCGGTTTGTACGGCTCTTGGCGAGGCCAAAGGTATCTGGGAAAGCAATAGAGTTGCTCCTGAGCCTGGCAAGCGTGTAAGTCGCCGCTCACAGCCACCAGCAGCATCACGAGCTCTGCTCCCACTGGCGTGGACACTCAGATGCATCCAGCCCATGCTACCATGGCCCAAATTCCCATGAGATGGCAGGATGGTTCATATCCTTGACACGTATCCAGTAAAGCATCACACCCTCTCCTATTGCCTTGCATTTCTGGCTCTTAGCCCAGGTCTTAGCTTTTAGAGAAATACAGGATTAGCCAAGGAGGGCTTTTTAAAACTTGGATTTGCAGGGGGCAGGAGAAGGTGCCGAAATGGCCAGAGGTTCCCGAGGAACACGAGAACCAGCCCAACAAAGGCACCCTTGTGCGAGCGGGGAGATGCAGCAGAACCTGTGTCCGGATGAAAGCTGCCCTATCAAAATAGCCATAAACAAACCCGCCTCCTCCGCTACAGAAAAGCTGTTGTGCCAGGAGCATATTAAATTGTATATGCTTTTTCTCAAGGCAAAAGAATTGCAGCAGTGACGGCAGCTGTGCGTGCTGGAGCTGAGCCACTGTATTCAACTAATGAAGGCCTTGCTGAGGACGGGGTGGGGGAAGGACTGCGGATGAATGTATTATTCAGAGGGACCCACACTGAAATAATCTACCGGCACTGGGGATATGCGGTAGGGGGAAAAAAAAGTGATTGCCCCAACACTGAAAGCTGATGCCTTTGCAGCACAGGTGATGGGCCAGATCCCTTCCCAGGCCAGGATCTGCAGCCCTGAGGGTGCTGCTGTTTACAGGATGAGGCAAGATGTGTTTTTCCTTCCCCAAGGTTTCCCTGGGGAGATTCTCTGAGTTCTCTGTCTCAACCCCCAGGAGTAGAGCTGGGCTGCAGCTACTGCTCTGACCCAGACAGAGGAGCAGGTTACAGACGGGGGAGCCCAGCCTGCCCAGCGTGGGGTCTGCAGGAGATGGGATTTAAAACCAGTGAGGAGCAGGGAAATGTGGGCAACCCCATCCTTCATGTCAGCGGGCTCCGCTGATGGCCACCTGCTTGGTCCCAGGTATGGTGGGGAAATGGGAAATGAAGTGGCCTCATACCCACAGGGAGGATTGTTCCAGCCCATTTCTCCCCTGGTGGGGCTGCTCCCTGCCTGGCCCATGCACATATCCTGGATCAAGAGGGTGCAGAGAGCTTTAGGACTCGCCTACACTGCAGGTAGTGTGTTGTCTCAGCAAGGTCACCTCTGCATGAGGGCCCCCACACTGGGGACAGGGGCTCAGAGGGATCCCTCTGCAACCTCTGAATATTGGTGTGTTGTGAACAACCACGAAACAAGATTTCATCACCGTTCACGCTGTCTCAGCCATGTGTGAAATGAACCTTGCAGCCAAGCTGGTTGGTTGTTTGGAGGAGGATCTCTCAGTCTGCTGCCTGTGCTTTGCTCTTAACTCTTTGGGCTGTTAGAGGTCCAAGCCTGAACCTCGCAGCCCCTGCACAGAGGAGACACACGGGTCCTGTGGGAGCCCACAACAGCCGGAAACCTTCTGTGAAGTATGAGGAGTATCTAAAATCTTTTTCCAACTTGAGCTGCAATTCCCTTGTGATCAAAGTTGCGCTGTGAGTAAAGAATATAGGATAATTTCCCATTCCTCCCCAAATTTAGAGACATCAGGAAAACTAGCAGGACGCTTTCCTTATTGACTCAGGAGCATGCTAGTGTAGAGGTACCTCACACAGATCCTCCTTAGGAGGGAACGAATTAAAACAGAATAAATTCAGAAAGGATGACTTCTGTGCAAGCACCTTGCAGGTGCCTCATCAAAGATGAGCTTATCCCCAGGCGATGTAGTTCAAACGCTGCAGCGAGGAAATGGGATAGAAGAGCATGACACCCATCTCGGTTTAAATTCAGTCACTGCAGCTGTCCCATTCTTTAAGGCAGAAGAGGAAATTTATGGCTCTCCTGCAATGTGAGCAATGCTCTGAGCGCCCACAAGGTAAATGCCCTTTTGTGCTTGAATCCGTTCCCTGTCTGAAGTCACTGCACACATAGGGCTAACATGATCCAGTGAAAGGAAACCCATTTCATTTTCTTTTTAAGAAGATTACAGCAGATTAGCCAACTAATCTATATGGAATCCTCTCTCCAACGATTTTAAACTGTAAACAAATCCAACCACTTTTGTATTGCGTACAAATATTTACTATGGATTATATGAAGATTAACTTCAAATTATATTTGCAACAATGGTTTTATTTTGTGACTTGCTACCTTTAGTAATGTAAAACCTTTTGAAAGAAATATACCTTCAACAAAGCGTGACTTTAAGGCCCATCATCTGTACAATAGCACGTACTAGAGCATGTACACAAACAGAAACTGAATACATTATTGCCAACAAATGAAGGAAACTAAGAATAAATACCACTCATGCAGAATAAAATTGCCTGGGATTATCATAACATGGAATTAAAATCTTCCCCATAAGACCTAACTTGGTGTTAGTAGCTGTCACCCCGCTCTCACTCACGGGTGGTTCTTTAGCTGCAGAAAAAAATCGTGCATGGTTTGCAAGCGAAGGACATTTGATGGATGTGGTTTAGTATCCTGAGCTGTCACCCTCCTCGGGCGGTCAGTGTGAGTGACCCTGGCCCTGCTTGCTGCCCAGGTGGCTGGTAAAAAACGAGGCAGCCTTTAGTAACGAAGCAGTTCATCTTCCTGAAGATTCAGGGGTTTCATCATTTCTCCAGCCATATGGAAAAACTTAAGAGCCACCAGATCAAAACCTCAGAGGCTGCTGCTGACCCCAGTGAGATCCCCACAAGCCCAGTGTCTTGCAGTGTAAAAGCTCCTGGGTTTGATTCCCAAATTTAAAGTGTCACTGGGGAGGTGAGAGGTGGGAATCGCTGCACAGCTTGGCAAAGGAGGGAATCAAAAGGTTGAAGACCAACATCTCTTGCTAAGCCCCATTGCCTGGAGCTGAATCCCAGCGTGCAGCCCGGGAGGGCACCGGCAGCGGGGCACACGGGGTTGATGTGCAGCAGGTGCTTGGAGCAAAGTCCATCCTTCCAAAATACAACAGGCCAGAGGCCACTGCTGAGGGACCACACAGCAGAGCCAGCGCAGGCCCACGTCTGGCAGCAGGTAGTGCTCCACACGGGGTGTCTGAGGGGCAGCCAGCACCAGCCTGCCCCGGGCTCTGACCCCGCCGGGGCTCTCCAGGCTGGCCGGCTCAGGACCGCTGCTCCGCAGAGAGCAGAGCCCGCCTTGCACGGCGCTCGGCGGGGACGTGGGGAATGTTGTGTCTACCAGGCTAGCGGAGGAATGCTCGGTTTACAAGACAATGGCTTTTTAGGAAGCCAGAAAAAGTTAAACAGCTGTCCCAGATAGAAGATCATCCCTTTCCACCCTTTGTATAATTAGGGCAGCTTCATACTCCTATAAAGAGATGATCTGTTTAATATAAGAGATTTCCAAAGTCTTAGCAAATGAGTATCTGAGAACTGGCTTCTGATGTGGTTTATGTTCTTTTTGATAGATTTAGGTTATGGGAATGTTGGTTACAGAGGCAGTGAGTGATTCATGCTGAAACCATCCGGGTGCCATCTGATACAAGCTGTCCACTGAAGGTAGAGGGAGGCTGCTGCCTGTGTTGTATTAGTGCCTGCAGTTTAAGCTGTTTGGCGGTGAGTTATAATTGCAGAAAAATTACTACAGCAGAGAAAAAGAAAGGACTGTGCTTTGCAGAAGAGAAGTAATCCTTACCAGATCAACATTTCCATAGCAAGCTGGGGTCTTACAATGATGCCTCGAGACCTCAAACTGACGTGCTCCGTGTAAGGAGCTATACTGGCACCTTAGAAAAAGCAGCTCTCTCTGGAGAGTCTCTGGCGGCTGCTTGACAAGCCCAAAGCAACACAGACGGGACCTGATTGCTCTGTGCTTACTGCCCACCTTGGAGCTGCCTTGGAAAACATCTATCTCCCCCTGACTGCAGTTTTGTCTCGTAGTACTTGTGAGATCAAGCCCTTGAGCAGACGGAGGAAAGAAGCGGTCGGAGAAATAGCATTCTCTAGTATATTTTTTTTCCTTATAGTCAAGCATTTTGAAATCCCATCTCCATCTGAAGAACATCAAAGCCAGAAAAAGGGCAGAGGGTGGTCTCTGAAAAATCTCAAAGGGGAGCTGCTCTTCAGAGAAGGATTGCAGTCCTCCAGCTTTGATGTACTCCCTGGATCCCATGTCCCACCAGGTGACCCTGGCTGGCTGGCTGAGGCTGGGCCAACCTTAGCGCTGCAACAGGAGAGTGGACACTGAGCATGGAAAATTGGGTGAGCAAAGCCATGGGGTGCAATGTTGGGCAGCAATGAAGTGGTCACTATCAGCCAGTTGCCTTGCAGCACATCTCTCTGCTGACTCCTGTCACGAGGGCGGGGAAGGTGGGAAGCAGGGATACTCCTCATCAGAACTCACGGGTTTCTACTGGACTTTTCATAACTTCTCCAGGACTCGTGTGAGAGCAGGGCGAGGCCATGAGCCAAGAGCTTTGCAGCATCACATACCTTTGTTGCCATGTAATAAGCATAAGACTCTAGGATACTATTTTTGTTTGCAGGCTTTCCCCCTCTATTGCCCGTGCTTCAACTATACATAAATCCGGAGGGAAAATTTGTGTCTTCTTTTATATCAAATTTGCAGATTTGTAACTGAATTATGGGGGTTCCTTGACAACTTACTCCAAGATTATTCATGTTAAAATAAATTGAAGTCGCCAGGGATCAGTGGCTTGTGCAGGCATCGAGAAAGCCCTCGCAATGGTGTAGAAGGCTGCAACTACCGCAGTGGCAGCCTCCAGCCCACCGAGCCCTCGGGGTGATGTGGCAGCACCAGGACTGTGCTACACAGCCTTGGGGCAGCTCCGTAAGGGGCCGTGTGTCCTTCCCCAGTGAAGCCACCCTCTCTGCCTCCTGCTTGGCAGGGGTTTGCTGGCCATGTGCCTGCGGCGTTAGTTCATAAACACCATTTCACCTGCAGCCATTTCCCCAGGCAGAGCATCTCTGATTAGGAGAGAAAACAGCTGTGGCAGGAGGGACATGTATCTTTTCTGATTCAGCATCCCTTTTCTATTGCAAGCCGGTGGCCTTGGCTGAAGGCTGACACTCCAGATAACTGGGCACCAAAGAAGCCTCCCCGGGCTGGCAGAAGGCTGGCCAGAGAGCAGCGCCAGCAGCTCCTGCCTGAGATAAGCAGCGTGCTTTAAAGATTTATTGCCTTTATCCCCATTTACTGCCAGCCTGAATGTTTCAATTATCTTTTTTCTGTTTTGGCATTTCCCTAACAAGCAGCGTTATTTTGTTGCTTCTGTTTCAGCAGGGACAGACAGGGCCTTGTTTTCTAAACACGACACACGGACATTGCAAAGCAAGCGGACGATAGCAAAGCATATTTGGTCTGCCTTGGTCATTTGAAAGGTTATCTGACCTCTCTCTCATCACCTTAGCCCCATAAATCTAGCAAAGGGGCCATTCTTAGCCCTTTAGAAATGCATCCTGTTTCCTCTGCAATGGACTCACGATGTCATTGCTGACCTTACCAATTAATCCCCGTAATTTATTCACTCTGAGTTTTTTAGGAGTTAAGCTGCTCCCTGGCTTGACTCTCTTGAGGCAAATTCAGCCCTGGGGCAACTTCACCCACAGCTAGGAGTAACATCAGCACTGACTTTAGCCCACGGTTCCTGCTTTTCAGTTCTACCAACATCTCAAATTGCTTATTGGCATCGGATGGTTGTTTTCAAGATCTCACATAGCTTCAAGTCTTCCTCTCTGATGCTGCATACACTGATAACAAGCCATGTTAGCTAATCCCCTATCAGGATTCATAATGTCAGAAGAAAAAACCTGGTAGAAAAAATGTTCATCACAGTTTGTTCTGCAGTACAAAAGGTTGTTCTAGCAGAATAGTTTGTCAGAAATTTTCCATTTGGTGTGAAAGTTTTCAGGAAAAATTGTTTCTCCTCTGTGACGATCAAAATATTTCATTTCCCAATAGCTACAACTGACCCGGCACGAAAGTGCAAAGTGAGATACAAACATGAAAAGTCACTTTCTTCAAAACTGCTCATGAAAAGCTCTGCACTTGTCTCCAGCAGCACTTCTTGGGACTCTGAGCTGCCTGTTACTCTCTGAAACCCCTCCAGATAGTCTCTACACCTGCACGGCACCCACATCTCTCCAGCTCCCACAGGCAGCAGACAGATTTCCATAGGGCACAACTAGGGTGGTGCTAACTGGGGGAGAACTATCTGCATCTGGATTCACACAGTGATGTACAAAATTAGATTGTTAAAGGGAAGAAAAGCAGGATTATAAACTGGTGAGGACTCTCCTTATGTTGCTGCCAAATATGATCCTTTGGCATTAGCAGATTAACCTTAAAAAAATTCTGGCCCCTGGTTTTTAATCCGTTTCACACCCCACCGTCATTACGGATGAGGCTGTTGGCAGACCTGGATGTGTATCTGAAGTGATAGGAGTGGTGTGTGTCCTTAGCAGGGGATGTGTGTGTCATGTGGGGTCCCAAAAAAACACCATCACCTTTCCACTGAGTAGGGTGTGATGGAGACAGGGTGCTGAGATGGGAATGGATGAATCTGAGTTCTGATTTCAGCCCAAGCAGCAGGTGGGGAAAAAAGAAATAGTCCGTACAAGGCAGAAGGCTGCTGGTGCCCTGCTGTCACCAGCACCCTGGGAGCAAGGCTTATTCGATGTGCTTCGGTCTGAGCAAACCACACGCTGCCCGTTAACCAGATTGTGTGAGAGCATCTCAGCGGAGCCCCAGGCAAGACCTGTCTGTCCACCACCCTGAAAACATCCTTGCAACAACCTCTGGGAGCCAAAATGTTTCATTTTACCAACAGCAGAACAATTACACACCAAACCTCCGTTCCCAGGAGGGCATGATTAAAGGAACGTATGTTGGCCAAGGTGTGGAAATGGATCAAATCGGCACCTTTGCACCCAGTGGCGTGGTCTGTTGGGTGCTGCACAGGTAAGGGGAGGGCTGTCTGCAGAACAGGGTTTGCCTGGAGCTGCTGCTAAACTCATTTTTTAATGTAGCATTTTCAATTATTTCCTACTCATTTGATACACCACCAAAATAGATCCAGTTCTCCCCTGTTTTAGCCTCTGCTAAAACCCTCAGACCACATCTTCTCCTATAACAAAAAGTATGTGGAATTGGCTAAAAAAGAAACATTCCTGTTCTCACAACACTTAAAAAAAATCTACTCCTTTCCTAAAGAAAAAATAGCACTTATAAGACTTAATAAAACTGCTTCTGTCCAGAAGGCTCCTGCACCAGATCAGCTTGGTCCCTTTAACCATTGTTGTGCCAAGCCTTGGTGTAAATTATTAATCATCTCAAAATAGCTGCTGAAAATAGAGGTGAAAGGGAAGGCTTCATAACAGCAATGCATATGACATAATTTTTTTTAATCTTACTTGAAAGTCTTTAATAAAATCTTTAAGAACTTGGGGCAGGACAAGGGAATGATAAAGCAGTAGGGATGGAAGCAGAAACCCAAGCCTGCGAGCATATGGCCTGCTGGGGGGGATGAAGGCAGGTCGCCTTCGTTAGACTCAGCGAGTAACTGCGAAAGGGAGAATGAGAGAGAGGGAAATCGAGCGACGAGCTGAACTTGCAAATGTTTTTGGCATGAAATCATGAGGGCAAATGCACAGCTATCCGCCCACCAGCACATGTGTGGAGCTGCCACTTTATGGGGACGATCCTATATATGTATAAGGGAGTGAATGAGACAGCGAGGGGTTTCCATGGGCTCTTCACCGCGGAGGAGAAGACTCGTGGGCCACACGACCCCGCTTGTGAGCTCAGCACGAGACATTGCACAGCTTAACAGCAGAAGCTGAAAGGGCGATATGGGTCTTGGGATAAAAGCTGGGCAAAAGCACATTTTTGTAGCAATGCGGTGACTCTGGGAAGGCACCCAGCCCCTTGCAAGCTGGGACAATCCCCGCAGACGGGGAGAGTTTGCGGGTGCTTTGTGCCCAGCTGTGGGGTGACCCTATCGCCTGCAGTGCCGGGGAGAGCAGTGCTGCGCAGACCCTGCGCCTCCGTTGTGGGGGAGTGTTGGGAAAACCGCACCCAAGCAGAGCTGCTGGGAGAGAGAAGGACATTTTGTTGTGAAGGGGTTTTTCTTCTTAGATTTTTTTTTTTCAAGCTGCATTTCTTTGAGAGGCTTTGTGGACAGTGTGGGCAGAGCCAAGTGGAAGGAATTTAAAGGGAGAAGCCAGTTCAGGGTCACAGCCCGATACGCGGATATAAACCAAACAATTGCTGATGGTACAAAGCAGATCCCCAGAGCCGACGCGGGGCTACAGACACGCGGCGTGGGACTGGCTATGGGGGGGCACGCGGAGCAGCAACGCGCTGGCTGGCTGTGTGCATCTAACAGCCAGGAGCACTGAGGGGTGTGGGGAGCGTATCCAGCCAAAACAAGGATGAAGGCACGAGATGGACCTGCACGGGGAGGCGAGGCGGGGCAGAGACCTAAATAACAAGCCTGACTCGGCTGTTTCAGTCTTGGCCCTTAAACTGGGGAGGGAGTTTCTGGGCAGCTTTCCAGTGGGGGAAAGGGGAACCCGGGAGAGAGCAGCTGAGTGAACATGGGCTGAGGAGGGACAACATCCAAGTCAAGAAGCCTTGCAAGGAAAAACAGTCATTTGCTCTGCTGCCTTCACATACATTTGAAGACTTTACCAGTAAGGGGTCTGATGTCCTATCAGACTGTTATGGCTTTAGTAAATGAAACCTGAAAGGCTGGATTGCTTTCTTCCTGCTCCGTGTGTAATGACTTTAGTACCATTCCATAGTCACCTCTTCTCTGGCACCTGCTACTTTCTAGTTCATGTAAAGATAGGTTAGAAAATAACCATCATCAGGAAGGAAGACTATGCCGCAAGAAATTGTGGCTTAGTTTAGTATGGCTTTTGGCTCCTGCATGCATGGCCAGATTTTGTTTTCACACTGTTTTTTGTCCTAGGGACACTCCAGACACAAATTTCTTACTTGCTTCTTACTCTACTGGTACTTTGGCAAAGCCTTCCTCACCTCCGAGGCGTCTTTCATTAGCTACAGGTGGGATCAAAGTCAAACCTCTGGGACTGCAGAGTTACAGTCTTCATGAGACTTAGTAACAAGGTTATTTTTAAAATGGCTTGAAAGGTAATTTGGGAGAGCAGGAAATGTCTTTCCTGCAGAAGCCAGCCAGGTGGGCAGCACTGCAATTAGAATTTCCCGTGCCACAGACCATGTCTGAGTACTGCTAGAGCCACTGTGACCATGTCAGCCTTGTGCAGCAGGTGACATTTCACTGTGGTTCCAGGTGACCACCACACACCTCTTCAGGCCTCCCAGCCAAAGTAGGAGGTGTCTTACGGGAGAAAGTTTTTCTGGCATGACCGTATGTACACTAGAAATTGGACTGAGACCACGAAGTTCACTGTGGATCAGAGCTGCATTTTGAAGCAGTGATGTAGAAATTAAAGACTCCATCGCTGATTCCCAGTCTCTTGAGCCATCTGGCTCCCTATCACTATTTTATCTTTCTCAAGTGCTGCGAATGCTGAGGCCCTGTACTGGTGTAATGGCGTTTCAAATTCAAATCAACAGCCAATTTGGATTACGCAAACACGAAGCAAAGAAACACAAGACACAACACAGAAAGTCCCTCCCAGCGAAAGGTTTCTGATGACATTTATGGGAGTAGGTGGCTCAAGGCCTTCAGGGGAAATTCCAGATGGATGGGAAAGTAGCAGTGATACAGCAAACCCCTACAGAGGGTGGGACCAGGGGCACATGGTGAACCACCAGAGAAGATGTGGTTATGAGATCAGACGGACAGCCTGGGGAAAGTCAGCAGAGATGTGTGGAAACCCAGTGGGCAGCTAGCAATGTGATGCTGAGATGAGCATGAGATGGGAAGGGTGTGGTAAGGCAGACTCCAAAAGGCTAAATGCTTGCTTAACGCCAGGAAAAGAAGCAGGTCCATCCTAATGACATCAAGATAACACTCCATGCTCTGGGTTAGTCATGGTCTTAAGTGCTGGGCTGAATCTGGGCTGTGTTTGACCCTGCCCCTGCATCCCTCAGAAAGCCAGGGTTGAGTAAGACCACACATCACACCGCACACCTCCGGAGGGAAGTGATTAAGCCATGAATAAGAGATCCACCAGCTGTTGCGCTTTGTGTATGTGCATACGCCATGGAAGTACTGCAAAAAACTAAACCTTAGGCCAAGAGAGCCTGGGACCAAAGGTGAGACCTCCATGAAGGACTATGACAACAACTACAAGACTAAAAGCATGAGCAATGGAAACAGACACCATGCTAGTGCTGGATGTTTGAATTTGGCATCTTAATTGTAAACAAAGGAGGATAGAAAATTAGTTTTCAAATCCTTGTAATAAGTAATGCCCTCAAATCCCATTTCAGTGGGAGTTGACTGTGCACACCTCTTTGATGCCCTTGGGAATTTCTACCTACAGTATCAGCCCTACAAAGACAGGTGGGGTTTTTTGGTAGAAGTCTATGATAGCTTCAGGTTTGGCCCTTCCTTGTTTCTGAATGGTTTTCATGCCTGGCCACAGAATATTTTTAAAGTCATTGATAATTACAGTAGAAGACTAATCCCCAAAGACTTTTACCACCGACTTCTCTAAAAGCAGGATTTTACACTGGGTGTTGCTAAGGGCACAGATTTTTCCCCAGTGGCTTTGGACTTGGACACAGATCCATCAGTTAAGCTTGTCTGCATTTGGAGTAGAAGTGGAACAGGCACTCAAACAGCATCAGTCCCTGATCTGCCCTTTTTCATTTCCACAGCAGCCACTAAGAGCATCCAGAGTTGAAATGGTGGCATCCCCAAGCAGCAGCCCTCATAGCACTACCCCTGGGCTCCAGACATGCACTGGCTGGAGAAGCATCCCATCGCTCCGGAGCTGTCAGGGTGTGTTGGACAGTTGGGGCTGGCTGGCTGCAGCTTTCATCTTCTCTGGCATCCACAGCAACTGAAATGAGACAGGAAAGCTATGGTAAAAGATGGAGAAAATAAAGAGATGGAGGCACTCTGGAAACCACAAACTGGGGAAAGGATGGGCAGAAACAAGGAAAAAAATGCAGTGAGAGGAAGAAAGAAAAAGAAAAAGTCATAGTGAAGGAGCAGCCAGTAATAAACCCTGTGATTCAAACAGAAGCAGTTTAACATTTGTATGCATTGTGGCTGGGCTGTTGCCCATGGTATTTAACTTCACAAACCAACTCAGCCATTATGCACTGAGCGATCGTTAATGCAGCAGATGCAGCCAGACATACGCAGGAGTGTGTTAATATGAGGCCTGATGTAGAAAACACCTGCTAGTTTGGCAGGGCGTCTCAGGAAAGATACATGTGGCTCATGTGATTGTGCAGTATTTACAAAGGTATCTGTTGCTTTCTCATCACACCATGTGTAATTCCCATTTGCCTTAAGAGGAGCTTCATACAGTGACGGTATGACAGAGACACCGGACTGAAGTTAGATGGAGCTGGTCCCATCTACACTAGCAGAAAAGCTGACGTCTTAAATGTTCTTCTTTTTCTATTTTTTTTTTTCCATCTGAAATATCTAGGACATGGAGAGGAATTCTCTCTCTACAATACCTAGGCTCCAAGGCTGCCTTGTTTACAATGGCTTAAGCTTTTATAAGCCTGAAGGAATTGCACTGATGCCATGAAGTTACATGGGGAAGAGGCACTTTTGGAAGATTATAACAATGTGGCTGCCTTTTCCTAATCCCCGATGCCACACCACTGAAATAGATGTGTGTCGTTACTGAAGTCTTAGACGGGGCGACACACTCTCCTGGCATAAGATGCTCTTACAAGCTGAAAACCGGGCTGGTACTGGGCAATCTGGCAGCAGTATGGGGCCAGGCTGCTTCCAGGAGCATCCCAGGGATGGAGGACTGTGACTCACATGCAAACAGCTGCAGTGGTTTAAGCTGTTACCCCACAGCTGTCTGCCCGGGCTCTCTGCGGGAGGCTGCCTGCGAGCAGAGGCGACCGAACGGGACGGATGCCTGGGCCTCAGCTGTCCCAGCACGGGGCCCGGTGGGATGCATGGGGAGGGCAGATAGAGAACTGGAGCGGCTGCAGCGTGGGCACCGACGCCTCTACCACAAGCTGGGGAGGCACCTCTGGCACCAGGGCAAAGCGTGATGGAGGGAACACCACAGACTGTCCCAGGAAAACAAGCTAGAGCTCATTTGCTAGGACCCTCAGCAAACAGGTTTCTTCTCTGCTTTCCCATTGCTCCATGGGATTTCTTTCCCAGGATTTGCCTGCTCTTGCCTCTCTCCTTGCCCAGCTCACGTCCCTGATGGAGCTCTGGTGTCTTCTCCTTCCCACCTCTCTGCAAGGGGCGTGCACAGGTAGCCACACCATGGGAGCAGGCGGTGGGCAGCTGAGCTGCAGCCAGCCCTAGCAGTTAGCCAAGACACAAAGCAGGGATGCAGAGAAAGCTGTTCTTTTATACCCTGTCTCTTGGCTTTCTTCTTGGCATTTTAATCCTTTTCTGCTCACCTTTCTCTTTTCAGATTTTCTTCTAGACCAAAATAAATGCAGCAGCACAACCCAGTTGCATTTAGTTCTCAGTCTTGCAGTCGCCACTTTATTTTGCCTTTTCCCAGTTTCATGAAAGAACGCAGTCGCATGAATAACAGGATTATTTATCATCCTCTCCCTCCCCTTCCAGGATGACTTGCTGTTTATGGAAAGCACTCGAGTGCAGGAGAGATCGTGCTACAGTTAAACAGACAATGCTTAAAGGGCCATTGCCTGTGCTCTGGTTTAACATTGTATTTCTCACCAATTTCCAAGAAAGAAGAAGTTCTCTATCCACACTGATGGGTACAGCGTCACAAATCACTGCTGAAAGGTAAACAAGTGCTACATTCAATAGGATGGAAAAGATAGTTCTGTACTTCACTTTTTGCAAGAACCAAGAAATTAATTTCTGGTGTAAATGGGGGTACGTGTCCCCTTCGTAGCCTAACAGCAGATCCCAGGCAAGACCATGGTCCTAGTGAACACGCCATGGTGGCTAGCAGGTGACAGGCTGAGCTAAGATATCTACATGTGACACAGCCGAACGATGTGACCACTGTGTGCTTCTAGGAGGTCCATTGGACCTGGAATGTAGCAGGGAAATGCTAAAACTTGTCCTGCCATGGTGTGTGGCTGAGAAAAAGACTTTGGAAATGGTTACTCCCAGCTTCTCATCTGCAACTTGGCCGCAGTCACATGGCAGGTTCATTACATAGCTTCACTCTGTCCTCTCTGCATTTCTGATCACTGATGTGCCTTGCGGTTATAGAGGGGTTTTATCAGCTTTTAGTAAGAAATTGCGTAAGTTCAAAGTATTGAGCATAAGCAGCTGGAAAGCACTGGGAATTTCTGCTGAGGAACAGAAGACACAATGTGGGCCGTGGGCTCTGGTCTGGCCACCACCACCAGTGGGTCTGTGCGTAACAGCGTGCCTTGGGAGGATGGAAGCGCTCGGAGAGGATTTGCTTTGGGGGATTTTGTTAGTGTGGCCCACTGGAGAGACCCTGACTGCACTGGGGGTTGCATGCGTGGTCCTTTGAACTATGTGTAACCACTGAGCCATGTGAAAACCAGGCTGCTGTACTTCTAGATGAAAGAAAATGAAAAAAAAAAAAAAAAAAAAAAAAAAAGGCAAACCAATCCTTCTGTTTGCTCTTCTCCTTCCCCTATATTAACTGGGTTTCTGTGACAAAAAAAGGTCAGAAATTCAATTAGGAAACTCAACAGCCATTACAAACATCTGCAGTTCAAAATAAGTTAGCAATTCCACTACAGCAGCCTTCTATCTCCTTTGTCCTTTGGGTACTGCTGGATCCTGCAGTCTCTGGTGTGTGCAGAGCTGAAAATGTGTGTATCATTCTCGTGAGTTTTTATTATAAGGGAGGGAATCTCACAGGACAAATGTGTAATGTTGTAAGAGCAACAAGGTTGCATGGATACAAGAACACAAACGGGCGGCTTGCACTTTGAGAATACAAATTCTTCAGAAGAACAACTATCTCACTGTGTTTGGATGGAGCTTAATAAAATGGACTGCTCCAAGCTAGGCCTCTACAGGCTTCCAAGCTACAAACAATGAAGAACAATATCACAATTTTATGGCACTTAGCATGGCTGAGTTACATCCTGGATGGTCTCAACAGAATCACTGCGACTGGCTTTGATTTGAGTCAGAGGAGAAGAGCTTTACACCCACATTGCTGAGGAGACATGAGTGCAGCACGCACAGGACCCCAGAGCGTATTGCTTTCATTTACAACATGTATCAGTATACCTTATGCTAGGCTGGTACTTCTACAGTTATTCAGCTGGATGAACTAAGTATCACTGACAAAAGACAGTCCATTTTTAATAGCTTTATCCACCGGGCAGAGGATACTCACAGCGGCTCTGTTGTCCCATAAGGGTGGAGAGCAGGGAGCAACATCATATACCCACTAAAATAGCGGCCTGTGCTGGTATGCAAGTGTCCTCGTTTAATGCCTAAACATGGTATCTTGCTAACCAGGCTGGCAGGGCTGCCAGTTCGTACTCCAGCCCTGAAGGTGAACTGTGTGTCACTCAGCAGTGGCTCCTGCAGCAGGGAAGGTCAAACAGCCCCTCACTTTCGGCTGTGCTGCTGAACCTCCTGGTAAGAAGGAGCTGGGCAGGGGGGGAGAGAAGAGCACGTTAACAAGAGCATTACTAACTGTCTTTGCTATTAAACCAAACCATTTCTCCAGGGAGAGTTGGGTCTAACCCCCACTGAAGTCAAAGGGGCAGTTTTGGGGGGGAGGATCAGCTCTAGTGGGATCCTGCCCCATGCACAGGAGGGTAAAGCATCTCCAAAAATATAGTGGCTTGAAGTATCAACCCATGTAGGTGGTGTGGGCCATGGCTACCCTCTGTGTTCAGGGGCAGGGACATCATAAAACTTTTCTGGGCCCCTTTTGATCACTCCACTTAGCTGAAACCTTGTAGCAGATTTGCATCTTCTGACCATTTAAGTAAATTATCAACCATGCAAAGATCTGGAAAGCTGCACCAATAAAAGTTTCAAAGAAAACAAAGCTCAGCCAGAAGGATGGAGCCAGTGCAAGGATCCAAAAGGAAGAGCTGGAAGAGGAGGCAGTAATGTTTGTAGGTGTACCAGCTGGGAGAATAACTGTCTCACTTGTTCTCCTTGCAGCTTTTTTTGTTGCTCTTTATGGGCCAAGCTTCAGGAATGGGAATGGATTGCCTGCCATCAGCACCTTCTGCACTGCAATCCATTGCCTGTGCTTCACCCACACCTGCAGCAGCTTTGTGCCTGTTTCTGTAGGCAGGCTGCAACCGAGCTGCAGAGCGGGAAGATGGCCTTCCCCAACCATGGCCGCGTGCCCTCTGAAGCGACAGGCCAAAGAAATGTTCAAAACCAGAGGGAAACCACCCAAAGTGGGTGAACTCCCTGTCTAGCTTTCTGGATATTTTATGTTCTGAACTTTCATCCTTCCTATTGTATTGTGTGGCGCTGACACCAAACGGTGCGGGTCTGGATTGCTGAAAGTATTTCTGTATATCTCCAGAACCAGGACACTCTCGGCTCTTGGTCCTTTTTCAGCTGTGGTGGCAGGATGTATCCCGCAGAGCACACTGAACCACTTTGGCCATCCCCATACAGACACTACAATAAAAGCAGGCCACTCTTGCAAAGAAAAACCCTTACCCACCCTCATTCTGTTTTGCTAATATTAACATGATTGTCAATGAGGCAAAATCCCCACTAAAATCAAGTCTGGAAAAGACTCAGACAGGTTTCCCAAGACTCCCTCAGCAGCAATGTGGTTGCAATGAAATGATTCCTCCTGCAACTTCAAGGCTTGTCAGGAGGGCCAAGCAAGCGTCAACATTTCAGCCTCTGAAATAGCTGCCACGGGCTGCAGGTCTAGCAGGACTGAAGCCAGCCCAGTGCCCCCTGTGGCTTCAGCCCCCTCCCGAGCACCTCAGCACCTGCCTCGCTGCCCGTCCTGACCACGCTTCTCCCAGCCACCTTCCCGCGGCCAGGCCGCTCTCCTGCATCGCAGCCCTGGCACGCTTCGATGAAACGTGTTGGTCCCGCTACCCGGCTGGACTTGTGCTTCTACCAGCTGAGCCAGCAGAGATTTAAATGAGCTTTGTAGCTGGTCCTGGAAGCCCGATTTGGGGCACCCTGGCTTCATGCGTCACTGCCTGCAGAAAGCACTGGTGCCACGAGTAGTTTCATTTTGTGTCAAGGAGCTTCTGCATCCCTTCCCCCATGCCAAGTGCTGTGCAAACCCTGGGAATCCTCCCTCTCAACACTCTGTCATAGTATAATTCTATTATAATTCCTGGCATTTGAGGGACTTCTAACAGTACATGCTTTAAATTAGACAAGCGGTATCTTGCTTGCTGCTCTCAGACAAATAGAAAAGTGGCAAAACCTAATTTTCTGGTGCTCTGTTCGTTGTACTGATTTTCTTTTAAACCTATAAATACCACCCTGTCGCTCTTTCCACATGTGTGGCTTGTAGGTGTTACATAAAAGATGATACCTGATGCTTGGTGCACGCATGTTTAATAGACTTGTGGACTGTCGGGAGGTGCCATGCTGAAGTAAAGATGCACTTGAGTGATGTTTTTCACACAGATGTACCTCTGCACGCTTGTAAGGACTTACATGGCACACATGGCATTTTTAGATCAAACAATAGATGAGGAGAAAACGTGTTTTGTAAGCAGGCAGACAACCCAAGTATAAATTTGTTTGCAGAATCTGTGTGAATTTTATTTACCTTCTCCAGTCTTTGGTCTCTTCTGGGATCTTACATATTTTCATTATTATCAAATATTTGCAATGATCCATATAAACAGTCTAATGTTAAAAGCTACTCCAAATGTAACTTGACCCGGGGAAAGATGCTTATCTGAGCTCCACAATGACAGATTTAAAAAAGATACCAATGCAGTATGTTTCTCATAAAATGAGGGAAATGTAAGAAAAATCAGAATTGCATAGATTTTTTTTTTTTTACCAACAGATAAAGTAGGAGTTATCTCTATGTTGGCTTTCGTAGTGGAATACGACTTGAAAGAGCTACAAATGCCCAGCAGTTCTGATCCCAGACACATTAGCCAGTAAAGAAAGGAAGGAGCGAAGTAAGTGCTCAGCTGTCAGAATGTATTTCACTGTTTGGTAATTATTTTTTTTTATTACTATGACAACACAGACCATAAGAATTGTTTCTTAACCCCATCAAATGATAAGTGCAGATGAGACTTTTTTTTTTTTTTTTTAAACTCAAGTCATCACTTTTTACTTCTGCGATGTCAACCTCCGTGGAAGAAAGTGATGGCAACTCCCAGAATGACTTGCCCTGCTCTGCCTCCTGCTTGCCCTGCTGCTTGCCAGCACAGCCTGTGTGGATGGGTCTGCGGCAGTGTGGCACTCAGATCATATTTTTTTATATCAGGAGGCATTTGAGAACGGCTCCACACTGGCTCAGCATTTTCTGTCTTTACAAAAAAAAAAAAAAAAAAAAA
>NW_020799118.1:9077460-9090995 GCF_003259725.1 Athene cunicularia | reverse complement strand
GTGCGGGGACCCCGCCTCGAGACCCGGGGCAGCGTGGTTTCGGAGGGAGGCGGCGGCCAAGGGGCCGATCGGGAATGAAAACTTCGGGGGGTTCAGGGCGGAGAGGGACCTGGTGACCCTCTGTGTTTTGAGAGCTCTCCGTCTCTCAGCGGAGAAGAATTTCCGTAAGGTTTGTTGTTGGTCTTGCATTGCTCTGTTATCTTTAAACTACTGTCCTAGAGGTATTTAAAATATTTGAAACAATATTTATGAATGAAGTAATGTCTCTTCAAGCGCCGGGCCTTATTAAAAGGAAAATAAACCGTCCGCGCTGATTTTAAACAGGAACCTGCATACGAAGCTTACCCTTTAAAATACACTTTTTTTTCCCAAAAGAAAATAGTGCTGGGTTATTTTCCGCATCATTAGGCATGCAAATGGGTGTAGTGAGAACGTGCAGTTCAGACAGATCGTTGCAGCAGTAAATCAGATCTAGAAGCACTATCACTAGGTTTCTTATCGTTTGGTTTCACGCGATGCACTTTGTTCCTGGCGATTTCTTCCCTTAGTTGAGAGAGAATAAACCCGGCACCTTTGATGTGCCCAAGGGAAACCTGCATCTTTCTGAAGAGCAAACACGGAGAAAAATGAATGAGTTCTTGCTTGCGTTGGTACTGGGCCATCTCCTTTAAACCATATGCTGTGTATTTTTGTAAAGTCTGTGCCAGGTTCAATCACCTTCATTCAGTGTTGCAGGATCCTTCTAGGCTTTAACTCACTGCTCTTTGTATAGTGCCGTATTAATGAGCAGGAATGCACTAGGAACGTGTTTTATGGACATAGCTTTCAATTTTCATGTGATTAGGGAGCAAACGGTTTCCCATTACACTGAAAATGGGAGTATTTCTCTCTTGCACAATACTTTACCATAGAGGCTAATTACTGATTACCAGATTTGTTGGCATCGGTGTAATATTTTTGGAGAGCAGTGCTTCATCATTATTGCTTATCACTGCAATTAAAGCAGCTTTCACAACAGGGAAGGGGTATGCAATACATATTTCCCCACTGAAGACTGTTTTGGACCAGACAAGTGCACTACTGCTAAAATCTTTTTCCCAGTGAACTCAGTGGAAGGCTTGGCTGCGGTAGCAGTAGGGCTGGATCTGAGCACTGGCATTTTAGAATACTGCACGCTTTTTCTGCATTTGAGTCAGTATTCTGTAGCTACCAGAATACATTATTTTCTTCAAATACCCCAGTGTAACAAGCGCATGCTTCATTTTTAAATGCCACTTACAAGGAGAGCAAAAGTTCACATGGCTCCATTGCAAGAGAATCAGGCAGACAAGGGGAGCAACGGCAGGAGCTGAATAAATTAGTAGATGTAGCAGAGAAATTTATTTCAGAAAATAATTATTTACTTCATGGCAAATGCTAACCAGAGGATGTGTGACCAAAAATTGGTCAGCCACAAGTTTACCATTTCATTTTGCTGTTCTCGTGCTATTTGTCAGTTTAGAAACCATTAGAGAAGCAAGACACATAGATGTTTTACTATTTCAACATGAAACAGTAATGCCTTAAGACACGAACTCAATATTAAAAAATAAACCCAAAATATTCAGCTTTTCACCCTGTTCTTGCTTATGTGACTGCTCCCAGCTTTATGCTGAGCTGCACAGACAGGGTTGGATCTTCACAGAGAGCAACCAGGCTTTACTACCCACATCTATGTTTTCTGTGCACGGTCCCGCAGTCTTTACTGGGATGAGTAATTCTTATTAAGGGTTTATTGGAGTGACTAACTGAACATTGAAATCACCATGTTTTCTTCAATAAACAGGATTGGGCCTGTTTACTATGTTTAGTATTAGCTTGGATTAGCGAATCAAATGTTGTCACTGGTAAGATGATATTTCTGAAATATATTTCCTTAGGGCCTGTATTTAAGGAAGGGCTAAGTTCAGTGGGGGCTTGTACAGTAGATATATTTCTATTTCATAGTATACATTGACTTAAAGTGAGGCTCAGAATAAAAACACTCTAGTGATTATTTTCTCCCTTGTTTTAGTGCACGATATTGCCAGTCCTTCTGCATGTGAGTAGCCCTGTTTAAACTCAGTGGGTGGACTTGAGAATTAAGAATGATCTTGTAGGGGAAGAGTTTGCAGGATCAGGCATGCATGCAGAAAATATCTGATGTTCCTGAGTAACAAGACGGAATCTGTGAAAAATGAAGGAAGAACGGTCATTTTTCTCTCTTGCAATGCAGAGCATATATTTTTAATTGGAAAAGTAAGTTTTGTAAGTCGGAGTGGGCAGGTTTTTCTTCTATTCTGACAGATTTGGTCTCTATATTGTAGCGCAGAGATGACTGATAACCCCCTTCATAAAATTAGAAACCACACCCCCAGACCATCTGGCATATTACTTAAAGAAAAACACTACCCAACATGGAGCTTATCATTGTATTCAAAAAAGAAAATCCAGGCCAATTTGTCAGAGCCCAGTGCTGCATGTCCGATTCAAAGAGAAATCCCTGTAAAGGTAACATGAAAATTCTCTGTTTATATCAGAAAACAGGGTCTTACATTAATTTGCTGTGAGGAGGATCCATAGTCAGCGATGGAGTTTTGCTGGCGTGACGGAGAGCAGAGTCTGACCCTATTTAAAACAGAAAGCATGCATGATCCCAGGAAGTAGGCAGCTGTAGCGTGCAGAGTACAGTTTTACTACTAACAGACTAAATCACCGAAACGGGGGCATTTCCTATATTCCGCCTGTGAAGTTCTCTTTGGTTTAGCAGCGTGGTTTTTCTCCTCGCGCTTCACCTCACCCATCTGTCCTGTGGGAGGTAGAGTTCATTTCATCACCTATTACGTTTGCCTCCCGCTGGGAACAGATTTTCCCCCAGTCATCTCCCTGCGTGGGGAAATGCAGGGCTGAGTGTGCTTCTTTGCATGGTTTAAGGGCATCAACCACAGGGTCACTTTAGGCCATGTGAATTTAACGGCCTGTGATTAAGAACCAGCAGAGCAGCTTTTGTTAAGTGGAGAAATATTCTAAATTAACAGTATACTTTCATGGAAAAGTGTTAGATTGCTGCGGAGCTCAATCTATTGGAAAATCTTCTGTTGACTTTGTGGCTTTTGGTGTGGTTCTTAAATTAAGGATGTTACGATGCAATGTGTTAGCTTTCCTTGCACCTCTTAAAAATTATGAGGTGGGCAACTGCCATGTGTGTCCTGTGTTTTTCCTGAGACAGAGAAAGGGAATACTCCTTCTCCTTTACAGCTGGTTGATCACATCTAGGTAAAGGGAAAAAAACCTAAACAAAACAGGATCTTGCAGGCTGCTACTTATATTTCCTTTAATAGATCAAAGTTGAAAACTTAATGACATCTATCTCTGCAGTTGGATGTCAGAAGGGCATATTTTGCATCAGCCAAAGAGAAGATCAAACAAACAGATTGATGTTGCCTTGGGCTTTCTGGCTCTAGGACCGATTTGTAAGACAGACCATTTCAGTTTATTGTACCTCACATTGAATTCCTGAAAAAAGGAGATAAGGAGAATTTCCTACACTGCTGCTGTTGGTATGAGAATACGAGACCTATGCTTTTTGGATGCACATCAAAGTGACATCTAGAAGGGTTTGTGTTGAGACTGCATATATTGGGGATTGTACCTCACATAGAATTGTTTGGGAAGGAGATGGCAATGTGAAAGTATAAAGTGATAAATATAAACCAACAGTAGTCTTAGGATGCTTTCCACATGCTTATTTAGTGAGAAGAGTAATCACATATTGGCAGAATGTTACAGGAACTCTGTGATTTATACTCCATGACCCAGTGGAAAAATGCCAATCTGACAAAAAAGAACAATTTCAGCTACACTAATGGATTGACCAAGGCTAATTGCGGGAGTTTTTATACCCATCATTGATATGTTGTCAGTACATAAAAGATTACAGAGAAATTTCTTGATCAGCTGCCACGAAAACATTTTTTTATTATTAAAACGTTAAAAGAGAGCTGCATTAATTTGGCTCATTGCAGCATCCTCCATCTTCACTTAGTGACAAGCAATGTTCAATTGCTAAACTAAGAACCAGGTTTCTAAGCTTTTTGCTCTAAGCCTCATTTTGTGAGGCTCTAAGCACCCGTAAACTCCGATTTCCTTTGCTAAGAGCTTATCCTTATCCTGCAACTTTATGCTCCTACATCAGTACATCAGGGGGAGGAAAACTGATGCAAATTAGGTATCAGGCATGTTTAAATTCAAACTGGAGAGTGCTGTTTGTAATTACTGTAGCGTCATTGTTTTAATGAAGTCTTCTGGCCACACATCCAGAGTCAACTGTGGGTCAAAGATGACTTTCTGATTTTTCAGTCCCGCTCAAGCAAGACTCCTGTTGACTTAAAGATTGCTTGAAGTGCAGTGATTTTCCCATTGACTTCACTGGGAAATGGAATTCCTTCCAAATGCCTATGGGGATCGGGGACACACAAAGTGCCTTTAGCATTATAGTGTGTCCTGTCTCCAGCCATGTGCTCCATAATTCTGATGGTTTAAAAAAAATATCGATGTCGTGTCAATAGAAATAATAGAATTTGTGTTGCTTAATGCATTGAGGTTTGACTGGAACTTGTTTTGCAGTCTGCTGTGCTAGTTTTGTAGAACTCTTTTTTTTTTTTTTAACCCCCACAACGAGACATGAACTTATGAAATGATATACATGCCTAAGATATGTAGTGAGACAGTGAGATACAGTATGAGCCAGAGGCCTTCTTCACCTTAGAAATCATCTTATAAGCAACACATGCTCCTCGACATGTCATTTTGCTTTATAAACATGATGATAGAATATGGCTAATTGCAGCTGAGTTGAGCAGTTATATATAAGCACATGGTTTAACATATTGGTTAGCTGATCATACTATTCCTTTAGTCTTACCCGTTTCTTTAAACAAGACAGCAAGAAATCAGTCATGTTAGAAAGGAGCTATGCCAGCGTGTTGAATGTGGGATTAGGACCTGTGGCTTGGGCCTGCCGTACAGCTGGCGTCACCGACAGTTTCTCTTTGCAGCAAGATGTCTGTGCCCACCAAGCAGTTCGGATTAGAGGCATTAGTTTTGTGTTTAATCTTTTTTAAACACTGTTTGCATGTGGACAGAGATGCTTCTTGCTCTGAGCCTAGCTTGGACCTTACACTGAGCAGAATTCCTGCTGCTTTCTTTTGAGTATCACTTCATTGCCTCAAATTGAGGGAGAGGGTGTGACAACCCAAAGCTGCCAAGAAGGAGGTCAGTACTAAGGTGCTGGGTGGCTGAGTGCTAGGAAGCAGAAGAGGGCTGGAGGAACGTCAGAACAGATCCTCATTTTGCATAACACCATTTGGGGTCAGGTGGATGGCCCGGTGCCACTGGGATGGGATGCAGGAGACCTGGCTCCACTCTCCAGCTCAGTCACAAACTTCCTGTGAGGTCTCAGGCAAGCCATTTTATTTAGCTCACTGATGAATTTTCTGGAGTACAAGGTATAATAAAAGGAGAAATAAAATCCATTAGTCATTGCTGTGTGACATTACAGGACTGGGACTGCAAATGAGGCCCACTATCAGCTATTCAGTCAGGTTCCAAAATTTCCCATTGAAATCAGTGGGAAACAAGCACTCTACATAGGAAGTAGGAGACAACTTGGGTAAATTGAGAATGTGGATTTCACACTGACTTGTTTCAGACAAGGATCTGCTCAGCTGCTAAGGAAAATAGACAGGACCAGTGCGTGATCCTGGTGCTACCTCTTGGACCTCCCATCTCATCATCTCTTAGCTATCTACAGTAGTATTTTCCAAGAAGTGAAGATAAACCTGAGGCACAGAGCTCTTTCTGAGTTGCTGAAGATACCGCTGTCTTCATGTCTTACCAGGCTCTGCAGGCGATTTCACAAGCTGTGTGCTCTTTAGGGCAGGATTTCTTGGAGGGAGGAGAAAAGGAGTTGGTTTGTTTATAGAGCAGACCCTTATGATGTGTATTACTAATAGCTTAGAATAAAACAAGTTCCAGAGTCACAGTCAACTACATACAGAACGGAACTGGAAGCAGGGAGTGTGACAGTGCAGAAGACAGGAGTGTAGGATGTTGGTAGCCTGCAGAGAGGGTAAATGAGTGCTGTGTAATAGCCATTTACATTTTTTAGTGCATATCACAGTTTTCTTTGGAGCCGGCAGTGAAACCTTGAAACTCTCCAGTGACGTTACAGAGGGCACTCCAAGCAGCAGAGTGCTCGGATTCTTAGTTTTGGTGTACTGGAATCTGTATGCAGTCCTCAGTTTGCTTACGTCTTCCTGATCCCCTGTTTGCAGATTGTGCTTGTCGTTTTCAGAACCCCACTGCATGGGACACGACCTGGACTGCTTCACTTAACAAAACCAAATAGTTGGAGCGGTTATTTTGTTGTTTTTTATGATAAATGAAATGCCAAGTTTTCCATCTTTGCTTTTTCTCATGGCCCTTTAACCCATGTGGTAGGCTTATTTAGGGAACAAGACAAGCCTGGATGCAGTCCCAGAGTTTGCAGTAGCTTCAGATGCCCCTCCAAAGGTTAGGATACTTCACAGGGGATTTGTTCTGCAACAGAGAGGCTAAAAGGAAACCCATGCTAGTTACTTTTTGCTTTTGATTTTGTCCTAGTACTGCCCAAGCAAGAGGAAATTTACAGAGGCAGCATTGTTTGCTGTTGGGTGTGCAATATATTTTCTACTGTATCCTCACACCAGAACTTCAAATAACTTGTAAGAATTGTGTCACATGAAGTATGATTGTTCTTATTTCTACACCTTTCCAGTAAGAAAAGCTGTATTATGCCTTTCACATAAAAATGCATCTGTTTTACTTTAGATATGGTTCAGTGTCACAGAGTGTGCACTGTTTCTGGGGGCTTGCAGTAATACGAATGTTAGAATTAAATTGTACATGCTTCTACATGACATTTAACATCTATGTTCTTTCCTGCCTTATGCCCCTGCAGTTGCTCCTGACAGGAGTTACATTAGACTAATTGCAGCAGGATTTGGTCTTGTGCATATGAACAGCACAGATTTATATGTATGGAACAGCACTGCAGCAACGTTGATGCGAATAACATAGCTGAGGTTTAATATTTTGTTTCCTGTTCTAGGATATGATGATGTTTCAGAAACAAACTTGAGGTCTTATAGTGTTCATTCTGCTAAACATGTGCAAGAGAATCGTCCTGTGCCCATTCGCAGAAAAAGAAGCATTGGTAAGAAACAAGCTATTTGTACTTAGGGAGTAAAAACAGAGAGGGTGCTTTTGGTCAGCCAAGCAGGACATTTCACTGGAAAAATGTGCCATGCACAAAGGAAAAAGGCCATTGCTAGTTTCTGCCTTTCTTTTTGCACAAAACGAGCTGTTGCTGGAGAAGCTGTCTTCTGGAGGATGTCCATAGGAGACAGACAAGCACAAATTCTTTACATTCACTTTCTTGTTGCAGCATGTTAGAAAGCTAGACCTTGGTTAGAAAATGCTGTGATATTCAATGTATAATTCATAGTGTGGGGAACAGCTACAGCAGTGTGCTTTAAAAAACATCAACAGTTGGTAGAGTTTTCAGTACAGAAGCTCCGCAAAAGGAAACAGCTTGACTCTTTATTCACAAGAAAAAAACAGTTTATCCAAAAATTTAAAAGCCATTGACGAAAACGCTGGGGCATTGATTTCCATCATTGTGTAGGGCACCAGGTATGTTTACAGAGGATTTTGTTCTTACTAAACAATCATGATGGTGATCCAACAAAGCCCAAATACAAATTTAAAGACATGCTAATGAATTTTAGAACAGGATTATTATGCAGTGCTTGTTCATCTGATTAGATCTGAGTGTTTTACCATTCCAGTTGACTGTGGAAAACAACCATGATCTTATCTATTATAGGTAATTCAGAGTCAATATATTTGTACTTTAAGCCATGGTGGTACACAGTAGATAGCACAGCATGCTGTCAGCATGGGTTTGCAGTGTGAATTGGCAAGCCTGCTCGGCACATTGAATGCCTCTAGAGAACAGCGGTTCTGAAACAGTCTGCTACACTTGGCACCTTACTCTGTAAGGTGTTGAATGCCTCCCCATAAAAGTCAGTGGGAACTGGATATGCTCAATAACTTGTAGGAGTTGCCAGCTATCTTGCAGAATTGGATCCGTTAATTTTCTTGAGTTCATGGCACTGGGGATTAAGAAGAGGAATTTTCACTCTATTTAGCCAACTGAAATGCATCTCTTTCAAAACTAAGCCTAAATTTTCATGTTACAGGCACAGGTCAGGCCTGAACTTCTTGTACTTCAGAAGTAACCGAAGAAGTGCAGGCAGTATTCCAGTTCCCTGACACATCTAACCCAAAGCCATCACTGATTCCACTGCAAGGCAAAAAACATCCAAGCTGCTTTCGGAGAACTTGCATTAAACAAGTTGTCCCTGCAATTGCTATTATTTTCTGGACCGTTTTGAATTACCTCCTTGACTTCCTAGGCAGTCCCTATGTTGAGAGCAATACACGGTATGGATTTTTCATGGCAGCAGCATGCAGCAATACAGAGCTACTCTTTATGATCCTCATGTGGCTGCAACTGTTGTCTGCAAGCTCACCTTACCTCAGCCCAGCAGGGCAGTGGTTTAACTGCAAGTTTTTCAGTCATGCTACTCCTGTGGTTTTGCCTCATTCAAGAAATAACAAATTAAATAAAACTCACCATATAGAAAGCATTGATAATTTCATTCAGAAAAAATGGTAGTTGCCCTTTGGAATAGCAGATGGACCAGCCTCCCTGATGTGGGGATGTTAAGATTTTGGAAGTGGAAACACAAGACTTGAAAGTTTCAAGCTGGTGCAAGTTATTTCCCAGCTCAGCCACTTCGGATGTGATCTAAATATCCTCAGTGCAACCTCTGTGGTGGTATTTGTCAGGTATTGCATGTTTGTGTGATAATATGTGTGTGCAGTGATGGCCCCAATGCTGTAAAATAACAGCTGCTGTTACACAGTCACTATGAGGCTGTATTAGAGGCTCATCTAATCTGGAGAAGCCCCTGTCTGCTGTCACTTCTGAAGAGCCAGGATTGTCTTATCTAATAGTTTGTGCTCCAAGCTATGTTGGGAGCCAGGCTATTGTAAACCCTCATGTTAGTGCTAGGCTTTTGGACTAAGTCAAGCTTCTCCCTAGGGTAGCACACACAGCTTAGTGGTAGGCAGTACTCGGCACAACTAGTCAGTAATAGGAACTGAGAACGCCATCTCAACCCACCAGCTAAGGGTGCCACTCATAAATCAGTGGTGCAAAGTATCTGGGTGCTCTGAGCTGAGAGCAGCTGCTCACCTGGAAGTGTGAATTTCTTGTGTTTACAGAGGAAGCCATCCCGGCTGTTTGCAAAACACGGACGGTTATATATGAGATACCTCGGAGTCAGATTGATCCCACCTCTGCCAACTTCCTGATATGGCCACCCTGCGTGGAGGTGAAACGTTGCACTGGCTGTTGCAACACCAGCAGTGTGAAATGCCAGCCATCGCGGATACATCACAGAAGTGTCAAGGTGAGCAAATCGTGGCTGCAGAGCCCTGAGAGGCTCCTCTTAAGTCTAAAAGCTCCAGGTATTCATGTGACTGTTCTGTGTGACCTGGATCTTTATTATCTATCCTCATAGCCCCAGGATCAGATACAATGCTCCTCTCCATTTTGAGTGAGCAGATGGCCTTTTCAAGTTACCCGGTCATTGGAAAAATCTTGGGTTTGGGTTTGATTTTCATAGAATTCCCTTTAGGTTTTTGTTCTTTTGTAATGAAAATAAAGTTGATTGTGTCTTTCCCATGATCTCGCACAGTACAAATCTGAAGTTAAGAAGATAAAATGACTCAAGGGGCATTGGACTTAAAAAAATAAATAAATCACAGTATGGAATGCTGTTTTCTTAATTAAATATTATGCAGTCTAAATTGGGCTTTTATATTTGACAACATAACACTTTTGATCTGAAAAAATGTGTTTCAAATTATCTTACCCCAGGGATAGAAGACTCAACGGCTTCATGCTGTATTTACTCATTAGACAAAATCCCTGTTGCAATTTTCCAGTAAATATTACGTGAAATATTTCTTATGTTCATTCGGCTTCACTGTGTTCTAATTTTTATCAGTATTTAAACAAGTAATGTTGATCTACATCTGTGTGTAGGAGATTAGACTTACACTTAGCATTTATATTGTTAAGACTCTGAGTTCTTGTTGCCCTGAGTATTTTAAGAGCAGAATTAAAAAAAACCCAAACCACATTCTTGAACATAAAATTGCCCAGCGCAACACACTGATCACCGTATGTGCAGTGGATTTTGTATTGAGAAAGGTGTGCTGTATGTCCTAAACACAAAATAAGGCATCTTAGACATTCCAGTGTTTTTCATACACACAGGCATGCATCTGAGCAAGATTTCTTTTACTTTTCTGTTTCTGAAAATGTTTTCTGAAAAATGTTTTCACACCCAAATAAGCTGGAGAAACATCTGAACAGATTCCCTCAGTCTTTCCAAAAATAATTATAATTTACACTTGCTTGATGCCCTTCCTTTGTGGGATATGCTTTGCAGAAACAATTAAAAATGAGGAAAGAATTGAGATCAATAATTATTTGAGGGCTGAGAGGGAACTGGGGAAGTTGAAGCGCTACAGTTGCAAGCCATTAAGAATAAGAGCTAAACAGCAAAGTGCCTCAGGGTTATAATATCTAGTGCTGTTGCCTTTGTGTTTGATACAGCTTCCAGCTAATTTTGTGTCAACTAATACAGACAAAGCAGCTGGAGATGCCCAGCAAAAAGTTGAGCCGTGTATTGTGAACTTGTTGTTGGTACTTGTGTGTGACATTGCAACCCTGTGCTTGCTTCCTACCCCTGCAGTGATGGGGAAGATAACAAATAGAGAGAGTGAGGTTTGCCTGTCGAAGTTCCCTGCTGCTGCAGACACCGAGGTTCCGCAGAAGCTGTAAACTCCACAACTGGCAGCAGCTTTGCAGGATGTCGTTGCTGGGCCTGCTTCCCCAGTGCACCGCCACGTTAATAAAGTCTTAGTTTCTCATCAGTCCGCTGATAGAGTTTCAGTGCTTTTAGATTTGCATTCATTTTAGTAGGGTGCAAGCTAAAAGTAGGTTCAGCTGAGCAGCTGCTTTTTGTGGCTGTGTAAATATATTGCCACCAGCAATATCAATATACATCAGCCAGTTTTGGGGACTTTTTTTTTTTTTTCCCAAGCTCCAAGACTGCTCCAAACAGTCATTAAATAGAAGGGAAAAAAAGGACAAGAGGTCAAGCAGGAACAGGATGTTCATTGTAAAGGTTGTAGGCTGACCCCACTGTCACACCAGAAATCTCTGAACAGAATCCATATTTATGCCCTCCAGAGTCAGATCTTCTTGTAGCTTTGATATAATTGATGGTTTTATGAGCTTTTTACCAATCCTACGTTCAGAGCTGAATGTCTGCTCATGCCATTAAGTAGCTGGCCCAGAGTGAGGGTCGCTGGAAAGGTAGGGGGAGAGGTTTCGGAGAGCCTTCTCAGCTGTTCCAGTTGGAAAGCCTTCTTGTATTTTCCCCTGATGTCAGACTGCATAAAAGCCCTCTTTTGATTGAACATTGAAAAGGCTTTTCCCACTTCCTCTTCATTGACAAGGTAGTGAGATCATAGCTGGCCCATTCACACTAGAAAAATGTTCGTCCAGAAAGGTCAGCAAGTGGGTTTGCATCATCCAACAGGCGAAAGCAAAGGGTGTTTTCTTTGTCTTACTGAGGGCCACTGTAGTCAAGGTTAAGAGACCGCAGTGGCAGTGTGGGAGGAGCAGCGGAGGTGCTTGTATTGGGGCATTCCGTTCTTGGGACGTGATTCAAAGGCTGTAGGGTTCAGGCATGTCCTTACTTTGCCTTCACTGGGCTTTGGTCAGTGAAGTACTGTTAATGGGCTTGTGGAGTGGGAGCTGTAAGGTACTCCAAGCCAGGGGTGTTGCTGGAACAGCTTCCCTGAAATGGGTCCTCTAAAGTCCTCCCTTTCATGGAGTGGGTTAGTAAAAGGTAGGTTTGCCTTGCACCGTAACAGAGTGAATCCATGAGAGAATAGCTTCCTGGTCCTAAAGACATCTCTATTCAGCCAGCTGTACCTGTACAGCACTGCAAAAATCAGAGTGAAATAAATAGGCTGGCTAGGAATTGCTCTTTGATAGGAAGGAAAGCATTGCGTTTCTCTCCTGATAGAGTAAAGGTGACATGGATTGGCGAGTTAGGGGTGTTGGTGTCTGTTACAGATATATTTCCTCCCCTGTCTGCAAAAGCATTTCAGTAACATCTGCAGATTCTGTTGCTTCTGCATAGCGAGATCAAGTATTTGCCAAGTACCAGACCATAATTTATTTGGGGGGTTTCTTAACTGAAGTCTTCCCAAGAGGTTTTTTGTAACGTTGAGCATGTTCTTAGTGCTTTTGGTCACAGCAGCAAAAAACAGTCTTACAGAATAAATCCTGCCTATGCTATTAATTTTTAGTAGCCAAGCTGAATATTATGGTTGTTTGCAACAAAGATCTAAGAAAAAAGAAACTTGAGAAAAAAGAAACTTGAGAAAAAAAGAGCTAAATCACTCCATCTACCTCAGCTTTGCCTTCTGCTTGGCCTTGAGTTAAAGCCATACCAGCGTTAGGCATTTCTGAATATTCAATGTCAAGACAATTTGAGGAAGTTTAACCGAGTGTATTCTTACAGTACATTAATATGAGGGAAAGATGCAAAGAAAAGGAGCTGGAAAGGAGGGAATGCAGGAGCAGCTCCTCAGGTGTCATCTGGGAGTTGTTCCGAGAGGTCTCTAAGAGAGAGGGAAAAAATGCAGGAATTCAGAACAAGTTGTTCAGCAGAGCTACCAGCCTCTGAAGAGGTTAAAAAGGCTTTGCAAGAGCAAATTGTGCATGTAGGTAAAATGGCTGTATGCAATGTTTGCAGGTTTAAGAACATTTTTCTTCGGTGACTGTTTCTATCATTAGCATAAACAGCACTTTGATTTTAGCTGTGGCTTCACTGGAGATTACTGCCAGGACTTGGTGGAACCTGCTGGGAAGACCAGCTGACAGGTATCAAAGGTCAATTGAAAATGGAAGAAACAAGGGAAACTGATACAGGTGAAGTCAAGACGGAATACCAGAGGGGTGCCCTCGGAGCGTGAGAGGAGCTCTGTCACCGGCAGTTGCCTGGCAGAGGGCAAGGTCTGGCGACTCCGGCTCGGGGAGAGAGGCCAGAGACCCCACATCAGCCATTCCCCCGCGGGCGGGTGACGAGTTGGCTGCAGCTCCCTCAAGCTCTGCCCCCGGGCCCTTCCTCCAGCCGGGCCCTCGCTGAGGCTCCGCCGAGGCACCTCCTGCCGCCCCCCCCGGCGCCTTCCCGGCGTGCCCCGCGGCCGCCTCAGCTTCCCGCGCACCGGGGACTGCGTTTCCCAGCGTGCCCCGGGGC
>NW_020799118.1:8949118-9077410 GCF_003259725.1 Athene cunicularia | reverse complement strand
GCTCCTCGCCGGCCCCACCTGGGGCCTGGCAGGGCCGCAGTCCCCCCACGCGGGGCTGTGACGGCTTCCTGCTGCCGTTGGGGCTTGGCAGGGCCGCAGCCCCCACACCCAGGGCAGTGACAGAGCTCCTACCTGCTCCGGGCGCTGACAGGGCCGCTCCTCTGTCCCCGGAGCTGGCAGGACAGTGCATCCCCGGGCCTCGCTTCCCTCAGGGAAAACTCTCCCTACCCGACCCTATATAACTCTGCGTGAGGCTATTCTGAGGTAGAGGTTTTGCCAGAGGAGTGCCCTGTAGTGTCTTTAATGGGTATTTTAAGATGGGTGGCTGCCAGGCTCGGAGGCGGCTGGCCTCCCTGCCACTTTCCATCCTGCCTGTGCTGAGGAGGCATGAACAGCTGGCACGGTGTGTCCTGGAGGGCACTGCGCCAGTCCTGCCATCCTGTCCCTGGAGCCGTGGCTCCGGTCCTGCAAAATGGTCAGTGACTTGCCAGGCCCTGCAGGATCCCTGATCCCAGCTCAGTCCTTCTGGTGCCTTTATGCCCTGTTGTCTTAAGTCTTCCTCAGAGACCTGAGGGCTGTAAAGATTACAGCTGCAAGGTGAAGTTAGGTTTTCCCTCCATTGTATTGGCATGCATTTATTTTAATATGGAAGAAATAGCAGCTTCCAAAAAGCATCTTCATTCAGTTGCTTTTTGGTTTTATTTCCCATCCTTTATTTAGCAATATGAGTTTTGCTGTTACGAGGAATTTTCTGTGCTTGGACTTCTCTTGTGAGTTCCTGCCTGTGATCAGTTTTGGCTTTGTGCTAGAGGTGTTTTGGACACTTCTGCTTACAGTCTTGTTTTTTTCCTACTGTTACTCCCTGATTTCATCTTTCCTGGAGAAGCTCTGGAAGAGGTGTCCCTAAGATGTTTCTGTTAAGCCTCATATTTTAAACAGATTTTATTTTCATTTTTACTTAGCCACCATGTCATACCACAGCATAGTACCTAGAGTCTACAGTGATGCAAGTATGGTGCCGCCAATTATACACTACTTAATTAAGCTAGTCTGTTATTTCACTGTTTTTCTTTTACAGAGTTTTTATATAGTGATATTTTGTGCGTTTGGAGGATTTGAGGATTTTTAGTTTTGTGGCGTTAAGTAAAAGAAGCTGATATGGGTTTGTTGAGGACTGATGATCTCAAAGCATTTGGTAATACACTTGAGAGTAACCGTACAAGATAAACACCAGGGAGAAAAGTACAAAGAAGAAAAAAGATGCTAGCACAAGGCCAAATCCCATGCTGTTAGCATAGCTATCCCTGTTTATACCCACTGAAAATCTGACCTGCAGCCTTCATCGTTTTAGATTAGCATCCTGTGTGGCAGCAGGTGTTAACAGATGACACAAGCACAGCAATTTATCTGGTTTGTGCTGCTTCAGTTTGAATATTTGCAACATCTTACAAAACTACATTCCTTTTAACTTGTGTAGCGTGAAGTAGGGCAGTGAAACATATGCTGGATTGTATTTTAACTGCAGTACAGTAAAAAACAGCTTTAAATTGCTGCATGAATTCATTATGTTCCTATTCTTCAAAGTATTAACTTTTTTTTTACTTTTTTTTTTTTTTTTTTTTTTTTTTTTCACAGGAACTGAATATATCAGTTTGGAAAACCAAGCAAAACAAGGACAGACTTTAAAAAGCTTGATTACAGTTTATTTTTGTTGCATGTAATTTTCAATAAGAGTAGTTTATTCTAACAGCTGTAATAAGCATAGCAGATTTGAAAGCGCTTTCATGACTGCTGGGTCTCTTTGTCTCTGATGATGGAGGTGTCTTAATTACTGTTTGTTTTTGTAAATTTTAAGGATTAGTCATGCTTTGATGCCAGATGACTCAGTTATACCGTACATTTTCAAATCTTTGCATTCAAAGGCTTGATGGAGTTGGGTCCTGATAGGAAACACTGCTTCAACCCATAGTTAATCTTTCAGCAAAAGCATTCTTGTATGTCACGGCCAGCTCTTAATCTGTTTATATGGAAGTCTGACAGTTTTGGAAGATACCTTTTAATGTGCACACTTCCGTTACTGCATCTGTCTTTCTGCAACTTTTATTTGCTGGGTAAATGAAAATTGTCTCCAGATCCTGTTGACACAAGAGGTGGTGACTAAAATGTGGATCAGAACTTCTTGCTCCATGAAAGAAATGGCAGATCTCCTGTTGACTTAATAAGGCTGAGGTTTTGCTCTAGCTTCTGTTATTGCTATTCAGAGGGCTTTGGTAGTTTGTGTCCACAGAGCCTGAAGAGTGTTTCTGGGAACTGAGAACGTGATGTTTCTTTCCAGCCACCACTTTCATTTTGTGACACTGTTCTAGTTTTGGGAAGTCCAGGGAATGATTTTCATAGTGTGAAGATTGATTTGGAGCATTAAATCCCCACCAAACATACAAGTAAACCATTACCAGGAGAGTCTAGCGTAGCTGTGGATGCTTTATTTGGTAGGAACTGCATCTTTTGGTTGGATCAGACTTCATGGCTTTGTCATGTAACTTTTGTAGAGACAACCAGCCTCTCTTGGCCTTCTGCTCCCTCATCGATCTTATTTATAATGCATACCTGCAGCTGTGCAGTCTTCTTGTTTACTGGGACAGCCATATTGCGGCCTACTTTTCTCAAATGCTAAATAAATCATTAGCAGGACTGAGGAGCCATGATTTCATTTCAGTGATTTCTATTTCAAGCAAATAATTATCACCTGTTCATGCAGTGTTTAACACAATTGTAAAGGAAACATTGGACCCCTTACACACTGTTTAGCACTCTCTTGGCCCACATTATGCCATCCTCCCTTGCACTGCTGTGACTGTCATGCCCATTACACTCAGCCCAAGTTGGTGCCCAGCATCCCACAGCCCATTCCAGCACACCAGCACAGCAGTGTTCCTGCCCCCTGCACTGTTCCTTCTCTCCTGGCTGCTGACACCAAGTTGGTCAAGATGTCCTTGTGTTCAGTATCCCCCCACCCCAACATCCTGTCTTCTGCGTTGGTTTCCTTCAGATGAGAGATCTGCCTGTAGCCAGAGCTTCTCCAACATGCTCCTTCCTCCAACCTCTCCTTGCCTTACAGACTTTTTTTTTTTTTTTAATGGATGTCAGTGCTTTGGCCCAAAGTGGAGTAGTGCAGTTGGAAGAAGTTGGATGGACTGGAGAGAAATAGCGTACCTGCCAGCTGTCCACAGTAAAGCTAAAGGCTGGATCCAGTTTGTGAGGGGTAGTTCCCTTGAACATAAAAACTGTGCATGGGAACTCTTGAGAACAAGGCCCAGGTCATTGCAAGAAGTGAGTAGGATTGAAATTGCTGCTTTCTATTCAGATCCTGGTTCTGTAGAGTTGAGCACTTTACATTCAGAGGGCTCCAGAGACACCAATTTGTAAATTATAAAATGTATTACAAACCAACCTAATGCCTTCAGTGTTAGCCTTCAGCTTAAGAACAATGATCAACATGTACAGAAGAGCATGCTAAAAGTGGCAATCTACAAGAGCAACCACTGATTAGAATCTATATATGTTTACTGTGATATATGTGAAAACTGAGTTACTTAAAACTTCAAACTGAAATGAATGGGAAATTGTTTTATCTCTTGGGGGAAAAGAAAGTTGTTTCAAACTGCTAAACTTGAATAAACAAATAGTCTGTGCAATAAATAGTTACACGATGCACAATTAAGATAAAAGATGATTAGTATGCTAACATTTTATATGGGTTTGGCTACATTAAAAAATAGAGGTATATAGTTATCTGTCTTCAGTTCTGAACTATAACTATGTTAATGTGTCTCAGTACATACCTCATCGTATTTTATAGGTGGCAAAAGTGGAATATGTTAGAAAAAAGCCAAAATTAAAAGAAGTTCTGGTGAGATTAGAAGAGCATATGGAATGCACCTGTACATCATCAAATACTAATTCAGATTATAGAGAAGAAGAAACTGGTATGTTTTCCTTTTATTTTTGCATTAATGCTGACTTAATATGGGCCTTATTTTTATATTAGTAAAGAATGTAAAGCAAACTTTGCTTCTAGGGAATTCAGTAGAGAAGCTCCCAGCTACTTCTCTGTGTGTCGAAGATGCAAAATTAGGGACAGTTTGTGCTATATAAAGAGTTTGGATTTGAAGTTTAACGTGTATCAATTCTCATTAGATTAGCCTTTAAATAAATGTAAATGCCCAGTAGTATTCAGGTCTTACTGCATTGAGTTAAAGGTTGCTGTGTTGCAGCTTATTGGTGAACTCTGTTGCCTAATTTCTTTAGACTTTTTGGAGACAGGGCTAAGGCTGAGATTTACTTGACCTTGGGGAAAATATTAATGAAGTGAACATTAAGCACTGAGGAATAAATTCAGTATTCAAGACTAAGGAGTTTTGAAACAACATTGCCTGTTCCTATTGTTTTCTTACTTTATTTATAATCAAAAATGTATTGTCTGTTGTCACATTAAACCTAAGTTTGCCTTATCAAGACAACATTTAAGTTGCCATGGGGAAAGATTTATGGCGGAAAATATTTACTTTCAATATGACTTTCATAAAACCAACTAAAATCATTAGCTCAGATCCTCTTACTAGGTTGCAGTCAGTGCAGCACTTGACACATTCAGGAAATGCACTACAGTAGTTCTTCTGATTTTGGTTGAAGGCAGGCTCAAAAGCTTGTTTTGCACCTCTGCTGGGCATTTAGGGGCACAGCACACCCAGCCCAAAATTAGTGTCAGTGAAGAGCAGGTAAATACAGGAGGAAAGTGGCCCAAAGGTGGTGGATTTTGTAGGTGGCTGGGTAAGGAAGGGTTGTCTGTACTGTCTCCATCCAGCGTGGAGACATAAATCTGGTCTAACTGAATGTAAACTTCAGCTGCTTTGTACAGAGCAGAAGAATTAGAAGTTGTATAAAAGCAAAGTTAGGCCTCTGCTGTGATTTTATTGGACATCAAGTTATAATCTGAGCTGAGTGTTTTAGCTGAAACTAGGTTGAGTTATGAGTAGACCAAACCACATTTAAAATGGTTATTTTTATGTGTGTATGGTTTGATATTTTTTCTATGTCTTCTATTTGGAAAAAAAAAGTTTCATTAGATTAATTTCAGTTTTCCAAAATGTCTTTAATTGCCAAAGACTAAGCAGTTAAGATTTTTCAGATTAAAACTTTTCTTTTTGATGTGTGTGAAAAATGGGATAGAATTGTCATGGAAGAATATAGATTTCTAGGATTTAATTACTGATAGGAATAAAACTTGCACCAGCAAGTGGATGGTGAGCTGAAAATAGCTTAACTACAGAGCTGAAAGCAAATGTTGAATACTGCATGGTAACAGTAATTATAGATGGCTCTTGGAAATGACGTATGCAATGCCAACTTCGTTTATTATTTCTTTACTTTTGTATAATTACTTTGTAAATGGAATGTCAAATCAGACGTTATAAAGTTATTGCTTTAATGCAGAGGATAATGAAACTTCTTTGAAATGTAAATGGTTTGAGTATTTATTACTTCAGTGTTCAACGAAATGCATTACCTTAGGGCTTTTTACCAGCCCTGCCCTTATGTTAACAGGAAGGCCTAGGGAATCAGGTAAAAAACGGAAACGAAAAAGGTTAAAACCAACATAAAACCCACTGGAACTATTTGATATTCAGGTAGGACCTATATGTTGAACACCCTAATAGCACAAGTACTGGAAAACTTAATCAAATATCATCACTTCAACTTAATCACTGTTCAGAATCTTGACACTTGCTACCTCAAGGCTGCAAAGAGATTAGATTTGATTGGCTTTGATAATTCTACCTGCTGGTATTTTTCCTTCAAGCTCCACATCACCATCAGCATCTTACATTCTTGAGCTACTTCCTTTTCTTGCCTTTTTTAATTTCTTTTCTTTTTTTTTTTTTTTTTTTTTTTTTTTTTCCATTGCCTCTGCTTTTGTTTCATTATTATTGATTTCTGAGGTCAAAGCATCATGTAATAATGCATGAATGAATTGCCAGGTTACAAATTCTTGCGTTCCCAGTCATTGGCTGTAAAACATTGAGTGTACATACAGCAAATACTATTATATCCATGACCATCAAACCCATGTCTTGGCATGAACTGGGATTGATTGTACATGCACCTGAGACGGTCTGATGATCTGCCTACCTGACAAGGAATATGCTTAGAAATACATTTTTTTGTTGCAGGGCCCTGTGTTACTTACACCAGAAAATTAAGATTTTTTTTTCGTATCTTTAGCCTCAGTAGGATGATGACAGTCAATCATCAAAATTAATGAGGTTTTCAGTGTAGCGAAAAGCTTACACCCTCATTGCAAAACCGTCTGAAGTCCTTTGGCCAACATATTAGCAGTGTATGATGATGACAATACACGTTTCAAATTAAAGCGGAATTTCCATTTCTTAATGACTTGAAATTATGTGAACTGCAGCACTTGCAATTGATTCCAGTATTTGGAGCGGGAATGATTTCGATTTTACAGTGTACCCTTACACCTGGATGTTGGTGAATTTAATTTCAAGCACCTATTTTTGCGCGTAAACTCCCAGTGGCAGTTTTCATTTATACTGATGTATCGTTTCTAAAGAATGCTAAACTTGATATCCTGTTTCAGATTAACAGGTATTTATTGGGAGTAGTATGATAGAAGCAAAGATTTTCTAAAATTCAACTTTAAAAGTGAGCATGTAAACTCAATCAAAACAGCATTTAGAGCTTCTTGTCCCAGGTTAGTGACTCTTCATGCAGAACAGTTTTTTTTAAGTCATCTACTTAGAGGGTAGGACCTTTGATTCTAATCATAGAGTTATTGTATCTTTTTTCTCTCCTGCAGATGTAAGGTGAAAATAAGCTAGAAAAAAAACTTCTCTCTGGGACATGGATGTACATGGTTTGTTACATTCCTGAACCTACTATGTATGGTGCTTATTGACTGTATACTTTATTTGTTCTCCTGTGTGAAAAAAACTGGCTCAAAAGAACACTTAATGAGAACAAAGAGACAATGTACATTTGTTTAATGTGACATCAAAGCAAGTATTGTAGCACTCTGTGAAACAATAGGAAGCTTCCCTGTCCAAAAAAGAAAAAAAATGAAAGAAAGAAAAACAGAAAAGAAAAAAAGACAGTTTGAATGAATGGAGGATACCAAAAGTACTCAAAAACATGACAAAAATCTAAGTGAATAGTGGATTTCTGTCAGAGCAGTCAACGGTGCTTTACGTCAAGAAATGTGCCTGCGTTCTTGATGAAGATGGATGGACACTGGTGGACTTCAGGCACAAAAAAAGCAGGAATGTATGAAATGATCAAATGCCACGCAAACACTATAGAACAATACATCCTTGCTTGGTGGTGTTTTAAAAGTCTATACAAAAAAACCTTCTGGGGAGCCTTAAGTGGATTTTTTTTTTTTTTTTTTTTACACCATAAAGTGATTATTAAGTTTTCTTTTTACTCTTTGCCTAGCTTTTTATTATCTCTTGGACTACATTTGCCAATAACACATATAAAAGACTGGTATAACAATAAGCAGAACACAAAACATTATGGTATTTCTCCTAGTGGGATGCAAACTAATGAGATGTATTAAAATAAAAATGGTATACCTATGCATAATTTTCTAGACGTTTCTTGGTTTATGTTCCCCAACTTCCCCCGTAATTTAAAGCATTACATAAAAAGAAAAAAGAAAAAAAAGAGAGATGTGCGTAAACAAATCATAGGATATCCATGCAAAAATCCTTTTTCTTTCCTTTAAGACTTATGCCAGTTGCCTACTAGTGATATTGTGTTAGCAATTGTCATTCTTATCAGTATACAGATACTTTTATTTCACATGTTGGAGCTGTGTGAAATGTACAAATTCTTGTATCTGCATTGTACAATGTCATGGTGGCATGGGAACTACCTTGCTGCAAATATTTGAACAAAACCTAAAATTCTTTATTTTTGGTAAAATGTTATGCTTTATGTGTATTCAACAGAAATATGTGTTTTTGTAAAGGTGAAGTTTGTATTTTTATCTAAAAATTAACAGTTTTATATACCTGAGAAAGCCTGCTATGTTTTCTTGAACCAAAAAAAAAAAAGAAAAAGAAAAAGAAAAAAAAAGCATTTTGTGGTCATATTTTTGTAGTAGAATAGCCCAAATAACATCAAAATCTATTTTAACTATAGCAGGGCAGATAAAATACTCTGGCACCAGTTCCTATGTTTTCAAAGTGCCAAAGGATTAAATGTTCAGTTCCCCACAGATTGCAGTGGGAGCCACATGGCTAAATCCTTCTGTACTGCTTTGGAAATTTAGGGCTGTGCCAGATATGACATGGCTACTCACTTGGCCAAAATCACTGCCCCACCCCAGTAGTTTGGATTATGTACCCTTTGTTTAATTTGGATTATCACATTGGGTATGTGAAATGAACTACTGCATTCTTTTATTTGTGAAGCATCTACAAAGAGATGAAAGAGTTTTCTTAGTTTGGAACGACAAAAAGGTTTGTCTTGAAGAAAGTGTTTCCACTTAAAATATCTTCAAATGTGAATGAACTGCAGAACCTTAAAACAACAAAAGAGAGATTTTTAACTTTCCATTTCTTTAAATATAGTTCAAACATTCCCCTCCTCTTCCTGTAGCTATGTCCAATTTCAACCAAACAAAGCAATGTTAGCTAACAGGCATTATTGGCTTCAGATGCTAATGCAGAGATAGAGTTAGTCACCGTTTTGTGATCATTTTCCCAGTGTATTTGTTGAGCACCAAAACTGGAAATACATTTAACTAAGATTGTCTGTGCTTGTTTTCCACTGAGTGTACTGTTCACAATGTTATGCACATGAATGTATGTGTCTGCGTTTAAAAAAGTGTATAAAATGTAATTTATATATTTATGTTTCAGTGGGATGCCAATAATGTTGCTCCGTTCCTTTTTTGTCTAAAAGATATCTAATGAAAAAAAACATATATCCATTAAAATCATGTAGATGAAAAGCATTATGTGACCCACTCAGACACTGTGCAGGTATGAAAGGATGTCAAAGTCACTTAAGTGGAATAATTTGCAAAACAACTTTTTGAGAGTCCTGTTGTTGCACTGGCATAAGAAGGTTGCATTCAGATCTGTGGGCCAGCTTCCCTGGAGTAACTCCATTGAGTATAATGGAGCTCTGCTGATTTACATCACGAGTGAGTCTGGCCCTGTAGTAAAGTCTTGGAAAAAAAAGCAAACTGAGAGGCATGCATTTTATTGGTGCCTGTAAATAAATGTGCTATGTATGCCAACTTCAGAAAACCAGGAGAGAATGAAGACTGAATGGAGTCGATTCCCGTAGTTGTTTGTTTGAGACTTGTGGTCTCGAGTTAATTTTGTTACCAGTAGTGAAATGCACATGAGTCTTTGTTCTCAAGCACAGTGTCTATATGGCATGCAGCAGAAAACACAAAAATCTCAGGGCTATATTCTCAGCTAGTATAAATTGGCAAATGTTTTTTACTTCAGCCGCCCCTAAGCTAATTTACATCAGATGAGGATCCAGTCCACGGTTTTTAAAATCATAGGAGTAGTGTCACGACGTGAGCATCACTTACTGTAGCGCAGCTGAGATACTGCCTGCCAGCCTTTTGAACATTACGGGCTGTGGTATTAGTCCTTCTTCTTCAAAGTGGCAGATACAGCCAGAAGGAACAGTAACGTTAAAGGCTGTGACACAGGAGACATTAATTCAAAGTTAAGTTGGACATTTCAAGGGCCATATCCTCAGCTGGTGTAAATCACCATCACTCCATTGCCTGCAATGGAGCTGTACCAGCTTACACCACTTGAGGGGCTGGTCCCTCATTCTTGCTCATCCCTTTCGCTACTCGGTCCTGCAGGGATCTCAGATTGTTGTGTACGGTTAATGTAATCCTGTGTTCTCTAATACTTAAGCACAATAAGTGAATATAAGAATGAGTGTCAGACTTAACTTTGAATGTCCAAGCTCTGAAATGGTTTGTTTCACCATTGTGGCTGTAAATTAAACAGTTCTCTGTGCATTTGTGAATGCCGTGTCATATCTTCTTCCACTGTCTGCTGGAGGTGGACTCCATCTGGACTTTTGAAGTGCTGCATTTGGAGTGTTACAGGGAAGGGTGTGAACACTCGGAGCTGCAAGATACCTGATTAACAGCCCTTGTTATTTGTGGGGTGGGGGGCTAGTAGGGGGCTTAATGAAGGAGTTGAAGATGGTAGTTGTTTTAAGTCATGTTTCCATGCAATCCTTTAACACCTTGTTGGTTTTGTCCTTGCATATACTAGGTAGGGATTTGGGGATAAAACATTTTTCTGTTTTACATTCTGCAGTCACTTCCTCTGTCCAGAGATTCAGAAGTTGTTGGTCTGATTTCATCTTTTTTGAGGTCTCTTCTGGACAGAAAGTATATGTGTAGGACATTGCTCGAAAACAATCCCTGTGTTATAATATGGTGCATGATCACCGATTCTGTAGTCAATTAATTATATTTAATTCTGTGCTTCATCTTTCCAGAGCTGCCCTTCAGTTGCTTTTGTTGAGTGAAACCGAGGATTACGTGGCAATTTGCTTTCCTTTTCTCCTGTCCTCCGTCCTGCTTGGCATCTGCTTTATTAGACAGTGCGCGGTGACTACAGGCAGTTGCTCCTCTCCAGCCCTGGAGTTTCCTAGGCAGCTCCAGCACTTCTGAGTCTTTGAGCTTAGGCTTTTTACTCTGCTTGGAACAGCATCTCATGGGTCTCCTCCCTCCAACGGGCTTCAGAATTCCAGCTATGAGGTTCTCTTAGCTGTCCTCGGGTCCATGTTGCCCTTCTGTGGTCTACTTTCCAGCTATTCTCTGCCTGACTTTCCCATCCCTCTGTTTCTGTCTCTCAAAAATTATTCTCCCTTCCTAGGATCTGTCTCATCATGTCTCTTCTTTCTTGTCCTGCCTGACAGAACAGCCTTTGATCTGTTTATCTCCAAATCAGTTGCTTTATCTAGGCATGTGCCCTGAGATCCTGTCTCCCAGGCCTACAGGTTCATAACTGACCCCCATGAAAGACAAATGCTGTTACATAGAGACGTTTATGGAGAGAAGAAGATTCATCTTTGCATTTGAAAAAATACTCATTACTGAAGGCTCCCTGCTAAGGCTCTGTCCAATTCCAGTGACAGTGCAACTCTGGAATAGTGGCATTGAAGCTATTCCAGACATCTGACAGTTCACTTAAGATCAGTGGCCCCGTTTATAATTTAATTTGAAAGTGTACCCAAAAGCAAAGATAAAGTTTCAAAGCTACCTCAGATTTTTATGCTCATATTTTACTGTAAATTGAAGGGAATCATGGTTGTAGGCCCCTTCCATGGCTTTGAAAATCTTACTCTGAATATTTATTTGCCCCTCTCTTGGGCTGGAAATCATGGCTGCTTTGGAACAGAAACAAGGTGGAGGTTTTCAATGAAGTAATTTTCTTGGTGTTTCTAATACGCCGCTTCTAGTACTAGTAGATCTCAGAAACAGATTCAGGTAAAAATTTAAACCCATAAGAATCCCACTTAAATTTGCTTTAATTCCAGGTAACAGAGAAAAACCTATCAGTGTTGCCTTCCTCAAAAATCAGCCTATGTTTTGTGTTTATTATTCCATTTAATTACTGTGTGTTTTCCCTCATTTTAATATCAAGGTATTATTCCATGTCTGAACTTTTATGTGCTGCTCTTTGCTGTAGCATCTCTGCAGCACAGCCTTGAACTGATCTGTACTCATATCTCCTCTGAAATAAAGAACTATTGTTATCCCATTTTAGGCGAGACCGAGGCATGGAGAAATGACTGTGCAAGGTCACACAGCAAGGCTATGGCAGAAGCAGGGATAGGACTCAGATCTGAGTGCTCATCCAGTGCCCTAAATCACACGACCATCTTCCCTTTCCAAGAATGAATCCTTGCACCCTTAGAGCTAAATACTGAAAAGATTGAGGGTAAGTCATTTTGCCTAATTATTGTGCATTGGATACATGAACAAAAACCACTGCCATATTGTCAGAGAATATAGTGACTGATGAAAATCCAGCTTTCTGCCCATGCAATTATGTAGCCTTTTATGCTATCATGAGCTAGTCATTTCCTGCATCTCTAAGGAGTCAATCTTTTGTGACTTATAGTGAAAATTATGCACATAGAACCAATCAGCACTCAGATTTTATGGGAATTTACAAAAATTCAGTAGACAATTTTCATTGTACTTCCCTTCAGTGTCATTCATTCCTTTTATGGTGTGGGTAACATTTCCTAGGGGAACGGGTTTTATCATGGGCCCAATCCTGAATTTTTTTCCCAAGACCTAACATGGAAAAGCACTTTAAGAGGTGCCTGTGTTTGCCCTTTCTTCAAACTAGTGCCTAAGCATGCTCGCAACTTTGGACAAACATCCCATTGACCTCAGGCAAATGGAGCAGAGTTGATGCTTTATTATTCTTTTTAAGTAGGGTGTGCCTTCCTGACACAGGATCCCAGTTGTGGGATGGGGGGTCTTTGTGCTCTTAGAGTGTTAAAGTATGTTGTAAGCAATGCCAAAGATGAAGTAACAAGACTAGAATATTCAACTAGAAAAACAGCTGGTAGAGTTCCACTCTCTTCTACTCCTGTGAAGGTGGCCATTTTGAAATACGTATTTGTTCTTTTCTGGGAAAGTACTTTCCTGATGTGGGTGGATTTCAGGACTGCAATTGCTAATGCCAGTGAGCTGATTTAGGATTTTCTGTTTGGGTACCTCAGAGAATATAATTTGAAAACTCGTACCCATAACAGACAAATTTGAGATGGGAAAACTGAGCAAATTTCATGTGAAATTTAGCAACTTTTAGCTGAGGGAAAAAAAAACAAAAAAGAATTGGAAAATAAAATGAACAAGATCAAAAGATTGATCATTAATTTTTCAGTTGTGGAATGTTACCTATCTCTTTAGTCATTCTAATTATTTGCTGCATCAGGCTAAATTATGTGCTGAAGTAGCTCAGAATCACTACCACACGTAAAAAGTTATGGCTGTTTCTCGTTGAACTGCTACCTATTATCATGGCATATGACTGTGAGGTGGGGCCTGCAATCGCAGTTGTAAATCAAAGAACAAGTCATAGGTTAGGTACTGTTTTCCTTAGATATTGTCTCTAAGTTTGTTTTCTCTATGCTAGTCTCTTGAGTGAAGTTTGGTGAGCTTTTCAGTTGGGTGTAAAGTCAAGAACATGTAGTTCTCAACCTGAATCTAAGGAAGTGCTGACTCTTAGTCTTGTTCATAATCAATAGATGAAATTCTGGCAACATCCTGGTGATAGAATTTCTGTCCCTGAAGGTTTCAGTGTCATATTTTTCCAGTGCTACTTCTTCCCCTAGAAGGGAATCCAGCCATTATTATATTTGATTCATTAGCAGGCCATCAAATCTGACTTGGTTTGAGTTTTTAGCATCTAAAAATTTCTCTTTGGATTGATACTTGTGCATGCCAAATGTCTTCCAGAATCTTAGATAAAAATACACAAAGAAAGGCTGACATGTGTGTTTCAATAGAAAAGAAATCCACATGTGAAGGCTGGAGTAGTCCCTCAAACAGGGAAATAAGGAGCCAAGTTTGTAAAAAAGTGTTGCACAGTCATCTTCTCAAGATCAGACCTGGTGTTTTGGCCTCTACATACTGTCTTTGATCTTGCATAATGAAGGCAACTGGTTTTACTGTCCACCTTTGAAATTGAGAGTAGCTGTTAAGATCAGGCATGCAAAAAACAGAAGCACCCAGAGATACAGTTGAGCCCATGGCTCTTGAAATCCCCGGGGGATTTTGAAAATATCTTGATGCTTGACAGCAGTCACAAGTAAGTAGAATAAAAGCATTTTAAACACTTCTGAAAATCCCACCCTGGTTTATTTGGCAGGTGAAAAAAGAATCCAGGAAATATACTACATATAATGATCATTCAGTGACAAAGTAGGTGTTCATAGAAAATGCTCATGCTTAAATCTTTCAGCAGTTAATGATCATCTTTACAGACCATAATACCCGAATACTTCACTTATCGATACATCAGGGCTTGGATGAACTTTGAGACGTATGAAAATGGGACACTCCTTAGGCCAGTGGTAGCTCTATGTTCTAGTAACTGATCAACCAATTACATAATTGGCCAGATCACCAGCTTGCATAAATAGATACAGCTCCGTTGACTGGAGATGAGAGTTACCTGAGAATTGACCTGAAACTCTTGCCGTGAAGCAGATAATGGTTTTATATTTTGCTGCTTAGTGTTGTAAAAATAGACTCATTTCCTGGAGCAGTTAAAACAAGAAAATCTGGAAAACCAATTTCCCACAGAGACTCATCCACACTGGAATTTGCCAAGGTCCCCGGATGTGAACATGTGCTCTTAGAAAACATAAACCAGCAACTTTGTTTAGGGAAGCCTCTGACCTGTCAAAAATGCGGAGCATTTGTTACCAGACTTTTCCTTGGCAATTAGCGGGTAGAATTACTCATAGAAATTGTTTTGTTTGCTCACAAGGGGAGAAGAAAGACATAAATTCAAGATATCCCCTCTCTGACCACAAGAAAGAAGGCTCTGTTCACAGAGGGCCTGTGGGTGAAGTGCTGAGCGGCCTCAGCTCCCTTTGGGGTTGAACTCAAACTTGTAAATCTCAGTGAAGTATCAAGATCCCTCCAAAATTGCTGGACATCCCTAGCTGTGATATTTTTCAGCAGTTTAAGGGATTTGGGCATCTAATTTTAGTTTGTTTTTACAAGACTTTCAAGAAGCCTCAGTTGGCTTCATAATTTCTCTGACTTTGTTTTGCAGAGAGACTAATCTTGACCCAGGGTTTTCACCATGAATGTTGCCTTCCTTCTCTAGGTAGTGGCACTAAGACCTTAGGGGTTTTTTCTGCTGTTTGGTGTAGATGTTTCCCAGCAGTGACTTTTCAAGCGCCTGTTGTGCCCTGTTCACTGATGGGACACCCTGGCTTTTCACATGGGGAGTCCTTATTCCAGCCATGCTTCAGCTTTTCCTTAGCACTTTGGCTTTACATGTCTTTCCTGTATGAAGGTGGTGCTGGTTTAAGCTGAAGACCGGAGAAGTTTCAAGATGCCAGATTTTCTGCTATGGGCCCTGTTCTGCTGGAGCCTGTTGCCCAGCTCTGTCAGCTGTGTGGGGCCAGAGACAGGGGGAGAGATTCTGCAGCACTTCAGGGAAGTCAAGCTGTGCCTCCTTGTGCTCAAGCAGTTCTCCCCGAAGACACACCCTCCCTGGCTGCCACCAAATATACTGCAGTTACCCCTTTGCCCCTTGTCTTGAGGACTGATTCCCTGATACCAACATGTCCCTCATGCAGAGGAAGGTCTCATGCTGCATTGTGCGGTTGAGGAGATCTGGCATCTACTTGACAGCAAGATTTCTGTGCAGACTGAGGGCCCTGTGCTCATGCACCTGGGAGTGAAGACATTTGTTGGTCTGAACTCACCCAGAGTAAAGTAAGCTGCTCAGAGGTCTCCTTGGAGCCAGGAAGCTACTAAAAAATGTGTTCAGGATCTGAATTCCCCTTGACTGCAGTGGGTTTCTACAGCAAAAATGACAGAAGCAGTTTATCCCAGATAGAGTGGTTTCTTCAACAGGCCACGTATGAGTCCTGCAGGTTAACGCTCAGCTTGCATGCTTTACCGATTGCCACAAATACTGCTTTTAAATCAAATTGTCACTTTTTATTCAGGGATATGTTTCTCCTACGTGTGCTTCGGAAGAGCATGCCTAACAGCTTGTATCCATTTGTTGTGAAGAGCCTCCTGGCCGATCCAAAATGATTAGGCTATGTCTGCATATCTAATAGGGGTTTTGGGACCTTGCAGCTGGGATTAGCCAGTGCAAATGTTTCCCATTAGCTCCCTGCATTCCCCTAAATTGTGATTCAGCAAGAGAATCGGTGGAAAGCTGAACTTGAGGCATGTGAGATGTTTCTTTGAAGTTACTTGTGCTTAAAGTTAGGCATGATCTGAGTTGGCTTGCTAAGCTGAGGCCCTGAAGAACCTACTGTGCTAACAGTGTAAGTGTAGTCTTTTCCTCTTATGCATTGTCTGGAGTGATGTTAGTTTCAGAAGCAGTCTGCTCAGTAAACTAGTCCATAGTATTGAGGGAAAGTTTTAACTGTTGAGTGGCTTTCTACCAGCAAGCTCAACTACTCTAGAAAGCCCATAGCAATGCTTAAGCTCTCTGGACCTCTAAGGCCTCTTCCTTCCTTATTTTCTTCAGCATGTTTCTTTCCTAAGGCAAGTGAAAAAACAGTATCTTAAAATAGTAGCTTAAAAAGGTGGGAAATTAAGTAGATCATATCATCTTGATCCCTTTATCTCACTTAATTAAGGAGAAGTTTGCCAATAGTGATCTGGTATTTCCTAAAACAAGCATACATGAAGAACACTTTGAGCAACTTCAAAAGAATTTTCAGGCCAGATGAGGAAAAGATAAAACCAGAAGTGGAAACTTATAATACACTTTATAGCTCATTACTGACAGGAAGTACATTGTTGCATAGGATGCTAATGAATTCTGCAGGATGAGGTTTCCAAAAGAAAAAATAAAGGCACCTTCTGTATCTTAAAGGAAAGGTCTCAGGACCTTTGTAATTATGATAGGTACATAGTAGATGTTTATGGTCTTATCATGGAAAGAGTCTACCTCTGGGAAAAGGCTTTTAAAAGTTTGAAGTGTGTACACTATTGAATTTCTGTAGCAACTTCCTCGTCTAGCTGCGAAAAGTAATAAAGGGAATGGTAAAAGTCTATCTTGTTTTCAGTTGCTCTGTTCTACACCCTAGAAGGCAGAAATACTGCACTGCATAAATCTAGCTGCAGGGAGGACAGCAGGAACACATTTGAATGACTAAGGATGAACACAATAAAGTTGCTGCTGATGTTCTCAATCAGGTAGTGAGGATAGCAAAGAGGATAGCAAAATGGATACTCAGATTTAGCAGTGACACTTGTCCGGAAAATGAATATTTGATGGACTCTTAATTAACTCAGCTGAAGAAGTAATCCTGAAATCCTGGATTTGGACAAGGGCCTGAATCTGAAGCTACTGAATTTACTGTTAGTGAGTTAATGCTCTTAGAAGTGTTGTGAAACGGGAATATTTAATATTTGTAAAGCACCCAGAGATCCTACAGATGACAAGTAACAGTTTTCCACTGTTTAAAGAGTTCCCTGGTGTAAGCAGGCCCTTCGGTGGTGACTGGAGAGCTGAGGGGTTGTGCCCCAGGCTCAGCTCATGGTTTCAAGTCCAGACATGCTGTCCCCAGGTTAGTACCAGCTGGCGTTGGGTGCGCCTCTAACATGTGCAACGTGTTGGGCACAGGCCAGTTACCTTGCTGTGCTCCACCATGGGGGATACATCCACCTCTCAGCTCTTGTATTTCACTCAGATTGTAAGAATAGCTTTGCTGTGTGTATGAACATATTTTAGGCAGTAAGGTGTTTCCATCAGGCTGAAGCACACGGGTAGTGAAGCTTGAACATTTTTTTCTTATGTACAGGCAAGATATTTAAATATCGAGTTAGTTGTTCTTTGTATCTTTAGGCACCCAGTTACTTCCAAGCTTGTGGTCACTGGAAGTCTGTCTTACTGAAAATCAAGAGGCATTTGCCCTTGTGAAAGTTTCTACTCATGCTTGAAAGTGAGATTTGGACTCCTAAGTCACAAAGATGCTTTTGCAAATGTTGTATCTGTCTTTCTGCTTCTCTATAAATCAACCTGCTTGGCCTGAACTGAATGTTTAAATAATAAACAGCTGAAGGACAGTCTGATTGCTTCTTTCTGTTTCCCTTATGGAGCGCTTGGGGTCACATGGCATCTGCTCTGACCTTAAGGACCTGCTTTCTGGAGGCTCTTTTACGATGCTGGCAAACCCCACATTTTAACTAGCCTTTAAATAAGCCAGTCAGTGGTAACTATTCAGGACAGGGATTAGAAGAGTATTCTTACTGGGATACAAGATGGCTCTGTCCATGTGCTGGCCAGGGATGAAGGGCTGGAAAACTGTGTGGTGGAAGAGACTATTAATGTGATTTTCCACAACTTTCCTTGCAGCTGCATTTTTGAGGAGAGAGAGAGAGAGAGATGGCTAGGCTTGCAGTAACATGTTGTGCCGTCATAAATGCTACAGCCACCATCTGTTTCCAGCCCACGACTTGAAAGAAAACTGAGCAGTAATCTCATAATTCACATGAGCATTTTACACTTGTGAACCCTTCCCAACCTTTGTCTAATAATGAGGGGAGTGCATGGTGCTAAGGTTTGTATTTTTCCTACACGTATTAGTGTTTATTTGTATGTCTCTTTCTGTTGGTTTTGGGGTTTTTTGTTGTTTGTTTGTTGTTTTTTTTTATTATGGGCCCATAAGAAAAATTCTCTGGGAGGAAAATCAGACCAGTTCCATGGTCAAAAGAAACATAATAAAGGCGAAATCCCAATTCCATTGACCTTGCTGGCAAAATTCTCCAGGAGGAGGTGCATTTAACATTCCACACTGTGTCTGTATTGGTTACTTGTTGAATAAAAGAAAGGAAAACATTAGAAAGTGAAGAGGCAGGTTGCTGAACTGCCCTTTCCCTGCAGAAGTAGAGCTGCTAGAGTAGCTGGACATGTGCATTTTAAAACCACACCATCAGATAGGATAGTAATGGTAGGTTGGATTTTAATGAAAACAAATTCTTCTGCTAATCTTTGCTTCGGGCTGGCCCTCCTGGGATTAAGGATACCACCTGCTGTGCCAAAGACATGCTCAGGTTCGAGTCTGAGAGTGACTGTGGTGAGCGATGGATCGCAGTCTGTCCTGTTGCAGTGCCCTCAGGGAAGGCAAAGAGTTGAGATCATTTAGTTGATGGAAATACTGCTCCCCTCCAGCCTGCAAAGCAAGGCTAGCATCATTAAGGATTTCTTTTTGACTGTTCTGCAAAACCAAGGGCTGCTGTTTCTTTGGGCCTCCTCTCGTCTTTGGACCCAATTTGCACGCCTCTTCCTAGCACAGCTGAACTGGCTGAATGAACTCCTGCTCTCCTCTGGCCTTAGAAACAGTGACTTTCATCATCTCGACCAGACTGCAGGGCAGTTTAAGGATGAAAGGGCTTCTCATTTCATATATCCCACTGCTGCTAGAACTATAAATCCTTGATGGACTGAGTTTATAGCAAACTGCTACTGCGAGCAAGTGAAATTTATTTTGTGTTGTCATATGTATGGTCAAACTGTCTAAGAATTTGCTGAACAAAGAACTGAGCTGCTGATGGGCAACCCATTCAATCTCTTCTCATTTTATTTAAAAATAATAAATAACTATCAATCAAAGGAACTTATTTTGACATGTGCTACCTGTTGGGTGATCCTCAGTATCTCCAAGATGTGTCTGTAAGTGGAAGAAAGCTGCCAGCTGTTGCCAGGTCCAGCATACATGACATGAAGTTCCACCAAGAAAAGGTTTGTGGCCTCACTAGGGGGGAGGTTAAAGGCCACGGCCTTTTTTAGCACTGTTTGCTGTTCTGAGTGTGCTTGGTCAGGTAGCAGGCGTGCACAGAGGCCATATCCAGCCACTGCTTGAATCAGTGACAAAGCTTCCTTGACCTGTATATGGCAGTGGTCCTTCTGTCTTGAAGTTTGCTCAAAGATGGATTGTTGGTGGATCTCTGGGGTCTAGAAAGCCAGCTTGTGTCTATTTTGGTGCCTTGTGATGTAGATGATCTAAAAAGGAGATAGTAGAAACTGCAAGCTGGTGGGGTCTGAATCACATATATTTCTGTATCATTTTCTTACAGAGCGAACAAGCCTGAAAAGTTACCTTATTTTTATTTTTTCCCCAGCCTAATTAATTATAGCTGGGGGTGTTGGGAGCTGTCATATTAAACCTTTCCCCGCTTACTCCACTTCTCCTGCCGGATTCAATCTGCAGCCTCCCACCCCCTCGTCTGTAGTTTATGGCCACATCTGGAGTGTCTGCCCTGCACACGTGCTGGTAGGAGCCTTCTCCCCACTGCCACACATGTCATGGCCTTTGGTGTCCGAGATGTTATAAGCATCTTTCCCAATGCTTGTTTTTGCATGAGAGGGAGAGAGAAAGGGGGCACGGGAAGGGCAATGGCAGGGAAGGCCTCTGACATGAAATTCCCAGGAATAGGATTTGCACATTTTATGACCGTTCAGATGGAAATGCAACGGAGCTGAATTATTACTCCTTAATCCTGCTTTCTCACTTTCCTCCCAGTAGCCTCCTCCCCTCGACTTTAGGTAATACAGAAGCTTATAAACAAATCCCACCGCGTGAAAAATAGCAAAGGGGAAAAAAAAAAAAAAGGACCTGGGTTAGGGCTGTGATGGATAGACAGGTGGAAGGCAGGCACCAGAAGGGAGGATGAATGGCAAAAGCCTTTGATGGAAACACTAAAGAGCTATTGAAAATCTAAGGGGTGGGGGGAGGGAGGAGAAAGAATAGCAGGAGGAGGGAAAGCAAGGGAGCCGTGCCCCCCTTCCCCCCCGCCCTCTTTCTCAGGATGTTGAAAGTATTTGTCCTTCGTTACAAAATGATTGAACTGCCGCCAGGCCAGGCCACCCTTCCAGCCATTGCACTGGGAAACTGGCACTTCTGAAAGCCTCGTTGCCTCTCAAATTTTATAGCTTTCCCTTTTTGTGGGAGTTTTTGTGTTGTGCTACTTGCAGGATTGTTTTCAGATTTGCTGCGTATCAAAGAAACTATATTTTGTTGCTCTGACAAACACAGAATCCAGGTAATGAAAGGAAGAATTACAAAATAAAGGCCCATTTTTATCAGAATACCCAGCTGTCTGCCTTTTATTGAGTCAGAATTTCATGCATTTGGTATTCACTATGTTGCATTAATATTCCTTTGGTTTATCTCTAGCGTTTTTTGCAGGAGGAATTTCATCCTGTAAATAAAGCTTCTACTCTACTGATGTCTCTGTGTGCACAAAAGCAGTGCCTGTTCTTCACAGTCGGAGTAGTGAGGCTGATCCTGTTATATCATAATTAAAATGGTTTTTGCATCAGGCGAGTGCAGACAACAGTGGGAAGAGATAATCTTTCATCTTTTCAGAACGGTCCCTGAAGTTCTACAATGTCTTTTTCCTGCAAGATCTACAGATGGGAAAAACTGTTGAAGATATGCATACGAGACTTATTGCTGTCAGAGGCTGTATTTATACCATGTGTTTATATGTGTATGTATTTATATAAGCCTGATGCCTGGGGAGGACTGAAGCCGTGTGTATTCTCAAGAATTAGATCTGGGTGTCTGTAGATGCATCCTCCACCCAGGCTCTTGCTAACCAGGGGAGGTCCCAGGGCCGTTGGTGTCTACCCGACGCTACTCATGTGCCATCGCTGTCAGAGGCTGATGAGCTTGAGGTGCCCTGGGCAGGGGGGGTGAGAGGGCTCCTGGCTGTCCCCTGGGCAGGTACCTGCTCTGTGTGCCAGGCGGGTGCACGTCCCCCCCTTCCCATCGGCCGCATCGCCCTCGACACAGCCCCAGGGGCGCTCCTCCAAGTAAACAGTGCGGACAGTCAGCTGTCCACTGCATCCAAGATTAGATCCTGGGATTAGGTCTCTCATGGGCTGGGTGTGCTGTATAATTAAAATTGGCCTAGGAGAGTAGAGGCAATATGCAACCCCTACACAGCTGAAGGCTGGGGGGGGCTGTGCTTGCTTACAGACCGACTGCAGCTGAAAGTGAATCTTTCCACTAACATGACTTTGCAATCACACTTTCCACCTAGACATCTCCAGTGCCTGGGTACATGTTTACAATGCCCTGAGAGAGGTAACACTGCCTTTATCCCCATTTCCAAAAGATGAATAAGGATAAGTGATTTGCTCAAGGTTAGATGGGGAGTCACTGGAGATGGTGCTTCAGTCTCCTGCCTTCAAAGGAATTTGCTGCAGTGACCAAAGCAAACAGCCCCTGCTGTTACAGAGCCGGACCGTGGTGTGTCATTCACACTTTGTATCTGAGATGCTGTGTCTGGAAAGGTATCGCTGTCCTTGCGAACTAACTTTTAGTTCTTGAGCGTGGGTGAACACTTGTCATCGTGCCAGGATGACACAAAGTCTAGAAATTATGATGGCAATTCAGGTCATGGTATAACGGGAGAAAAATGCTGCCTCAGAAGTGTCCCCGTCTAGTGTCACTGCTAGTGATTATTTGAGCTGCAGGACATGGCCGTGGCAAAGATCAGGTTGTAGCTGATATGAATCATGCCTTAAATAACACTTTCCTTCTTACATTGTGAAAATTGCAGAGGTATGGGAAGTGAGGGAAAATGGGATCTCCCTGGAGGTTAAAGATTTTCCTTTAATCAGCTTTCATAATGTTAATTAAACGTTTGGAACAATGGCTCAGTCCCGGGATCCGCCCGCTCTTGCATAACTATCTCACAATACCGTTTTCACTTTCATGTTTATTTGCCAGCATGATTCTAAGCAAGAGCTGAGCAAGACTCCTGCACCAAGGAGCTACTTGGCTTTTGGAAAAACTCAGCTCCCTATTCTAGAGAGAGTGAAGACCCAAACTCTCCCCTCCTGAGAATGAGCAGCCTAGAGGGATCACAGCGCTTTGTCTGTCATCATTACCTCATCTGCAGATGGGGCTAATAAAAACTTACTGGTATTTTGAGACTGGTACATACAAATATATACGCACCCATATGGAGAAATGGGTGTGTTTATAGAGATCAGTACATGGATAGATATATTCCAGGTAGGTAAGATATTATATATTGCAGTGCAACTTGTTCCCTGAATTCTTCACTCCTTCTGTAGTGTAGTTGTTATATGCCCATGGGAGCCATCCCTTCTGGTCCTTTGAGCGAGGGGCTTAATATAACCCAGGCTTGTATCATACACACATGGAGAGCTCAGGGAAAGAGAAAATTTGGGGAATGGTTCACAGACAGGGGATGACAATTATTACCCCAGGGACTGCACACCACAGGAGCAGGAGCTGTGCCGGGTGTACTTCCACAGCCCAGGAGAACCTCTTGGTGCCAGACTGGTGTGTCTCTTCTGGTGGTCTGAGATGTGTCGGTATGTCCCAGTCTAGTGATGATGTGCGCAGAGCACCCGCCAGGCACCCGCATGCAGGGGGGTGCACAGGCATATGGAGCCACAGCCTGGCCACCTTTGATCTTCAAGTTAGAAAAGACTTCTTTCAAAAACAAGGCATTAAAACTTATAAATGTCAGCCACTATCAGAAAAAAAAAAAAAAAAAAAAAAAAAGATTTTTAAATATGTGCAAAATGCAGTTTCTGCAGAAGGACCATTAATCAGCTGCTGGGAGAACTGCCTTTTTTAAGCTGCAAAGATGAAAACAAAAAGCTCTGAGTGCCGGGGCAGCTCCATTTTCTCGTTGTACGGATGGCGGGTCTTGGTGCAGGAGGGCACCTATATCCATGCAGGCTCTTGCTTCCCTAGCAACATGTTAACATCTTTGCAAGAGCTGTTTAAATACGCCGAGCCGCTTGCCACGCAAGCTCTACATGGCAGTTTCCCTGTTGACACATGCTTTTGTCTGCTTAGAGGAGGTGCTCTGTAAACATAGATGGTTTTCATGTTACCTATTTCTGATTCATTGGTTCTAAATTAGTAGCTCAGAGGCACATACCTTTTGTACAGGCAGGGAAGGGATTGCCTCTCTTCTCCCCACCTTTGGAAACTTTGACCTGCTAAGATCACAGACTGTAGGAAATCTCAGAGGCGAAGTCCCAGGTAGTGCCAGCAGTAAAAGCCTGGAGTAAACAGATTAGGTGTGTTTGAAAGGGAGCTTGGACTATCTGGCTCAGTTTCCATACACCACAGGCAAGATTAATTTCAAGACTGATTTTGATAGTGTGAAGCCTTCTTCCTTAAGAGGAGAATTGGCTGTGTAATTAATATATAAACTTTTAATTTTTTTTCTCTTTGGCAGTATGAAACACGAGGAATCGAAACTACTTCTCCACACCCCTTCGATTAGCACAGGAGTGGCAGGAGGAGATTTTTCTCTCCTGGTCATTCTGAGCAACCTTTGAGCCCAACTTTTCCACCCTGTTCCCATTAAGAAGGCGCAGAGGCCACGCAAGTGAGCCCCCAGCCAGCTGGGAGACGTCAGCTGCCTTCAAAGCCTCTGCCAGCCCTTCTGCGATAAATCATGGTGAGGTGTGTAATGCGTGTGGTATCTGCCCCATATCCCACACAGTTCTTGTCCCGGCAGAGATGAATTATTTTTTAAAAATTAGAGGACAAAAGGGAAAAACCATTTCTGGAACTTTTAAGTCACTTTATGGAGCAGTCAAGGCTATAGGGGTTGGGTCTTGTTTGACTTTAACTGAGAGCTGCTGGCTGTAGGTTTTACCACCCTTCTGCAGGAGTGGGGTGGCAAAGGCCTGAAAGCTGAGCTGCTCCCGCCTGGATCCTCCCTTGCAGATGGCAAAGGACACTGTTAATTTATACTTGAAAGCAATACAGAACCCTGTCTGCACATTTTGGGCTGAGACAAATGAAAATTTTGTTGTCAGTCTGGCTTGGCATCACCTTTCCGATTCTCTTTTGTTTTCTCTCCCCGTGAATCATCGCTGCATTCACTTCTCTTTTGTTTGTTCCATAATTGCTGGCTTAACCTGGAGGCACGAGGCTTCCTTGTGGAAACATCACCACGCTGTCAGTCAGCGAAGGAGAGGTGGTACAGCTGGTACAGACCTTCCTCCCTCTCAGGAGTGAATGAATCATCCCTTGAATATGCAATATCATCCAGGACAGGAGCCAGGATCCTCAACAGGCACATGAATTCCAGCATCTCTGGAAACATTATTTCCACATTTTGGGCAGACTAAGAGACAGTAAGTAAATAAGCAAGCTGTGGCATTTGCAATCTCTGTAGTTTTATTTAAAGTGACTGCCTGTGCTCTAAATCCTTGTGTGGGTATTAAAAATACAAGGAGCATGTATCCTTGATCTGATACTGCCCAAGGCAGCTTCAGGGTATGGCCCATTTAATGCCATTGAGCAGTCCATTGAACAATTAAGAACCCACCAGAAACAGTAACTGCCTGCTTTCCTCCTGAAAACTCACCAACCAACGCATCCCAAACCCTCTCTGTCCCTGGCCTCTACATTTCTCCATCGAAACAGTGTCAGTGCTGTCTTTTGGTCCCACATGGAGATGTTTCACATCACCCTTGCACAAGAGCAGCAAATGTCACACGGTCTCCTTCCCTCAGCCAGGTTCTTCTTTGAAAGTGTTTCCCCTCCAAGGAAAGGCCAGTTTCTCATGGCTGTTCCTGGGCTGTGGGTGGGACATAGCTGGGGAATCAGGGAAGCTTCACTGCACCATCGGGTAGTCCATGGTACAGCATTTTATAACATCCACTGACTTTGCTAAGCTCTCCTGTGCTGTCCTCATGAATTCGATAAAACGGCTCCTGAATGAATATACAATTAGATTTCACTGTTGAATGTGTGAGAAATACAATGGGAGAGGAACGCTGACCTGATCGGCAGAGAAATGCTGGTCAGGAGGGCTACGATGCTGTTTACTCTGTTATTAATACCAATAGCTAAGACTCCTTTTGCTTTGTTTTTGTGACAAGGTTATAGCTACATGTTAACCTTCATCAGTCCTTCTGATGATAATGGTGAAAGTGAAATACCATTAAAATTATCTTCCTATATGTTTAAACCACTCTGGCCCTTTTCCAGGCAGTATTTGTGCCCCTGTTTATGCCGCAGACCCTGGTGACCCTAGAATACTTTTATTTACAGCAGCATAAGCATCATTTCCATGGCAACATGCTTTTCAAGCTGCAGATTGAGGTTTGCAATTTCCTAAGCAATAGAAGAAGCAATGGTGGATTTTTTTTCCTAATCAGCTAGTAGCAACTTTCATGTGCAAAATGATCAGCCATGACAAATCATTTGAAAGCTACGTTATAATCAAGGCAATTTTAAAGCTCAGCATGGTTACCCTAAAAATAAAAGACAGTTAGATCCAGTTGTTTAATGGAAATGAAGATCCTGCAATGATACCCTCACTGCTACTCTAGTAAATTGGCTTCGACTTGCTCTGTGATGCAGCCTAATGACGAGCAGAGCAGTTTACTTCCCTAGAATGGCACATTATTTACAGGAAGACTACTACATAATTATAATCCTATACAGTTTCAGACAATGCTTTCCCATATTGGAGGAGATGACAAAGCCCATTTGAAAATGGTCCAAGATATCAACAAAGGAGTGTTATTAACAGATATGTTGGTGAGTGGCTCATGTGAAATTGCCCTTAGTGCTTTCTGCCTTCCAAGAGCATGGGGGTGGAGCTCATCCCCAAGATGGAAAAGCCACCTGTGAATGCACATATGCCAGTGAAGCTCTTGCCGTTGTTGTGAACAGAAATACAGGACTAAGTCTGTGGGGAAGCATCTCTCAGCAGCTCCACAGTGTTGCTTCCCTCTCCAAAATCAATTTTCAGAAGTGGTTAAGTGGTGCCACTCCACATACAGGGCAGCTGAGCTGCAGAAAAAATGAGATGATGTGTCTGGGGTTGCCCCAGTTGATGGTCAGAGGTGCTCTCTGGAGTCCCAGGACACCACCCTGTCTACCAGAGGCCGTGACCCATTTATCAGAGTAATGTGTTTGAAGGCTCGAGCTGTCCCCTGCTCAGCCAGTGTGGTACCCAGCGCTGCTGGGACCATTGCTCCTCACTGGAGGACAGCACTTCTCACAGCTGCCCTTCTCACTATCTCTCACTGGCAGAAAATTTACGTGAAAAATATTGCTTTAAGGAATTCAGAAAAAGGTGAGGCTTTTCTTTCATGTTAGATTGTCCTTGAGAGCAATGAAATCTCGCTTCATATCCAGGCAGGAGTTGATGCTGACCCAGCCAAGCCCAGAGAACTGCTACGTACCCGAATGGGTGGGCTTAGCAGAACTGACTCAAACCTCTGTAACACCAGTCACTCGTGTCTGATTGCTGAGTTAGACCTTAATGGTGAGGCTGTCACTATAGAATTATCAGAGATAAATTATGTAAGTCATGCTAGAAAATATTTCAGAGAAAATAGGAGTCACTGTTATTTTTTTAACCCAGAATTATTTAGGGTGACAGGTAAAGAAATATTAAACTACATTCTGTTCATGGTAGAGGTACATTCCTACTTGATAAAAAACATATTCATAATGATTTGCTTTGGGCCTCCAATATCTTTTTGGGCAAAACTTCCACTGGTTTTGAAAGCATTAGGACAGCAGAGGGGGCCTGGAGGCTTAGGGGCTCCCCATGTCTTGAGAGGTATGGCTGGTCATTAACTCTCGTGGGGGAAACTGAGCAAACTGTACTTTTAAACACCAGATTTTCCATACCAGAGACTCTTTCAGTTAGCATTCTGGGTGTTAAATATTGGACCAAGCATGCTACAGCTCAACATCAAAAGCTGTCAGGACATCAAGAACTGCAAAAAGCCCTGGACTAGATGACCTTTAAAGGTCCCTTCCGACTCAACCCAAACCATTCTATGATTCTATGATTCTATGGCTAAAGCCACTGCACCCTAATGTGTAAGGCCATCTTAGCACCCCAGCATCCTCCTCCCTTTGAACCTGATTGTCAGACTTGATTTGGAGTCCGAGCACCTAGGTTGGGAAATCAGGGAAATCAGGGAATGACTAATTATGTTCTGCCCTAGGGAAAGTGCTCACCCTCACACTGGCTGGCGGTGGAAGAGGGGGAAGGTTTTTCAGCCTGCTCTTATGGTTTCAGACTTGAACTTGGAACTGTTTGTTTTTGCCACGCCACCCCTTCCGCCCTAGTTAATAGTCAACTTTGAAACTCAGCTTTATGTCCCATGTGTTTGATTTACATTTCAAATGCAGGGCCAGCAGGGCAGGCTGTCTAAATCACTTGTCAGCACAAGGGAAGGAGGTGACACAGTGGGAGGAAAAAGTGAGACGCGGCTATGGCCCAGTATAAACGTCAGGCAGCTGGGCAGTGCTGTTACTGGGAGAGTCCCCAGCAAGTGACAACTGCTCACCTTGCTCAAAGGTTGAGGTCTAACCCAGGCAACACACAGGGACCAGCTTGTCTCCTTTGATTTACACTCCAACCCCACAACCCTGCATCCTGTTTTCCTTATCCGCTGCAGCTGTATGTGGAGGTGAAGTCTTGAAAAGACCTAGCAAGGGGAGTTTCTTTTGAAACCAAAAATAGCCTGTCATGATTTTTTTTTTTCTTTGGTCAGCATGTCGCAATCTTAAATTTATCACCGATGTGTAGCTGAATTGACATACAGGAAACCCATCTAGTCGTGAGTCGGAGGGCACAGAGCAGAGCGAGTTCACCGGCCACTCTTGAAAACTGTCTGGCTGGAAATATCATTTTCAGCTGCTCTTTGATGAGGTAACATCAAGGAGCAAAGCGACTGCACGCACCACACAGGCCATTGCCAAATGGTTTGCAGGGCCAGTCAATGCAGCATTGAGGAAAGGGAAACATTTGCAGAATCGGTCAAAAATGAATTAGATGTGTTTTAAAGCAATTACTTTCCAGACTGTTTACTCTGAATGACACAAATATGATTGGCCCGTCCTTAGAGACCTCCACAGGCTTGACCTGATGGATGTGGTGATGCCTAATCCTGCCCTTGCTGATGCTGCCTGGAGTTGCGTGTGTGCTTGTTTCGACAGCTCATGTGCAGAGTCTTGCTGGCTGCCGTGCACTGCCCTGATGCCTTTGTACACCAGGACGACCTCTTTCTTTCATCTTTTTAAATTAACCACAAGATCCTCAGGCTGTAGAGGAAACAAGCCCTTGTGGAGATGACAGGTGAAGGAGTCAGTGCGGAGCCACAAGCCCCGCACCATCAGGCCAGTGTGAGCATTGTGCCTCTCCAGCGAGCCCACACCCACCACAGCTTCCCAGATTTTACTGGAAATAGCTATGTCTGCTTCTTGTGAGAATGTTAAAAACTACCTGCCAGGTTCAGCCGACAAAAATACCCATGAATTTATTCTCCAGCCTTATTCCTGGAGAAATGCTGCTTAATGCTCTGTTTCTTCATTACTGCAATTTCTCTCAGTTTATTTTAACGATGGTGTCTTGCTCTCAGTTTCACCACACACATCCTCTATATTGCTAAAAAGGCACTGATGAACATGAGCTGTATTACCAGAACTCACATTCCCGTTCCTGTTCCTTGGCTCATTTCTTCCTCATTTCCCATTACCTTCCTATTTTAAGACTGCATGCATGACATACCTGTCAGCTAGATCCCCTCAAATATTTATCCAGTAATTCAGTCAGTGAATTTCATGGTAGGTTGCTAACTACATTGATGATTTTCTCCTCATTCACATAGCTTGCGTTGTGGTGTGTTAGGGAGCTGGAAGGCTGCAGGTTCATGGGGATGTGTGAATTCTATGAAGTTTATAAACTGTAAAGAATTTCTTTTTTTTCTTGCAGCCCTGAGGCCTGTGAGGTGTCTCAGCTGTGTGCTGCACTGAAGGGGAAGGGGAAAGCGCCAGAGATTGCCAGCACTTGGTCATCAACATGGCCCTGTGTCAGCCTCAGCTGTGGGCCCACCTCTGGCACATGCCAGGGAAAAGAAAAAAAGAAGAGGGGCAGAATCCACTAAAACAGAAAGTGAGGGATTTTAGCTTTAGATTTCAGAGGATACCCCCTTTTTTTCCCCCCTCCTAATCCCCAACCTGTCTAAAGCCAGTCATTCAGGAGAGAGAAACTACAGCCTTTCATAGGAAACTATTCCCCCAAAGAAAGCTCTTTCTTAAGCCAATCTCATCTTCCAGGCTAGAGCAACTTCAGGAGATGCACCAAACCTCCAGACTATGCTCTTGAAGCCCACCGCACTCACAGGCTGGAGCACTCCCAGCCTGAATGCGCTCCCCAGAGCCGGGCACCAAGGCTGAGCCCCCCAGCACCATCCTGCTGTGTGCCCCAGGGTCGATAAGCCCTAGGCTCTGGTGGTTTGGCCAGTTAGCCCTTTCCTCACCTCCAAACGGGGCCTCAAAGAAAGGGAGGAGCGAGAAGTGACACCCTTTTATAGTGTGAGTAACAGCTCAGCAATATGTTCCCCTGGGGCAAGGTATGCTCCACACTCAGAGATTTCAAAAGAAGTTTAAAAAGAAAAAAAAAAAAAAGAAGGAATGAGGAACTAACCCAACACACCCTGTAGGTAGGTTCTGGCTTCCCTGTAGGGAATTATAGTATAAACTTCCAAATAGTATCTGCTTAATGTGTTATAAACAGCTTTTCCTTTTTTTTTTTTTTTTTTTTTTTTTTTTTTTTTTTTTTTTAATTTCTCCTTTCAAACCTGAAACCACTGCTTCTTTACCAGATAATGCTCTGCCTTGACAGGATGGGAGAGATGTTGTATATGTATAGACATAGATACTCTATCATCTATTTCCATTAACAGGTATTAAGAATAAGGATAGAAATGATAATCTCACTCTGTTGCATCCTGTGCCCGGTCTCCAAGAATCCTGTTACTTAATGTTTGAAACATCCTTCGGAGGTAGATGAATGTAATCGCCCCCCACTCATTCCTGGCTCTGGGAATGGCAGCGCACTTAGAGACACTCTTCCTGCAAGCACGGGCTTTGGCTACAGCCATTCTGCACTTAACGTGCATATGCTTAAGGGCTTTGCTGGGCTGGCTAAGCTAGTGTGCTTGATATCTTGCAGGATAGGGTAGGAAGGCAGAGAGAGATTAAGGATTTTATCGTGTTCCCAGGAAAGTTCAGTACAGAGTTTCATTGATTTCTGTGCAAGAGAAGCCGTCCTTAAATAGTTTGCACAGCTGGGAAAGATGCCAAGGAGATCCTAGTGTCCTGTCTTTTCCTCTAACCATTTGGCTACACTTCTCCTTGAAGAAATATGGGACATGGGGGAATTTACACTCTCTTACAACCATGCAGGTTGCTCCAAAAAGAAGCAATATTCTTATATAGTAGCTAATATAAATCTATAATAATTGCATAATAATGTAACTAATCCTGCAGCAAACCCTGCAGAAAGGCTGCATTAAGTCTTAGTGCAAGGCTGGAGCCTGTGCCTTTCGGAATACCTCGGCAGGTTTAGCAAAAGAGCAGATAAGTGGAGATTGATACAACCTTGTCAGAAGTGGGGATTTTTTTCCCCCTGTAGTACCTGTACTTAGCTGAAATTCCAGAGGTGATTGCATTTTACTTGGGTATGTCTTCTACAGAAGTGGCATGAGCTGTATTAGGAAATAATTTTAAACATTGAAAATTCAAAGCATTTTTAATATATTGATAACCTCAAACTGTTAATTGCTGAAGTAATACTGTCTTCAATTCTCAAACAGCATTAGCTGATTTTAGCCCAGCTAGGAATATGAAAAAAATTCTAGGCTGGAACATCTCTTCTTAAGGCTTTTGTAGATGCAGTCAGACTAGGTAGCTCAGTGTACCCTGGTTTTCTCAAAGCTCTCTGAAAAAATTATAATAATAATTGAAGTATATTAGTTAGTCCTCAGGGATAGCTCCATTTTCCATGCATGTAACCTTTACTGCTTTGGGATGCAAGCTATTTGTTTTGGCAGCCTGAAACAGTCCATAACCTCACCATGATAACCATTTTTAGTTTAGCCCGTAGATATTTTTTTTTTCCTTTTTCAAATCCATCTGTCTTGAGAAGTCAAATTCTTGATTTTATCTTGCACCACCCACCCTCTTCACTTACAAAGGGGACCTCAGAACAATCCCTCGTCCTCTTGCCTTGCTCTTTGGTTTTTCCCTTGCCTTGTTCTCAAAGAGATTCATGTTTCTGTTTCAGTATGTCTGTGTTAAATACTTCTGTCCCTGAAATTTCTGGACTTTGAGGTAGGGAGGTTTCATAATTATTACCTTGCAACAACATCTGAAATACTTTTGTTGAATTTACAAGTTTTAAGAACAAGAAAAACAACACAGAAATAATCTGCCTGCCAGCTCTGAGTATTACATGTAGGGTTTGGATTCTTAGTTATTGCATCATTGCTGGGAAGAGAGATTCTGTTCTTTGGACTTAACAAAGCTGTTGATGATGGGTGCGTTCATGGGAAAAGAAATTAGCTCTTCCCCCCATCCATTTCTATTGCTTTCAGAGGAGAAAATAGCAAAAACATCTCTGCAAGAAAGATCATTCAGTCTAGCTGGCAGTGGTTTGCCATTCAGCAGGTTCATTCAGGCTATTTTCATGGGTTATTCTTTTTTTCAGATGTCCAGCATCCAAATATAGCACATGTAGGTGTTTTCTGTCTTAGAAAAGAGAAAAATAGCCACTTTGTCAAGGACTTTGGGACTGGTGCGGAGTGTATGCAAAATGCAGAGTGAGACCTGAGCACCTGGTGAGAGCCCTCAGTAGATTTTGATCTTCACATCATCCTGGAGACAGTTGTGGGGACGCTGTAATTAAATTATAGCAGAACATGGGGCTATTCCATGTTGCCCCAGGATCAACCTCAGGCCAGAATCTGCATAAGGTAGGAGGGACATGGGTCTGTCTTTGCCCTGTTCTTTTGGAGCGTGTGCCCCAGGAGCTACGTGGCCTTTTGCACTGCATGCCCTCGGCAGCTGCCCAAGTGCAATTAGACCTGAGCAAACCCACTGATGGGGTGAAGAATTATGTTGAAGAATTAATTGTTTTAGGAGTGCTGAGAAAGTGGCAGAGATTTGAGAGACACTGGTAAAAATGCCTCTGGTAAAACATGTTATTTTTTTCACCATTATTTTATGTGTAGGAACAAAACGATGTTGAGTGTTTCTTGCTTCCCATGGAGTGAAAAGCTGTTCCTTCAGGTTCATCCCAAATCATCTGTGTGACTAATTCCCTCTTGGAGTTAGAAGGGAGAGACGGATTGCCCTGTTATGCAGAGAATTAGCAGGGATTATTTGGTTTATCACAGTCAGCTTTCCTAGACTCCAGAGCTACTCTTACTCCCAGCCAGATGTTCAGAGGTGTGCCTGGCATCTGTGCGGGGCTTCACCAGACCCTCTGAGCTCTCACTGACAACTACCTGCAAAAATACTTTTTATCTGCTTGGTTGATCATGGGGGCCATATGAAACTGCCTCACAAGCTGGATTCAGCTACTTGGACTCCCACTTGGCCATGTGTGGTGGGTAGTCAGGGACTTTTCTGGGTTTTGAACCTCTGCCTTTTTGAGGGACTCATATATAATTGCCCATTCCACTGCCAACCAAGATTACTCAACAAACTCTGCTGGGTTTTGGGAACTGATGTATAGATATTCTTCAGTAAATTAACAGGTTTAATCCCAAGATTAGAAACAGATGAATGTTAAAATAATTAATATTAATATATAAATAGTAATATATTTCATATTTTAATATATCAAAATACAGATATTAACTAGTGAATTTCTAGTTAATTAGCATCAGGTTTCTTTAGTTATGGACTTTGCTCAGTTGAAAAGTCTACTGCTTCTGGGAGTTACATTTGAAATAGGCTTGTAGGATCAAAACTTTTATTGTTTTCAACATCCCGGTGTGAGGAAATGTTGGACCAATCTCTCCTTGCCATAGCTGGAAAGCATCCTGTGTCATTTGAGTGAGGGTTACTGGGTGAGGAGAAATAGGCCACATCTCAGGCTTCCCTGCGTGTCGAGGGAATGGTTCCCACACACTCCTAACGGCAGAGTGACAATTAGTCCAGGAAGAGTGGGTGAAAACTCTTGATCCTTGTCTTGGCTGCAGAGGCACCCAGTGTCAGAGGCACGCAGTGGCTGATGTCTGCACAGTGGAGCAGCTGGCTTTGGGGCTGCCCTCCCATTTCCTCAGTTTCCTACAGCCTGTTTTAATGCCTCCCCCTCCGCTCCTCCCTTGACTGATTCTTTTCTCTTAGGGATAAGTATATTTTGCCCCTAATATTTAGAAATTACACCATTTTTATTTAAATCTGTCCTTTTCTATCCCCATATTTACTCCTAATTCAACACCACAAAGAATTTGCCTCCTTGATGATGTCTAGGAAATTTCTTTGTTTAAACCTGCTCTGCCAACCCAGTGATATAACCTAAGCTCTACAATATCTGTTTCCCCGCACACAGGTGTCATTCCTCTGGATCTTTTCAGTCGTACTGCTAAACTGTATCCCATTTATTTTGGTTATCTAGAAATCCTCCCTTCCCCTCCAGACCAGTCCACCTTTCATCCTGACCATCTGGAAGACTGCTGTTAGGCAATGCTATCTTGGTCTAATTTGTAAGAAATAATTGATTTATTACTGCTACATACCTTGCCCAATTTTCCTAGGCATGGCAGAAATAACAGGCTGATCTAGTCTTAAAAAACTTTATATAAATTGCATTCACATACAACATATCTCAGCGATAAGGGGACCTGAGCTCAAAGGAAGCCGCATCATATCTTAACTCTCTGGAGTTTTGAGGGGTTTATTTTAATAATATCCTGACTTTAGCGTATACAATCCACGGTATTTGCCAAGCTTAAAACAACAGCCACAGGAGGATCCTGTCGTACGTTTTGCAACCGGTTCTCACATCAACAGAGCACTGATCCTGCATGGAATTCATTCCACATTTTATTCATTATCTGAACGAGTTATCAAGACAGCTCTGCCTGGCTGGAGGTACCAACATAGCGCAGACAGATTTTTTCCCACAGAACTCTCCGAAGCGATACTGTCAGCATAGCTATATTTAATGGGCTCTACCCATGCAGTCAGTCTCTCAGTGCAGAAGAAATAGTTTACAATCTCTGAAACCCTACACTCCTCTCTGCCACGGAGCAGGAAAAAGTAACATCTACCGTCATTCCTTTTGCATGTCGCTGGATCCAGGGGGAAGGGAAAGCTAATAAGACAATGAGGACATTGAAAACAATATTCAAAGAGGCAGAGCAAGGCAAAAAAAAAATCCAAAATCAGTAGTCAACATCTGCAAGCAATCTTTAACCACAGCTAAAGACTGCCTGTACATTCACATATGTAATGCCCTACTTACCTTTGCTTTAGGCTTAGTATTAGTTTAGAAATAACCTGTGATCTTCTGTTTATCATTTCTATTGTTGAATGAAAAGTTAGGACAAAGACTGTTGCATGCAAAGAGGTTTCCTCCCAAGTTAAATGCCATTAGGCAGAAAATAACTGACATTTTGGGAAGATAACATAGAGCAACTTTATGTGCCCTCTGAGTTTCCTGTGATGTAGCCCTGAAGCATGCCTGAAAGAGCTTTGTGCCACACGCATTGAGGTAAAGGTCATCTGTCCTAAAGTGATTTCTATGAAATAAAATTGCCTGTTTCCCAATTTTGAAAAAAAGATCTAGGTCATGAATATGGCAGAGAAATGTCATTACATGCTGATCAGGGGACTGAGGTAAGTGGCGGGGCAATAGTGTGACCTTCACTTCACATCTGAAATAAAAGCCTCTTGGGGTGTGCAAGATGTCTGTGAAACCTGGGGCTGGGGTAAGGGTCTGCTCCACACTATGCATGACATAAGCACCATGGGGGGGAAAATAGTCAGTGTGGTTTAGCAGGATTTACCATTGGAACAATGACACTGATGAAAAAGAAAATGACCAGATGACACAACACAACATGGACAGCAGCGACAAGAGGGATGGAGAGTGCCTGAGCAACAGCACAGCTGTGTCGGGCAGCTCATCTTGATGGAAAATGCAACACAGTCATGGCAGGGAGAAAGCCAGGAACTTATATGAGACATCTTCCATCTCTGTAATTCCAAAAAACTATTTCCATTGTCTTATTGTTAGAAGTGTTACTGAGTTGGGAAGTATGGAGGTCTTGAAATACAAACATCTAAAGACTACCTTATAACTCAAAACTTTAGCAAAAAAGTTCATTACCTCTTACCATGCTGTATGTGCTATGTGTGTAGGTCCCTTGTTTAAAGTCATAAGCTACATTGATTTTAATTTCCCGGGTCAAGATTTGCCCTTCCACAAGGCATAGGTATAAAGTTGACTGCGCTTGTGACACAGTTTAATTTTTAATTCTTCAGTTAGACTGGAAAAAATCCAGAGTCTTTTTGCCCACTATGTCCTCCTCCTCCCCCCGTTGTAAAAAAAATACCAAATGTGCAGGTTATAAATAACGCAAGTTATCTAACATTTCACCATATAAGGAATGAGCAGAACTGGAAATGCTGATTTCTTTTTTGCCTTTAGCATTCAAATTAAATGGACAATGTAGCAAATTGAATATTTCCAGAAAAAAATGGCTTATGAGTAGTTCTGGTGTTCATGTGTCTTGCTCTGAGCTTCGTTGGCCCATTTGCTGGTACTCAAAGAGCCAAGAACCGTTACGTTTTAATTATATTGATAAAACATATCAGTCTATGACCAGTTTGGAAGCACGGGAAACAGGGCTCCTCCACTCTTGTGTTACGTCCCATGTAGGAGCGGGGGGCACATAGGAAGGGACTGTTTGTTAAAGCTTATGGGACATGTATCTACTTGCTAAAGACTATTATGAGCTCAGTAACACCATCTTATTGCTGTCTTTAGCTAGAGAACAGATATTCTGAAGGCAAACACAGGCAGTTAGATCTGTTGTACAGATTAATCTTGGGGCAAGGGTTGAAACTCATATAGGGCTAAAACTGGAATCTGAAGTAATTGGTTGGTTTACACCATTTTTTTCTCCATTAAATAACGTGTACCCTTTCAGACCTCTTTTCCCCATGATCAGGAGCTGATTCAGTTCTGACAAGCAGTCCCCTTCCCTCTGCACTTCTCCTCTGAAGCCTGACTGGCCCCCAGTTAATTCATATGGAATTAAAGAAGTGGATGAAGATACGAAGCTCTTCTGAGCCTCTCTTTCTCTCTCTCTCTTGTACAGGGCGATATCAGCTACTGAGAAGCAGCTTTGTATCCCCTGGTAACACCAGACTCAAGAAACGTTTCACAAATAAAGAATCTGGCTACCTGGTTATTAACAGCCTAGCACTCACTTCCAGTTATCTCCTACCCTATTTGCTCACAACCAGGTATGAAGACATTTCTGCAAGTAACTGAAATTAATGGGAAAAAAATCACTGATTTCGGAAGCAAAGTGTGTTAAAGCAATGAACTGCAGTACATGCATGTTCTTTATGCATGTACAGCAGCATAAGGAAACTGTGGGAAGCTAATTTGCAAGCCTGTTTACTGAATACCTGGAACAACTCCCATTTCCCATTTAAATTAGCTACAGGAAGCAAAGTGTCTAATTTGCTTCTCCAGTACCTGCTTGTTCCACTCATTTATGTCCTTACCCTTATGCATTTAGTAGACCAGCTCTCCTGGCATTTCGGATGTTTATTGCTGCATCTATAGTCTGTAGTAGTCTCTCTAGGGAAAAATAAATGCAGACTGCTAGCACACCGGGCTGGCTGGCTTTGTACTTGCTTTGCACTTCATGGCACAAACAGCTATTTGGAGTTCGGGAGAACAGCAGGTCAGGTTTATAACATCCAACAAATCCCTGGGCCAAAACCAGTATGCAGCTCTTGCAAAAGCAGAGACTTTGAGGAACAGTCTCCTTTTTGCAGTCAATGCTGAACCTGTTCCATATCTGGAGATGTCTGGCTATCCAGTGTTAAAGCAAACGATACCTGAGCACTGTAACAGTGAGAAAGTAATCCCTTCCACACACAACAGCATCTCGAAGCTTCTTTCCAACTTCATCTGTTCAGGGCTAATCCAAGCTGTGAAGAAAGCCTCCTGTGTTACTAATTTTGTTGTCTCCTTGGAAAAGGAGGGGACATGGCTTTGGATGTGAGAACTGCTAGTGGGAAATATCCTGGTTTTAGTCCCTGTGCTCTGGTCTCTAGAGCCTTTGAGCCTGAAAGCTCAGCTGTGTGTCTCTAACCAGTTATGGACTATATTAACATTACTGCTTGCTTTTCCAGAGGTAGGTTTCTCAATGGAAAATTGTGAGAAGTGTCAATAAATAATGACAGTTTTGAGAGCACTGGGCCAAGGTTTCGTCTTGCCTATGGACATAGTTATATAGTGGTTCTTCATCAGCTATGGCCTTTTCTTAACCAAAAGACAACTTGGCATCAGCTGGTAACATAGGCAGTAGGAAGGTCAATGCCTTGTTTAGCAGTTGAAAACTCTTGTTTACTCAGAGTAAGATTTGTAATGGCACAAAGCATGTGGAGCAGTATTTTAAATGCCTTCTCCAACTGCTGCTGGTAAGATAAATTCACCAGCCAGCCTGCCCCTCCAATTAGGGGTTGACTTCTCAACAGAACGATAAATGCCAGTTCACCCTCATACATTTTCTGCATTTGTTTGTTTGCTATTGACAAGAGAAGAAAATTCCTTTATTCTTTTCTCTCCTCTTCCTCCAGAGAGGTCAGGATTTATCCCTGAATGATTACATGATCTGTTTCATGCTAATTAAATAGAAAGCGAGTAAGAACTGTCGTTTATGGAGTCCTTAAGCCCAGAGGTCTTATTTTACATTTCAGAAGGAAATTGAAAACATTATTCCTTAGAGAACTGAGATATAAAAACACTGGGAAATATTCATGTAAGCAGAGCACACAGAAATATCTTTCATTTATGTTCCCATTTGTTAAAACAAAACGGTACTTTTTTAAGCAAATGATGAAAATTGAATACTTTCTTCACAGTAGGAATATCACTGGTATCAGTCTTATAGCCAGAATGATCATGTCCCCCCTGGCCCTGGAAAACATCCTCTACAATGCAGTGGAGTCAGAATTTGTCCCAGTAGGTGACCTGTCTTCTTAAAGCCATTGTAATTTGCTCAATGTTCTTCTTTAGAATACTCATTTAAAGTAGGGTTGGAAAAAAGAACTGTCATTCTTCATGTATCAATGTCTGATCCACTGTTTTGACTCTTTTAAGCATGTATCGTTGTCTTCCTCACAGTGAATGAAATGCCTAACCAGTAGTTAAGAATGGCATATTTTTAAATCGATGCTGAACACTAAGTAGTTCCATGGAGTTCTAATAAAAAAACCCAACAGTTAGCAACCTGGAACCTGCAGCTGCTTCTTTTGCTTCCTCAGTGATTTAGGACTAATTTTGCAGGCTTTATTACATTACATGATCTCACCCTCTCTGTTCTCCAGGTGGATGAAAACATGCTCTTTGAAATGATCTTCCCATGAAGTTGCAGAACTCAGTTTTGTGGAGGAAGAGTGGGGCATAGGTGGTAAATGTTTCTAGGACTGAATTACCTAGCTCTTGATACTACTGCTAAATTAAATTACAGTTCCTATGGAACCTGCCTGGAAAGAACATTTTTCAAGCAAGGCTCATAGTAAGACGCGTAATCAGTGGAAGGAAACCTTGTGATCATTCAAAGTACTGCTGGAGAACGTGAATTATGGAGAGACTTTGTCTTTAATTGGCTTTGGATGCAGTTATAGGCAAAATCCCCCACTTGCCTAAGGTCTTAGTTGACATATATGAACAAGTGATTCAGTGGAAGGTGTATGGGGAAGGCAGCAACAACCCATGGCTGCTACACGAAATAGCCAAAGCCATTTATCTTAACAACCGTCATTAAAGGAACACTGGGGAGTTCCTTTCTCCAGTGGATGGTCTCAGTGAGCTTTGGGATATCAGTGCAGTCATCCATATCATCCCCACAGAGCAAACCGAGGGTGTTTTCAAAAATAACACAGAGTAGAATGAAGCCATTACTGTAAAATTTCACAGAGTTTGGAAAACTAGACTGCGTGAATGTCCTTTTTCCAAATGTGGGAAACACTAGCTCAGCCATACTATCCTCCATGGCACCTTCTTGGAGGATTGTGAATGTACCTATCAAAATCCCTTCAATTTCATGGTTTTTCACTGGCTACTGATACCAATGAAGTGCCTCAGGAATCCTTCCATGCCCAAAGCAGCTGTTTTGCACCTGGTTTTATGGGAAACTGTGAAATGAGATTTTCTCAAGATTTTGGGGGGGTTGAGGGCTGGACAAGACCTGATGAACTTAAAACAACTATATGAAGCTTTATTACTCAAGGAAAATCATAGATTCTGGAAAAATTCATTACTAGTAGCCTAATGAACTAACAGCACCTCACATTTCATGTTTGTTCTTTTACTGATTCCAGTAAATATCTTTAATTAGGAAGGCTGACTATGGTGACTAATCTTGGAAAAATCTTTCATACCAAGAATAAGCCACAAAAGGTTTGCTTTTCTATACGCAAATAACTCACAGAGAATAAACATTATACTATAAACTTATTTTCAGTTATATAAAATACTGTGTGCTAAGGCTACTGGAAATTTTTCCATCAAGATGGAAACTGGATTGTCAGCCGAACATTTTTATTAGTATCTGCTTTAGTTACATTTTCTGGTAGAAAACTGATATTTTTTTGGCTGAAATTTCTTCCCTCCTCCAGTTCCCAGTGCAAAAGTGTCCAACCATTTTTTACTAAACAGGTTTTTGTCTTTCAGGTTTCCAAGAAACAAGGCAAATATATCCACCGTGTCCCTTGTCTAAGCAGCTTGTTTTTACTACAGCACTGGGTAAGTGCACAGCTCAGTAGAACAATAGTGTGCAATGCATGATAGCAGATATGTGGGAAAATCATGTCTCTGCTCCCACAGCTTGCAGTGTGCAGAGAAGAAAGGGAGAGGAAGGAGAAAGAGGAAAGATGTGCATAAGCAGAACTTTATCTGTATTTTAGGAGCCCAGTTGTTCTTTCCTGCATGAGAGGTCCGGTGAGAATATATGTGCCTTGGGGTAAAGTTTGGAAGAGGATAATACAGGGAAGAATGATGGAAAAATATGGGGAAAAGGAGGGAAGGGAATGTGTGAAGTGGGATAAAACTGAGAGAGAGAGAGAGAGGAGAGATCAGAAGAGGGCAAAAAACCTCCACAATGAGGAGAGCAATGGGGGACCTAAACAGATACGAAGGAGCAGGACAGAGCTGACCCCACGGCCAGTGTCACTGTGAGCAAGGACAGCAGAGCGCGGCGTTTCAGAGCTGAGGAGGTGGCAGGGGCCCAGAGCCATGCCCATCCTCATGGCTGCTGCTCTGTGTGTGGGGTCACGCAGTTCTGTGTCCTGGCTAGGTTTCTGTAGGCGGGGAAGGTAGGAACCAGAAGGTTGTGTCTTTTTGCCCTCCCCATCCGCTGCTGCGACTGCAGTGTTGATCTGGGGCTTTCGCCTCTGTGGCAGATCAGCGAAGGGGTGGCTGGGAGCTCTTGGTGGGCTCCCCGTGGGGAGCAGAGTACAGTGTGATTAAACTGGTAGCTGCAGATAAAATATTTACTCCAGTGGAAAAAGATAGACAGATGCATTTCATTCTTCTACTACTAAATTGGTAACAGGCAGCACGGCTGACTGAGCCAGGCGATCCTATTACATTTCAAAAGGTAGCTCTAAGGATTCATCTTCCCCACACTCCGCGCTCCCATATGTTGTGTGAATGAGATGGCTTTACTAAAGCTACTATCTCCTATTGGCAAGATGGGTATATTCCAGGAAAGCTATTAAGTGAAACGTTTAAGTCTGATGCTGATGGTATTTTTCCTCTTCCCCACCCCCCAAAGCAAACTTTCTTTCTTCTCTCTGTCTCGTGTATTAGCACACATGAAAATTTTACTAATATGAATTATATGAATCCACCAGAGGGGCTGTTCTGCAGTAGCACAGAATAGGGAGGCTCTATTGTAACATAAAAGCACATCATGGATGAATGAATATAACAGAACAACAGAAAATCATTAACAGTCCACAGGCCAGCTAAGTGTGCTGACCATAATTTATTCGTATTTGCTTAGGTTTCTCTTCTGATTCTGTCTAGACATAAATTAGAAAACCTGTTCATCCATATCATGGATCCCAGGGACAAATGCACCTTAAAAATTGATGACACAAGTGTCTTCTCTTTGGCAATCCCCACTGGCTTCAGGAGGGTGACAGATGTTTTTTGGTGTATTGCATCCAAGTGGTGTAAGATGCTGCTGCCTCTCTGGTAGCACCATTGGTCAGGTAACCTCCAAACCTCCAGTGGCTTCCTTCATTGCCTTGTTCATACTGATACGGCTCAGAGAGGGTGGAGCAGTGGAATGAGGAAGAAACGAGGGTGAGGGGGAGAACCTCACCTTGCAGGTCCTGGGATGCTTGAAGTCTAGAGGCCAGGGCTCAGCTCTTCAACATTCCCTGGCAGAGCACAGGCAGCCTGAGAAGACTTTCACAAACAATGGTGGAGGAAAGCCCATCCCAGGTGGGTGTTTGGGCAGGGTGCCCTGATGCTCCCCACATGACCAGCCTGCAGGAGGAAGCAGAAATGCTGGGAATGTTCCTCAGAGCAATGAAGAGCCAAGTAACAGAAGCACCTGGTTTTAAGCCATCTCCTTGAAACAGCTTAATGGGAAAGGAGCATCCGAGGCTCTCACCAGCACTCCCTGATAAGTCATTGAGTTGCTCCCCATCTGTCCCCAGGTCACGTTCACTCAAACATCCCTTAGACACACCATTAAGGTCTGTTCCTCAATAAACATTTCTCTCTTTGGGAGGAGGCAGAGCCCACCCAAGTCTGGCCAGACGGTGAAAATTTCCTCAGTGCTTGTCCGTCTCAGTCAGATACAAGAAAAAAATCATTGTGAGCATGAAAGTCCTTTTTGTCTTGTGTGTGGGGGTGGGGGCCCTGCTAGCATTTTGATGAGCTTTTCTGTTTTCTCACTGAAGTTCTCATTTATGTGCCATGCTCTATTGATAAGCTGGGGACACTACTGAGAAGCCTCATATGGAGACAGTCCCATTCATTTCCTGCAGGATGGCTGGACACAAGTAAAGGGCTGCATCACCAGTCTTTGCAGAAGATCTCTTGCTTGCAAGGGATTTGGGATTTCGTTCCCAACCTGGCTAAAACAACCAACCCCTTCTTCCCCCAAAAGGAGAGATCAACATAGATCAGTGGGAAAAGGTAGCACTGGCTCACAGATCTTTATGGGGAAAGGGAGGAAATTTCATATTCATGTTTTTTCCCCCATATAAGAGAACGGCTATGACATTTGAGTGATAAACATGTTATTAGTCATGAAAATCAAAATGCAAATCTACTTTTTCTGAATGTAGAGTGCCTTCCAGGGGCTTTTTATATTCACTGGACACTTTAGTTAGTTGGGTAAGGCCACTGAGGAGAACCTGGCTTATATTTTAGTTGAACATGTTGCCACAAAATCCTTTAAAGTTAACGAGTCTATGGCATCTTCAGCTTTCTAACTGAAAATCCTCCATGTCTGCTGAAAGAAACAAGGGGAGCATATGTAAAGGAAGAACTGAAGTGAAATTTGAGCTAAGTTACCAAGTGGTTTCACGGTCATCTTCCCCTCCGCTGAGGTGGTCAGAGAAGGATGTTAGTGTCAGTGACACTCTCCAGCTAAACCTCTGCTCCTTTCCCTGGACCAAAGCCAAAGGCAGAAAGGGAAAATCAAGAAGCCATCAATGCTACAGCCCTGCCAATAGGCATGTAGCTGTGCACAGACAGGAGACCACGAGATGTGATGGACGAAGAAGAATACATGTTGGCAACGAGTGCTCAATTCACATTTTAAACAAAATGCAGCAGGCAAGTTTCCCAATGAGTTCAACAATTGGTCAGGGGATATGAGTTCCTATAAACATATCTGTAGTTATGCTAGTGGCTAAGTCAACCTCATTCTCTATCAGCAGGCTAATAACAGCAGAGGATCAGTCAGCTTGAGCTGTTTTTGGAGCTGCTCTCCCGAATGGAAGGAGAGGGTCCCCCAGAGGGTGCAGGTCAACAGCTGCCTCTGCCATTGAGGCCAGGATGAGGCCAAGGCAAGGAAATAAGAGACACCACTGAGATAAAACTTGGATGACTAGGTTGCTGCGGTGATAACTGGTGTGTCGGGTCCTAATTGCTTTAGGTGACTGATGACATTATTTGGAGTGGCACAGTTAGTCAGCAGTCCGGTTCTCATGGACTTTGAAATCCGAGCCACGGCACAAAGAGTTGGGCTGTTCTCAGATGTTGATCATCTTTTCAGCAAGTCAGTCCTGATTTCCAGGCCTCTTTTGAAAATAGGTCTTGAGATCAGAGATTAACATTTCCCAAGATACCTAAATAACTTAGGGGCCTATTTTCTGATATGAACATTTTTTATCAGCAATAGTTGTAGCTTAGATGATAGATTGCTGTTAATGATTAAGAAATTACCTAGGTTAGTCCTCCAAAAAGCTGTGCAGCTATTGTTCAGAATTACTTCTGGATTTCCAAGGGGTTCTGCTTCAGTATCCTCTGTGTGGGATCTGTGGTTTTCCATCTCCAGGGAGCAGGTGACCACCCTTCCTTTTTTGTTGGCTGCATGGATAAGGTCCCAAATTTTTCTCTCCTGAAGTATGGGGTCATGGTACAGAAGAGGCTGAGAACCACTGGTCTATATTTATAATTTCCTATTTTGTGCCAGTCCTGTTATCATTCTCCTAATATACAGCACTTTTATCTTCCCAGGGGTCTACTTCCTTTGAAATATTTTCTTGGTCTTTTTTTTCTCCTTCGCATTTTTGTACTGACATCATCTGATTGAAAATAAACTTTTTTATTTTGTTTTGTATAAAACTGGCATTTTTGAAGCAAGATATTGTTACATTTCCTAGGACTTAATCGTATTTAGGTCTAATTGTTCTTTACTCTTTATTTAAAATCCATGACTAAATTCCTGTCGACCCAATAAGAGCAAGTTCTATAAAGAAAAAAAAAAAGAGATTTATAGGATTATGAAAAGAATGGATTATTACATAAGCTTTTTCTAAAATGGAAAGAGGTAATTAACCATTTGGACTGGGTTTGCATGGCCTATTTATCTTTCAGGTATTGTGAAAGTTTCAATAGGTTTCCCTTATTAATTTCTAATTCCCTGCTGAGCCAATAATATTTCCAAAAATACTCAGGCAGAGGGTGAATTCATTGGTGTCCTACTAAATGATAGCTTGCCTATAATTTTATGATCCAGTCACAGTAAGAAAGTTAGCATCATTAAAAAAAAAAAAAAAAGATGCTGAAATCTATGTAACTGTTCTCCTGCAATATCTAGGCCAGAGAGTGCAAATCACACGATACAGAAACCTCCTGGGAGAGTCAGGTGGAGGAGGAGAAAACCAGAGAGCAGCAGTGCTGTGCTGTGCCCAGCAGTGGTGCTGATAATGACAATTGCTGCGAGGACCTCTGACATCACGTCACTCCCGAAAATGTTAATAAATATCTATGATGAAATCATCACTGAGTCACTGTATAGATATGTACCCTTTAGCCTCATCAGGGCAACTGGGGGCTGACCTCTGCTATGCTGGTTTTGGTCTAAACCAGCTTGTCATTAAGCAGGTTGCCATAAATGAATTTGCTGTGATAGGGTACTCAGAGACAAATTTTGGCTTCAGTGACTGCATCAGACATTAACTGTGTGGCTGTAGGTGCAGTCAGCTGGTTTGCTGCCCAGTAACTAGAGTGGAATTAGAGGTAGTTAAAAAAAAATCTTTGGAAAATGCCTAGATGGGGAATAAGTATCAATTTTCCATTATGGATGGATTAATTAGGAGACCATGATAAATTCTCTTGTCTAGTTGTCATTTGGGCTTGTTCTCTGGGTGAAGAGCCATCACTTCCACGGCATGGTAGGTCCCTGCCTTTGTGCCTGCTCTCTGTGTGCTGCCTTAACATGAGCGTTAATAGTGAGAGCAGCAAGTAGACTTAAAATGGTTGCAGCCCAAAACACATCCCTTGCATCAGAGACTGTTGCAAAGGGGATACCACATTGCTTAATGTCCTTAGTGACCATCGACTTTTAGAAAGTTGTAGCAATAACCAGTGTTTGGAGGCCTGGTCTGGCAGCTGAGCCAAGTGATGATTTACCCTCCCCATGTGTGGAGATAGGTCTGCCTGCGTCTTTTGTTCTAAATTTCCATTTTTCTCCAGTTCTCCAGCCACATTTGGATTACCAGGACACAGTGTGACAGTGTAGCCCTAAGGACAGAGCTGCTTCTGTCCCAGGGCTGAGCATTTTGTGATGCTGTAGGAAGTTAGTATTAAACCAGTCATGTCACTGGTTCATGGCATTCCTCAGCAAGTCCTTCAAGCAGGCTTTGTTTATTCCTCATGCAGGTGCTCACACACACGACTACTAAGTTTTGAGATGCCAACACTGAAATGACCTTTCCAAAGCATCTGTCGGTAGGCCATCCTTTTGTCCTTCTAGCTTCTCTCACCTGTTGCTGTCCATAAGTCTCCAGAAAAAGGACACTGTGAAAAATTACATGGAAAACAAGCAAGGAACTGTAGACATCGCTTTAACCTGCTGTGAGGTGCACAGTAGCCAGAGGCTGAAAAGACTTTCTTGATTCTTCTAGGAGGAGAGTCTCATGTGAGCTCTCAAAATAGAACTTTAGCAAGCCAGAGCTGAATTTCATCCCAGTCCCACTCACGGCTGGAGAAGGAAAAACTTGATATTATTAACGTAAGAAGTGAGGTTAGCTCAGGAATTTGTGCCAGATGAGGCTGAAATCCCTGCTGTACATTGTGGAGAGATGGAGCATGGTGGTTACAGGATGGGGTAGGTGCCCAGTTCTGTGGAGTTTCAGCTGGAACCAAATGGCTGATGTGCCCTTGAAAGTCCCAGCCTGCAATTCCTCCCTGCTGCAGTTACAACAGCACAAAGCCAATGTGGTAATGTCTGCTGCGTTACAGAATCTCTTTATCTGAATTAAAAAAAAAAAAAAAAGTCCTGTCAGACTAACCAGAGAATTAGCAGTATTACAAAAGTGCTCCTCACAAATGCTAAAATGCAGACATGACTCAGATTAATTTTCATATCAGGAAACTTATCTTTCTAGTGTGCAGCACTAGCCTGTAAGAGAGGTTTTTGGCTTTAATACGGATATGTTTGGTGGCACTTGGCAGAGAAACAGAGGACTATTTTTTTAAAAAAAATTATTATTATTTCAAAACCTACTGGAAAGGACTTAGCAACCTTTGGGAAACATTACATTTTCTCTATTTTGGGGAGATTTTTGACCTTTCTTAAAGACTTTAATTGTCCAGGATTGTCACATCTGATTTCTTCAAATACCCATAAGAGGAAAAATTCACAAAGCAAATGAAAGGTTAGTGAACTTTGCTTTATTTTGCTCACAATGCGAACTTTCAAATGATTGGAAAATAATTTCCTTCTATTTTGAATGATAGACGTTAAAGATAGAAATGACCTATTAGATCACTGTGAGCATTTCCTTGACAATGTGGTTCTGTTTCACTAATCGGAAGAAAGGAACACAAATTTTGGCGTCTGAGCAGTTCCAAGGGCCAATAGTAGTGTATGGAGACCCTCATGGCGAGGAAGACCTGAGCCAACTCAGCAGGGACCGGATGCTTTCACCACCCAGCTTCTGTTTGATGGCCTTATGCAATGAATGAGTTGCGTCTGTCCGATGTAGAGCGACCAGGGATGAATAGCACAAATAGCACGACTATGACTGCCCCATTTATCGGCCGTTTTGGCACCACGGCTGAACAGCAAATGGATGTGGAAACTGCTCAGAAACTCCCAAACAGGGACCTAGGCATGTGGAGGAACCTGCACTTCCTTCACCCTTTGACATTTTATTATTAACTACTAATTTTGAAATACATAGTCCATTTGATGAACACAAAGAGAGCTAGCTCAGTACAACAATCATCTTGTTGGTTAAAAACACTCATCTATGCTCCAGTGCTCACATGGAAAAATTTGTTTTCCACGATGTTTCCTGGGCATGACTTAACTGCAGGATAATTTTTCTAATAGTTTTTTTTTTTTTTTTTTTTCCCTAAACCAGTATTACAGTACTAGAATGTGTTTCAGATGGCAGGAAAAGCCTTGTTCCTGTCCTGTTTGGAAGTAATAATGGAAAAGTCTCTTAGCATATCTCAAAACTGGAACGAGTTGCGGCTTCACAATGTGCAGCTCCTGTCCACTGGCCCCCCAGCAGCTCCTTGGGACAATCTCATTTAGTTCGAGGATTTTCCATGGCCAGTCTGCCCTGCAGTTTAAAGGTCCTTAAAAAGTATCAGAGGGTTTTGCTTTCTCTACATCTCCAGAGGTAACAGACACAATTACTGCTATTCTGGTTAAAATTTATCCTGAGTGTTCATGGCACTTTATTGACTTTGGCTGAGGCTGGCTCGGTGCTACCGTGTAGCAGGGGTGATGTGTAAGGCACATACTGCGGGCTGTCAGTCCAATGCACTCCAGAAGCTATGATGGCACCTCCTCAGCAAGCTGAGTGAGTGTTAGATCTTCAAACACTATTAATGCTAATCTTCATGAAGCTGAGCTGTATCCCATAAACACCAGCAGAGACCTATCTCTTCTTGTGGATCCAGAATAAAATCCTCCTTCTTTTAGGAGATGGGAGAGGAGTCGGATACCGTCCCAATTGTGCCAAGGGTAGGGAAAATTTAGTGGGAGCCAAACTGTCATAAGGTACCGGTTACAGCCAAATGCAAGAGCTGCAGAAGCAGCTGTTTCCTTATCAGAGACTTGAGTGTGATATGCAGAGTTTGGATATGTAATACAGCTGTACAGGATCACATCGTAAATGTAATAAGATGTAAATGTAATAAGAATGTAAAGAGGCTGAGGTTGTTTGGGCATCATTTTGTCACTGGGAATGTCCTGTTGGGTTAAATCCGGACCTGTGGGCTATGGTGCGTCTGCAAACACCAAGGAGTGGGATGGAAAATAGAAGGAAGCCTTCTGAGGGGTGGGCAAGGAGGAGGGTGGTATCCGACTGCAGGGCACTCTCCTTGCTCAGGTGACCTGCTGGATGGGACACAAGCACACTGACTCCACACATCCCTCACATGGCCTCCACCATGGGGCTTCCTCTTTTTTAAAAGTGTATTTCCTTGGTGGCTATCACTTCGGAATCACTGCTTGCTCTAAGTAGGGCAGTTCCCTGTGCTGTAGAAGAGGCAGCTGATGTAGACCTTTTCTCAGCAGCTTGAAAAGCAAGCTGCTCTCATTGCTTGTCCAGAATTCTCTTCCCTGGTGGCCAAATCCAGGCCATGGTTGAAAGAAGCAGCAGATCTACATGTGCTGACCCCTGAGAACTGCAAGGCTGCAGGAATTGAGAAACACAGGCCTGAAAAGTCCAGCCTCCTGCTGTCTCAGGTATCATACCCAGTAGTCCCCCACTGATTTTAGAAATGAGTTTCACTCTGTCCTCTCTCTCTCTTGAGTGTGGCACCAGAGAAATACATAAAGACACTCTTATAAGGCAGTTAGCTGAGCTCCTCTGAAGATGTATGTCTTGTGGAGTGTCAGTCCAGATTGTCCTGAGGCTGGGAAGACATCTCCACGTGTTACCTGGTGCATCTGACAGTCTTTGGTGGCAGTCCCCCGTGTTGTGGGGTAAATGCCACACAGATAAAGATTGATTTCATGTGTATAATGTCTCCTTAAAAGACCCAGATGGAAGAAACAAACGTAATAATAGAAGCAACCCTTTTAGCCCATGCATGCCCATTTATATGCCTGAATAGAAGTGCCCGGTGACTTTTGAGATGCCTTTGAAAACTTTGGCCAAACTATTTCTTAAAAGGTCTCATAAAGAATTCAGTTTGACTTGGAGTTTTCCCAGCATGGTCTTAACTGCAGAGTGTTTAATTCTTTTGAAATAGGTATGGTTCATGTAATCCTTCTGTCTTTGTGGAATTTTGCATGTCCTGGAGAAACCCCTCTATTTCCTAGATTTTGAGAATGCTGTTCTCTAATAAATTGCCGCTATATTTATCTCATCATTTGTATTTTCCCTTGTTATTCTTTGCTCTGACGCAACTTGCTTTCAGGTGGGTCAGCTCTTTGAGTTCTCTTGCTTTCCCTCTGTTTTCCAGTGTTTCTTTTGAAATGATACACAAGAGTACACATTTCACCTTGGCATTTGGCAGACCCTTCCCCTCTTGCATTCATGAGCTTTTAGAAATGTCCTGCGGTAGCCTTGCCTGACTGCTGGGTGTCTAAGTCTTTTAATAGTTTTGCTAAGTTTAATTTTACTTGATTTTGCCGCTTCGTTTTTATATGCATGCCTGACAGCTCATCCCCTCAAGAATGTCCTGAAGGCATCCTGTGCCATAATAAATAACAGAAGTGATAGTTAAAGTATACATATACAAATAGTGTTTGCTCTAGTGTGTGAGTTTCCTTGCAAATATGAAAATGTGACTGAAGGCCTGTACCTCTGCATTCAAATCCTTGCTGTGCAGTGAAATGAACTGGAATGTGCTGCACCAATTTTCTTTGATAATGTCTGGCTTATAATTTACTTTTGGCTGAAGCAATCAGTGAGGGAAATCCATTTGAATAGCTTTGTAAGAACACTTTATTTTTCTGGTGCTGCAGGCTGCAAGTTTCACACTCTGAGACTAAATCCCTTTCGTATCGTCCAGGTCCTGGGGAGAGACATTTATTTAAAAGTAGCTGAAATAAAGCACAAAAACAAACTCTAAGTGATTTTTGGCATTAGAAGTGCAGTGACTGTAAAGCAGTGGCTCAGGTCCATATTTTAATAGGCTTTAACGTATCAATTATAATGCTGAGTAGCAATTAGGGCTATACACCGAAATGCAGAGTGACCTCTTAAACCATTCCAAATTGTGGGAGTTGGTGGGAAGGGGGATTTGGGAGCAGACTGACTTCTGGTAATCATACCACAGGGTACGAAATAGAAAATATGGCTATTAAAAGTTGAATTTTGTTTCAGCAATGCAGGCCAGCCTTGCCTACCCTCTGAAGGTGAATTCTCCCCCCAGCATGAAGCTAAGTAAATGGGCTGAGCTGTGGATAACTCTTCTGGGACCACAAGCAACAGCGTGCTCATACTTCCAGACTGCACAGCCTCTGCCTGCTCCATTAAGTGAAATGCATCTAAAAGCCCTGCACTGCTTGACTGTGCTCAGCTGCTCGGGAAGCCTCTAGGGAGAGAGGGTGAAAGCTGAGAGCTGGGGAATGCTGCTTCTCATTTCAGCATAGCCTAAAGACACCCCTAAAATTCCACAGTACAAAGGGATGCCCGGCCTCCAGATACGCTCCTTCCACCCTGTACTCAGCTGGTGAAACTGCACTGATTCTGGCTCAGCGAGGGCATTCCAAAATTTTGGAGGACAGGGGCACTGGACCTCCTCAGTAATAATTATGTTGAGAGTGATGCAGACCACAAAATTACAAGTTTTCTTCTATTGCTGGTTGTTTTCTGCTCAAATTTCCCTGGAGAGAGAGAGAGAAATGTCCAGTGGTACCATGGATATTTGGTTGTGGGGATGGCAACCTATGTCCACATGAGTCTGACTGGCCAGTCTTGTAATCCTGAATGAGCCAAGCCCCAGACCTTCTCTTGTTTTCAGGGTGGAGTCAAAGCCACAAAACACTTCTCCAACATTTGTAGCCAGTGATCAATTGTAAGCTAAAGAAATATTTATTTTAAAGCGTAAACTGAGCAGTGTGAAATTTTTGCCCAGGATATTCCTCTTGATGTTACTATTTTGATATGCCTAAGTTCATTGGTATAAATAGGGTGCAGTTGTCATCACATTTAACTAAAAAAAGCCCTCCTCAGTTGACAGCATAGGTATCATAAAGTCACGTCACCCCCTACTAAGTAATTTTCACTTGAGCCGTATGCGAGCCTCTGAATGACAATTCTGCTTTTCTGGCCTTGGCTGGCATATAATTCAGGAGCAAGGGGAGGCTTTCAGAAGCAAAGATTTGTAGGCTTGACATAGAGCACCGATGAATCATATACTTGAAAACTTTATCCACCATAGTTGAAAACAAAAATCACACACAAGCCAAAAATGCAAAGTGGGCCCCCTGTATGTGACATGGCTTGGCTTGCCTCCAGGAAGCTTCAGCAATCTTGTAGCATGGTTGGAAACATGCCAACAAGTGTCCTTCATGAGGGTGGGGGGAATGAAACATTCACAAGAACTAATTTCTTCATGTAAGATCCCACAGAGAGAAATGGCTGTACTATCCTAATGAAGAGCAAGATGAAAGTTTATCCCATTTTAGGACTTGGTCTTGTCTATCCAGCAGAGTACTTATATGGGCTCCATTACTGTCCTGCCTGAGCAAGTCGTAGTCTTAAATGTATTTATTTTTCTGGGTAGGAAGGGTTCATATTTGTGCTTCAGACAGTGAAGACATGGATGGGAATGCAGGATTACACCCCACACTAAGAGAATGGATATTAGCATTGCCAGTCTCAGCAGAGTAAGTCAGGAGTTTTACCTGAGTGTATTTGAGCATAAAAATCTAAAGGAGAGGAGAGTCAGTAGGGAGAACTGCCAAGACTCAACTGGGTAAGTAACACATAGTAAATGCTTAGAGTCACCTTGCCAGACAAATATTTGCCTTTCACTTTGAATGAAGACCAAATCATGTTCTAACTAGTAGGACCAAGAAATTCCACACATTTTAGTAAGTTGAGTGTCCTACAGAAACTCCCATGGTAAGTGTATGAGGGCAGACTTTGGGGGTTTACTGGACAGACAGAGGGAAAGAAAAAACAACTCGGGAAGATACTTAAGTGTAGAAAAAAAAGAGGAGGGAATACTGGAAGCTGGGAACAGGGTAGAAAAAAATCTTTGTAAATGAGTGGGACTAAATATGCCACCATACTTGGTGGATAGTCTTCATATTTTGCGATGGCCAGGGGTGGAATCCAGGAGCAGAAGAGGTCAAAGTCTCTGGGGAAACACTGAAGAGGAACTATGTCTCCTCCTAAATCAGATTAGCTCTGCAAAATAAGTTATGGGAAGAATTAAAATCTAGAGTAAAGACCACAGTCCCTGGGCATTTCCAGCCATTTCTAACAACCATGTAAACTTCCTTCTCTTGTTCAGTGAACCAAATGCAGAAGACCATGGTAAACAAAGGACATCAGTAGAATTGTTCTTTTTGTGACGGATGTGTCCTTGGTGTCATTATTTAAGGGCTACACTTAAGGGCAATACTCACTGCTGTTGGGTCATTTGCTCTGTCTGCTGTAATAGCTTTTTATGACTGATTTTTGGAGATAACTAATTTTATCAGTTGTTACTAGGTTATTACTAAGTAAGTAGCTCTGGCTAAACTTAATGCAACTAACTCAGTTTTAATGAAGCAAAGGAGGAAGCCTGAGATGGGCAAGGTGCTTGATCACTGGGCTAAGCAAGAGCAGAATTCAGACACTGGTTGTGACCCCTGTTCAGTGCAGACTTCTACAGTTTTTTGATGCTTTAAAATGAGCCAGAAATGACGCCTTCATGATTTCCCTTGGGAAATCTGGGATCCAGAGCTCTCTGCATTCAATAGGAATCTTTCCACTGACTTTGATGGCCTTTGGACCAGACCCTATATTTCCATGACATTTCTGGGACTTGTGTCTGAAATTCACTTGCTTTCCTTGAGCTTTCTCATGCATCGTTCTGGCTAATACATTTAGTGTCATAAATATAGCATGGTGCACAGTTAAGAAATTCTCCAACTTTTAGCCAGTAGGAACCACTGACTGATTAGTCTGCCTAATTTGCCTTTCCAGTTTGATCCTATTACACCTCTCTATATCCCCTTGGGCCCCCATGATTCCTCTCCTTTCTACACCTGTACAATCATGTTTTGTTACCTTGTATTATGTATGTAAACATGGAAAAACTTAATTAAAATGAACAACTATCAAATTGTTTCACAATGTATAAACTGAGTACTTATGTACCCTTCAAAGGTGTATCTGAACCACCTGAATAAAGCACTGTTTAGCAACTATTAATTAAGTGATGTTTATACAATGCTTTGAACATGTAAAATGTAAAAAGGCTTTCCAAGCGTCTCATGACCATTGTTATTACTGCTATACAGAAATCGGGAATATACTGAACTTCTGTGAATCCTTCCCAATTACTGAAGACTTTGTGAGTTGAAGAGAATCAGCCATGACAAACTAAAAGTGTTTCTTCCAGTCGGGTTGTCCTTTTGTCTCCAGAAAATGGTATAAAGTGTAATTTTTTGGGGCCATCTTGTTTGTTTAAGCACATTTGTCAAAGCCTACCACAGAATGGTTATTCTAGCTTGAAGAAATCCTTCCGGGTCAGAAAGTCCTTTGGATGGCTCACATCCAACTACTCTCCCTTCCCATTCCTCCCTTTTAAGTCCTGAAAGTCTGTCAAAGTCTGAGCTGAATTCCTGAAACCAGTTGGAGTGTAGCTCTTCTTTTGTTCCCCGCTGCCAACTGCAGAAAGCTACGTTCACGGGTTTTTGTAGTCACCAGCTTTAAAATCCCTAAGTCCCATTGCTTCCTTTGAATGGCCAGATGCAAAGCAATGTTTTAAACTGGGAATGACTTTAGAAAGCTTTTCACTTGTGGTGTTGGATGGACTGCTGTGCTGTCTCTGATTTCAAGGAAGAATGCCTTAAGTAGCCTGTTTGTTTCTTAAGACTATCAGAGGTAAGGCTAAAACTTGCAAAATAACATCCGGAAAGCCCAGATCATTCTCTAATATAGAAATACTATTTTCATCCTTGAGGTTTAAAGGCTATAAATATAGTTCTATCAGTGTAATTAATTCAGCTTAAAGGGATGTCTTCCGGTTTTTACAGAACATGGTTTAAATGGGGAACTGCTTCAAGTGCTGTAGGGCTACTAAGGTTTTTTACACTTGAAGGTACTGGATGTTTGGTTAATTTTTGTCCTCTTACTGTTCATCAGTGAATTAAATTACTGTTCTGCTTACGGATAGAAGTACAATCCAATACATTAATCATATTGAGATTTTTAAACCTGCACTAGTCTGTTACGACTTGTTCCTCATAAGGCTGGAAAATATTTCTTTCATCAAAATGGCTTAATGCCTATAAACATGTCCTAATTATATTTTCTTGGAATTAATCAAGTTCATTATGTTAAATTTGGGATCTACATCTGAAGTCAATCTGAATTGTGAGCATCTGCCATATTCCCTTCAGACATTACTGATAAATATAATGGTGTGGAATTTTCAGAAGTACTAATTTTTGGCCTAATCCTGTTCCTCTTAAAGTCAATTGGAGTTTTACCCTTCCTTCAGTGGTGCGGATTTGAGCACTTCTCAAAACCTTATACTTTTGGTAAATTTTTCAGACAACCAAAGAGAAAAAGTGTACATAAGGTGTCATCTGATTTAAAATAAGCAGTAGCTATCCCTGTTTGGGTTCCCCCCATACACCCACCCCCCTTTTTTTTTTTTTTTTTCTCTCTCTTAAAATAGAGGCTTAGTGTGCATTTGGGTTGAAAAGTGATTAAACTTCAGTGTAGTCTTCTATAAGAGGTTTGGGGATTTTTTCATGGGAAAATCCTTCAGAAACCTACAGAATCCCTTCCAGACAATAAAGAAGCCCCCCTTGTACAGAAACTAAGACAATCTTTTTGATTAAAAGTCCTCTGAAACAGTGATCTTTATCTCATTACTTCAACCACAGTTATTTCCATTTCAGTTTATTCACAAGGACCAAATCTTGAGGTCCTTAACTCAGAGTTTGGTCAGGTCAGAGAAAGCTTTTTCCTGAGGAATGTGGTCTATCACTGATTCCTGATCTTTCTATTGAAGACAAATCAAATTATTCTTTCAGCAGTGTTTAATGTTAAGAATTGTTGAAAGGAAATGGTTGAAACTGAAGGAAGAAACTCTTTACTCACCAACACATCATGAATGTTATCAAATTGCATATTTTAGCAAGCCCAACCTTATGACATGGTCAGACAACATCCAAACACACTGTCTATCAGTTCAAATGTTTCTTGCCCTTGGTTTGATTTGGTTTAAGTGCTGTGGAGTCAGCAGTGGAAGTGATGCAAAGGGGTATATTTCTGGGAAGTCAGGGAGCAAAAAAAAAAAATTCATTTCCTGCAGACAGTTGGTCCTGCTGATGTTTATGCCTTTTACTAATTGCATTCCAGTAACACTGAAAGCCCCTAGCTGATATCAGTGCCTGCCACCGTAGACAGGTACGTGGGGAGGGTTTCCTCTCACTTCACTGTCTCAGAATTGGCTGTCTGGCTGCAGATGGGTGTCTAGACTCCCATTATAACCAGTGGAGACAAATACCTGCCTCCAGAGCCAACTCCCTGTATCCAACCTGTAGCTGAGGTGTGATGAATCACCCTCTGGCTGTTCTTACCTCTCTCCATTGATGACAGGGAAAGCCCAGATGGGTAGACACCTCCGTGTTAGGCAGCTGAAGTTGGAGGAGATGGATCCCACCCAGGCTGCTCACACATCACTAATTGCAGTGGCAAAAGATCTTGCAGATATACATATATTTTAAAACGCCAGCTCAGGCACTGCAGGGTGGGCAATGTGATGTGATGTAGGTTTGGAGAGCTGGCCCGACTTGAGCAGTTGTTGCTGTAGAAAAAAATGGGAATGTCCAAAGGAACTTCCTCAGAGTCAACATGGCTACGTCACCGTGAGTTTTGTAGCCAGCCTAGCTGTGGGAGCTCACAACAGTGAGGGGGAACAGCAAGGGGTGAAGGAAGAAGCAGAAAGCTCATGTATGTGAAGGTGACAGTGGCAGCATCATCCAAATACCTGAGTTGTAACCACCAGAAAAGGCTTTGGCCTTGCCTAAGTGGCAAGACAGTTGCAACCAAACTCAAGAGTTCCCAGGACAAAAACTCTCCTCTTGATCTTTCCAACACACAGCTTCTAAGTGGCTTGACTGCAAACAATTTATACAGATGATGCTTAATTAAAAAGCCATTTTCATTCATTTCATAGGCAGCATACAGATTTCTCAAGTGTCCATTGGTTACAGACTATCACTGGTAGACGGTTAAACTTGGCCCTGGGCTTTACTTCTGTGCCTGCCTTTTTATTAAGCACATGCATTTCGAGAACTCTGTCAAATACAACGAATTGAGTCTTGGCTCTTTTATTCTGGGAGCTGCCCTGCTGCTTGAAAAAATCTACAGAAACATACTACTGCAGAGTGTTCAACATTGTGACACTGCTTGGCATGTGAGTTAGCTCTTTCTGACAAGTTAAATGCTAATTTTTATTGAAGGTAACAGTAAAATGTGAAATTGGTCTCTGCACTTCACTTATGCAAGAAATTAGCAAGAAAGCCGCCAGCAATTGCTGTTTCAATATTATAAACTTTACAACATGCTGCTGAACCAGAGGAAACCCTTTGATTATTAGAAATCCATGTGGATTGCTGATCACTGGGGAAAATACATTATTTTTTTCCTCCATAAAGAGATAACTACATATTTCTTTGTGAGGAGCTGAAGCAGTAATTATCACAGTGATTGCAAAGCGGGAGTGGAGTAAGCCTGGGCCAGTGGTCTAAGATTTTAATCAATCAATGGCAACACCTTCTGCAGAAGGAATAAAGTTCAAAGGAACAGTCAAACCCCAGGAACTTTCTAGCTGAACCTGACCCAACTTCCTTTGAAATCAATGACCATGGGTTGACCTGTGTGTTGGTGTGTGTGGCTGCTCGGTGCTGCTCCAGCACCTGAGTTTCTGCTTGGATGCTCAACAAAACCCAGGAATACTTATCCAAAGTCTGCCAGTGTAATGTCTAAACTGTTAATTCCCCCCATTTATTTTACTTTGTATTTTGATAATTTACAATGAATATTCATATCTCATCTGGCAGGTCTCCAGATAAAATGAGATGAGCTTAGAAAGTGGAGACAGTAAATACAGGGTTAGAAATACAGAACTCCTATTACTCAGGTTCTGGGCTGTTAGAAACATTTTTCAGGTTTTTCTTCATAGGCACCAGGAGTTAAAACCTTACAGTTCTTTCTATTTTAAGGAAAAGCTCTGATCTTCATGCAAGCACTGGTCTCCAGGGAGACCATTTAAGAAAAACAAAATACCAAGAGATGAAGGACAATTCAAAAGAGTTAGAAGCAATGTATTTGTGTTAGAAATATTGATTGTTTTTTTTTTAATTTAATTTTCCACTCAGCACTCCAAAGACCTTAGGTATGGAAAGGTGCTCTATTACTCATTTTATCTATAAAGCTCCCCCCCTCTCCACATCCTGTAAAAGCACTCAGGGTGTTGTATGGTAATTAAAAGGTGATATTAATATTTCCTGACATGCACTATAAAACATCTCCAGTCAGCTTCCTGTAACTATCACACACGTAAGAAAATAAAAGGAACATAGTACAAACAGAGAAAGAAAATGATTGTAAAGGTGGTTCTGTATCAGACTCTGCAAAGATTCCTCAGACTTTCTGCTTCAGTGTCCTTTTTTTTTTTTTTTTTTTTTAAAACTAAATCATCTTGGTTTCCCTGTCTGCTCCGTCTCTTAGACCAAGACAGCTAAAATCTCCAGATGCTGATATTTTTCAGGCTTGCTTCCCATTTGGAGCCTCATGGGCAAATTACCCTGTCATTCAAAGATTTTCTATAAAAAAATAGGGGAATTTATTCCTCAGAGTTCAGATTTCTTCAGCCTTTGTGCTGTCCCAACCACTGGCATCTGAGATGCCTGATTTGAAGTGCAGCAGTATTTTTTTTTTTGCTTCAGCTGTAACTTTTTGTAGTCTAGGCTGTAGGCAAGGTGACCTGCCAGATGTTTACATCACTTGGCCTTTCTGGAAGAGAGAGAGATGTCTCTCAGAGCAGTGCTCTGTAAGAAAAGCATGGTTATAAATTAAGGTCACAAACCCAAATTGGTAAAGCACACATTCTTGCATAAAGATTCTAATGCTGTGTAGTACAATCAAAACTGATTTTTGCTGTGTGGTTTGAATTTCTGCATTTACTTTGGGTCTTCTGCTTGTCTCACTTGATTCTGATATTTTTCTCCCTACACTGAGTTTGGTATCTGCTGCCCTCCTTTCCCCCATCCTCTTCCATGGGACCTGCATCACATCTATCTGTCAGCAATTTTCAGGCAGAATGATGCCAAGATTAGAAAGATAACTGCTAAGAAAGATATCTCATCTTAACAGACTGGAGGACAGGTTTGATTACAGATACAGATGCATGCAAGCCTGAAACATGCATCCAATACAGAACCACCTGAGGTGTTAGTTTTGTCCTACACTTCAGGAAACAGTTAAGATCACTTTTATCAGCATGAAGACACTTCAAAGGAACAGGATATTTAGAAAGGTGAGTATATCACTGAGGGTATTTTATAGACGTGCATGTTGTCTCCCTAGACTTTACAATACCAAGCCAACCTGTTTTAATGCAGTGCGGTGGTCCAAAGAACACCCATTAGTTGCAGAGGAAGCTTGAGTTTTGAATTTAAGTTCAGGGGGGTTATTTAAGTGCTGAAATTGCTATGGGTTTTGTTACATACCAAGGTTCAAAAGAATGGCCACAGGGTTGGATCCACACAGCCGTGTGAACCTAACAGGGGTTGGTACCAGGAGCCTCAGAGTCATGGGAGGGATCTGAGCTTTGCCTGCTGTGAGGTTACCTGCCCTCCGTTGCCATTTCCTTGTGGGTTGCATCTTGATTTCGAGCTGTTAGAAACTGGCTCAAGCCCTATAGAAGGATGATGAGTAATCACACCATAATTTCCCCTATTGGTGTTATTTTTGACAGTCTCTGGATATCCTCAGAAATATTCAACCTTGGTTCTGATACTGTTAAGCCCTCTGTCACTTCCTGCGGTGTTGATATCCGTAAATTCATTGCACCTGGATATCAGCTATGTTCCTTTTTATTGGTTTTGGATTTGTTGCTTTCCGTTGCGCTGAATGTCACCTTGTTTTTCTGTGGCAGAAACACAGAGAGCAGAACACCTACTCCTGATCACTGGGAATTTTACAGAGATCAGAGGTACCCACGGAGGATTGTTTCTAATACTTCCAGTCTCTTTTATATACCTGGGAGTTTCAGCCATCCCTTGAACATTGTCTTCCTGTCCTTCACCCTTCCCTGAATCCCTCTCTTCTGAGCTTAATGCTGCGTATTTGGTTTCTGCTCTGCCATGCTTTATCATGTCAGGCTCGACTCCACGCTCAGCAATTCAGCAAAGCACTTAGGCCCACGGTGATCTTTAAACTCAGAACATGCCGAAGTGCTCCACTTAACAGAGATCAGATTATTCATGTGCCTAAAGATAAGCATTTGCTTAAGTACTTTGCTGAATCCAGGCCTAAAGACACACATTAAATTCATCAGCTAGGACCCTTGACAAATTTTACCACGAAGGTGCCTATCCCTCTCCATTGACTAGGAAGGGAGTCTAGATGACTAGTTTAAACTAGATAGCTAATCTTTAGACAGCTAAAATTAGGTGAGAGAAATCCCACCCTTTGTATCTATCTATCGTGTCAGGCACTGATCTCTGTTGGGGGCCCTTTATATTACTACAGGACAACTAAAGAGAATCAAAAATGGTGATGGGCCCAAAAGACTGTGGGAGTAAGTTTTTAGCTCACTCCCTTCAGCAGAACAGGACCCCGTTGTAGCAGGTCAGAAAGTTAATGGTGTATTTCATTCTCAGACCAGAATTCTGTTCAGCAACACCACCGGGCAGTTTTTAAATGATCCCCTGGAAAAGATGAGATTTTTAAGTTTATGTGCTTTGAAGTGAGCTACATGGCTGTCCTCCTGAAAAATTTTGCAGAAAACTTTCAGCCTTGACCTAGTGGTTCAAAGTTACAGAGATTGAGATGAAACGTGACTTTAATGTTATCTAAGCTTTTTGTTTCAGTTTTGATCATTAAACTCAGGGTTGCCACATAGTCAGGAGTGATACTGGGTTTCTGCCAGACCTGCCAGTGGCACAAACATGTGAGCTATTACATACACAGTAACCCAAGAGTGTTTTAAATGCTGATGCACCTGCAGAGTTGCCATTTCTATAATGTAAAATGCAAGTGAGAGCTGTCAGCTACATACTTAAATATCACTGTATAAAAGAGCATGGTTTTGCGTTGACCAGGATTTGCACCTTGAAGCAGACTGTGGGTCCAGAGCAGCGGATGTGCCCAGATTTGTGCTCTCTGGCTATAGAGTGATACAGTGCACTCATGAGGCTGCTGAATTGGTGTGTGCTTCTTGTTTCCTGAAGTAAGATCAAGGGAAATAATAAATAAATAAATATCCCAGACCAAGACATGGTGAGTGCCTCCCTACCCAGCTTCTTCATTTTGCCTGTTATTAATTGCCTTGGGAGATTTAGTGTAGCCAGAGCCCTGATCCCCCAATCCTGACTTTGCCTAGCATTGTCTGCTTTACCAGGAGCAGGAGAGGCTAATGCTGGTGTAAAGAAAAGGAAATTTTCGAAGAGATTCCCATTCTTCTGCTGAGTTAATCTCTTAGGAGTGACAAAGCTCATTGATCTTCCAAAGCCGTGTCACAGCTTTAGGTTGGTTCCTTCATCTAGGGCTGGTCACCAGCTCACTGTTGGGTAGAATTATTAATCAAAAGTCTATGGGCAGGCATTCAATGAAAGCCCTGACTTTGTGCTGTGCTGCACATGGCCAAAACCAAATACGAAGCTGTCTTACATGGGGACATGCCTGCAAAGTGCAGAGGAGCCAGTCCTTGCTGCATGGCAGTTTCTATCCTAGGCACGCCCTGCTTGCAAAGGCCTGGTCTGTCATATCTCCATGGAAATAGGAGTCTGAGTGTTTCTTACCCTTGCAGCATCTAGTCTTGCTGTGTTTGGAATCCTCAGAGCTTGCTGGGCCAGGGGAAGTGGATAATCTCTTGCTCTGTCATTGGGAGTTCACCAAATTTTTTTTCTCTCTCTATTCCCTTGCCCTTCACTCTTTCCCTCCCCTCTGCATGACTATGTTCCTTTATATTCTCTTTCCACATATGTCCTCCTATCTTCCCTTCTCCCACCAAAAGCCCCTGCTCTCCAAATAGAAGCCATTCCTCTACTGTGAGGAACAGTGGCATCATGAATCTAGAGGTGATGCTCTTGACCCTGCTCATCCTGGACAAAAAGACTTCCCTACATCTTCAGCTGGTTACCTACACAAAACAGCACTATCAGCTTAGATCTGAGATCGTATTTTGACCTCCAGTAAAGGTTGCCCTTTTGTGATAATCAATGTTCCTTTACTAATAGTCACTAATAATAATGGCAATCCTTGGAGTGGAAAGACTCCGAGTTTCCACAATGCGATGGCTCATTTAAAAATAAAAATGAATCAGAAACTCACACTTGTTGAAGCCAAGAACATTACGTTGGCACTGGCGCCTAAGAAGGGAATTAGGGAAGTCTCTCATGGGCTGGAGTGCTTCCTGGCTGATCTGCAGGATTCCTGTGTATCCCCACTGGGTCCTGCTCCAGACACAAATGGGGTAATCTGACAGCAGAGGAACAGATCACTCAGACTGCACCCTAGGAAAGAAAAGCTTGTGTCCTGACAATGTACTTGAGCAGCACAGACTGGGCAATACATTGAGGTATTCAGCTGTGCAAGAAATGGAATGTCGTAATTACACAGATTCAAAAAAAAGAACCCAGCAAGGGAAAAATGAAAACCACTCCTCCCCCACCAAAAAGCATGTCATTTTTTAACTCTGCATCTGAAGTGTTAGCTTGCTTTTGGCATTTTTCCCCTTTACCTAAACCTCTCAAATAAGCCTTAATGACAGCATAAGTGACATGTTACTTCATGTACTGCCTTGCAAAGTGTTGGAATTCCTTAGGTGTCTTAAATTATGGTCTCCTTTACGACAAATGACTTACATTCTGCCTGATATTTACTAATATGCCACGAACAGCACATATATTGGATAGAGTTCATATCATTATTGCATAGACATTCATTAGTCTATGCACGGTTAAAGCCTCACATGTTTTATTGAAAATGGATTTAACAGTCTAATGAACTCCCACATGGGACAAATGCAATGAAAATTCTTGTAGATCTGTAAGTCAAAACCAGAAAAACTAACTATATAAGGTAAGGAGGAATATCTACCAAAGCTTTATCCCTAACTTAAGCTCAAACCTGAATGAAAGAATTTTTGACAAGTTCTTAAAATTTCCTTTAATTTTTCTACTCGGATCTTTTTTCTTAATTTCATGGAAAAGTCTGACAAAAGCTTTTTTCAACATATTTTCGTTGTGTTGGGACCAGAATTAGCAAGAATACAAGAAAAATGTAGTCTTAGGCAATTTGTCTTTCTGAAAAAAAAAAAAAAAAAAGAAAATAAAAAAGATCTGGGGAGTTTCAGTTAAACAACTGAATTCTCCCCTGGCCTATAATATGTTTTGTCATTTAAACTTTTGGAAACTGGGAAAGCAGAAGTATTTCTCTGTTGCAGTAGAAGTTTATACCTACTTTGCACATGTCTAAATAAGCACAGGAGGGACACAGTGGTGAGAGTCTGGACTGTGGATCTTGCACAGTCTGGACCATTAAGCTTTTTAACTGATTCCCAGAGTGAGGAATGATTTCTCTGACATTTTTTCCCTCCTTTCAGTACTGAAATTCTTATGAGAAATCCAAAGCTGCTATTTTTGGCAGTCATGAATAGTATGATTTTTGGTACCTTACTTGCAAATGTAATCAATGTTATTTTTAATTGCCACAACAAGTTTATGGTCCTTGGCACTATGAAAATGTTTCAAGCATTAAAAAAGAAGCCGGTAAACTAATTGAGAAGGCCCTTAGCATAATGTCCTGATCTCCACAAAAACATAGTGACACCGAATATTAATCCCTAGGAGATCATACACTTAACATTTTCACTGATAGGAAGCCAAATTCTGCTCTCAACTGAAGAACATCTAATCTAGGCCAGTGTACGTGGAAAATACCCCAAATCTGTGGTTTTAATGCAAATGCAAATAAGCCGTAATACATGAGAGATCTCTGCAAGTGTGAGCCTCTGAGCACTTCTTCTAGACTTCTTTCCGAGTTTGATCCTGTTTCAGTAACATTGGACATGATCTTAACTGTACGGAGTTGCCAGCGGTGCTTCTAAGAACTTAGGTCATGAAAAGTACTGTTGTTTTTTCTGAGTCTACATATTTATTTCAAATAAAAGCAACCAATGGGACTTAAACACATTATTTAAATGGAAACAATTTTTTATACACTGTATTGTGCCGGTTTGGGGCTAAATGGGAATCTCAGGAACTTGCCATTAGTGGGTATTGACATTTTCTGAGGTATTTGTAGGTGAGCTTTTATTAACAGCTCTGTCCTTCAATAGTGGTTAATAAATCACCATTGAATTTGCAAACACTCTTGGAATAGATAGGAAGCCAATTGGGGTCTGAAAGATTACTCTTCTGTTTGTTTAGCCACTGGCTCTTTGCTTGTAACCGATAGGTTTAAGAGCTGGGAACGCTGCATTTCCCTGTATGCTTTAGTTGACTTGTTAGAGATAGTTGGTTGTGTTTGATAAATGAGAGGATGATGAGGGGCTAGCTAAATGTGATGGAGGTTTTTTATCTGCAAAAGTTAGGGACGGGAATTCCTCAAGTAGGCAAAGCCACTGGCTTCTGGCAATGAGTAACTGTTTTGTCTTGGATGCAACCTGAGCTTGTAGTGCTCTCTCTTCCTTTCACACATGCACACACACCCTCTTGGGTCCACTCCAGATCTATGTGATGGCTTGGGAGGAGCCAAACTCTTTCCTCTCTTCACCTGCCCTAGAAGTCTCAAAGTATGTAAAATGCATGTGTAGATCTGTGAACCCCCAGCTGCTTGAAAACTGCTTGTTTGCACCAGAAAATGTGCAGAATTGCAAATGGAAGTGTGCTAAATGTGCAAAAAGTGGAAAATACAGGGACAGTGAAGACCTGTCTGAGCCACTGTGGTTTAGTGAAGTGTCAAAATGGACGGGACAAGTTTAGGGGACAGAATAGAATTCATCTTTGGTAAACACATGAGCAATTACATGTAGTCTGCTGCAGCAGTAAATAGAGAATAGGTGTCTGGGCACAAATAGCTGTGTACATGTGGCTCCTATGTCTTGACTGCTTGTATGGGGGTTCGTATGTATGGACAAATTATCACAAGGAGTACCCTTGGCTTTTCTGAAAGTCTATAGCTACGTGCACATCACAGGAAACACTTCAGTTTGAAAAACTCACTGCAAATTCTGGGATTCTCAGCAACATATCTCTGCTGTGTTCTTGGAGACTTATATTTATTGTATCTCTTATCAGAGGTGACCATAGGCATTCACACTGGACTTGATGATACCAAGGAGTGCCATCCAACCTCAACTATTCTCTGATTCTATGGCCCCAGTCTTGGACGGTGCCACAGTGTGAAATAGTTTGAATTTGCAAGTTGTCTTCAGTTTGGCTTTTCTGGCTTGCATAGAGGTTATTTTTCATAAGTGTGTAATCTAAAAATAATGATTTGAATGTTAGAAATGGGTCAAAGAGGCTGGGATGTGAATTGTGCCATGTGTTTGGAGGTAACACATTAGCTGGTAGCTCCCCAAAGGCTCTTTGAAGTAACTATGAAAAGATTGATAGTTTGGCGATTGAACTGGCCAGTGATCAAAAATTGCCCCCTATCATTATTGGTGGAAAGGAACAGTTTGAGTTATGCTGGGCTGCCTTAATTGTAATGTGGCTTAATGAAGAGTAAATGCTTTGTGTGAAAAATGAAAAAAACATCTTCTTTTCCCTTAGGGTTATACAGAAAAGATTATTTCCCTGTGGAAAGCAGATGTTTAATTGCCCAAGACCAGAAGCAGAACAACAGACAGTTGGCCTCTCTATGTACGTTACAGCTGTGTGTGCTGCATACTTAAGCTGCTGTTTTACTGCTGATGGCTGCAAACTGGATCATAAGGTAGCTGGGAACATTATCATATTGTCTAAAAATCAGACTCATCTGGTATGGTGGATGAACAGGGAAGGGAAGGTAATTCTTGCCATTATTATTAACTGCATAGGAAGAATGGGAGTAAGTCTAGTACGATGCCATTCCTTCTGTTATCAAGTACTGTGCATAGCCCTAGTGCACTATGCAGAGCAGTTTCTTGAAACCTCTCTCCCATTCCACCACTGCTTCATGAACCTTTCTTGAGTCTGCCTGGAGCCTGGAGCTCCGCACCACTCAGGGCTGCATGACTGCTGCCCAGAAACTCTTCCCCCAACACAAACCTCCTGCAGGTTTGCAGGACGGTGGAGCAGCGCTGCCAAACTTGTAAGATGTGTTAAAGCAGTGAAAAGAGAAGGAACTTCTTTGAGACAAGTAACGAGGCCAGAGCTCAGAAATCATACATCAGTTAAAATTCATATTAGCAGTTTTGCTGTCGAGTTAATCTGGCAGCTGAGCTGCAATCATTACTGATTGCTTGTAACGGGCAATGGCAGATCGAGCCAGCATAGCACTTACTGAGGTAGGACTTTTCATGCCAAATATAGTCCCCCTTCATTTCTTCTGTGTCTATCAGGGCAGGGAAGGGAGGTGAAGTCACTTCATTCTCGGTGCAGCTGGCGATGACATTACAAGAAGCACAGGGACATCTGGGACACTGGGCACCCTGTGTGACTCCTGCAGGGACTGAGCCAGTAAAGATGAACACCTGTTTCCAACAACCATGTTCTTAACTAGCAACTTCCTTCCACAAAAGCTAACTTTAATTTCCCCCCCTCTCTTTTAATTCTGTTTCTAGCAGTGCACAGTTTTGTTGACAGCAGAGGCTTGTGTGTTGCAGTAAAGCACAACTGGTCTCCCATATGCCCTGGTAAGTCTCCCAAAAGAGCAAACAGACTTGCTTCCCCTTGGAAACTCCTCCAAGATGAAAGAGCCAGGACACTTTGGGTGTCATCATGACACATTATTTGTGAAATGGGATCTCTGAACTTCAGGTCCAACATACATAGGACTCCCTCAAACCTACAATTAGAAAAAATAATCTGTTTGAATCTGTTCGATGAATAAGCTGGCTATTTCTAATTGAAAATTGTGTCCAGCTTGCTTGGGTCTGAACGCCTGGGAAAGCCTCAGGAAAAAGCAGCAGGAAGAGAAAAAAACCACCCACAAGGTCTTGTGAAAGTCACGGATAAGGGAAAATATGTTATATTCAATTATTTCTGGTTGCAGAGGTTATTTTTATTAATGCACAGTCCCAATAGCTGGTTGCCATGATACAGGGCAGTTGCGAGAGAAGGTGCAGAGTTAGGAGGGGAATAGGATCCAGAGTATTCCAGGGAAGTATAAGCTTTTTATGGTTTTACAATGTCTGACCTCTTAAAGTCTCTCTCTTTGTGGTGCCTTTGATGGATGGACATGAAACTCCCTGCAGAAGTGAGATGATGCTGGCATTGCTCTGACACACCTCTTGATAACTGCCCATCCAACTCCGCTGGGATTAATAGCGATATTAATATTGGGATTAATACAAATAACACCAAGCCTGCTGGAGAGCATTGAGTGTTATAAAGAGCATCTACTTCTAGAGGCACTTGTCAGGGAGGTGATGGGAAGGAAATGGTAATGGGAAGGGAGAAGTGCCTTAAGGAGCTGATGAGAGCACTGCCCTGCCATGTTTTAATGACATGCACATTGTTTCTGAAACAATAGGATGCTTTGGCTGGCATCCTGCTAGACTTAGTCCTATGGCTTTCAATCCTCAGGTGGCATTAATGGCAAGGAAGGCAGCTCCTTCTGGCTTGCCATTAAAGCATGTCATTTCTGCATAGGTGAGGATCTGGCCATGGGTTTGGAAAAATCATCAAAGCTACCCTGTACACTCATAACTAGCTGGATCTGGAAATGCAGGCACTGTCAAAGAAGGAAATTTCAGAAATAATGGTCGTTGATGCCTCACTTCCTCAGGGCCCTTCTGCTCCCTCCCTAGGTCACTGCTTGTGCCAGCTCAACATCTTGACCCTACTCTTTAAGATCTTGAGTCAGCTGGTCATCTCAGAGATTGCTCATATCTTTCCTACCCCTTCATAAGGCAGTTCTTCTGCTATACAAAGCAATTCACGGGACTGTGAGGAAGCCCTTCTGAGCTGCAAAGCCCTCGGTGCTTCACAAAAGCCCCCGTATGTGGAGTAGTGACAAAGAGAGCATTGCAGAAGTCCTATCGCACAGCAAATGAGGTGAGTTTGCAAGCTTGGAGACAAAGGAGCCTCACAGCAGAGCTGTCCGTGACAGTGAGGGATGCTCTGTGCATCTTGCTGTATGTACCTGGTGAGCCAACTTGAGGACATGTACAGAGCCCACGGTCAGTTTGGAGGGCCAGGCCACCCGTGGCTTTTTTGAATCCTCTTTGTCTCCCTCATTTTTCTACTTTCCAAGCTGAAAAATCCCCATTTAACCTGTGCACTCCTCTGTGCTCAGGGTTTGGACCCAGCACAAGTTTAGAAAACAAACATTTATGGTTCTATTTCCTCACCTCCTCTGAGTGGGAGAGAGGTCTTACAAAGCTATTTTGGAGGCATGGTCTATCATCTGACAGTAGGAAATTAAAAAAGTGGGTATGTCTTGGCTATAAAGGCCAATCAATACCCCTCTAACAAAAAATGGGTTTTCTGTTGCTGTCTTACATTAGTGCATTGCTGCCCACGCTCTTTGCCGCTCTGTCTCTCTGCAAGCTTTGGCCAGAGCCAGCAGACCTCGCAGGGCTTGCTTTTCCCCTACCAGTACAATGTTGCACTCATTGAAATCAGGACACAGCAATCCTCTTCTGAATGTGACCTTTCCTCTCAGCTTCTCCCTGGCGAACATACTTGCAAGTGGTTCAGTTTCCTGCTGGCTCAGTGTAAATTTTTCAGCGTGGGGATTTCTGTCTGGTGTTGCTTTGCAGCGTGAAGCTAACGGGAGTTTATGGCTCAGGAGGGGCAGAAACTCTGCCAGGTTAAACCTTACGTGTATGATCCCACCAAGGGTCAATCAAAACATCTCTGCGGACCAGAGACTGATTTATTCTCCTCTTCCCCCATGATGATGGCAGTTGCACCCCATCGGGTAAGCACCTAGAAATCCCAAATGTTTCAGCCCTGTATGTACAGAAAGAACAAATATTTCTGCATGTCGATGTTCTGTTACTGTTATCAGTGGAGCAGAGGAAGGGTAGTGCAAGGAAATTTTGCTGACAAGCTCAACTCATTGTGCAATTAAATGGTATAGCCTGACACCTTTTATTCATTTGCCTGTGTTTAAATGAATTAGGCAGATACAAACACTGAAGCTAGTACCCAGACATTTATATTTATCGAAACACGCCCATCTTTGCTAAAAAGATCATTATTTTCAGCATGGACTTTATCTCCCTCTCATTTGATTACATGTATCTCCTTGTATAGTGCATTTTAAATTATTTATAGAATGTGCCTAGATTCTCACAATTTTTCTAAATGAAGGATAAATTCAAACATTGTCTCATGTTTGAAAAATATATTGAAAAAAAAATTTTAAAACTCACAAGCTCCATTACTGTTTTATAATTGCTAATTAACAGATAAATGTTTCATACTCCCACATTTTTTATCCTCCAGATACAGCAAAACAAACAGATTAACAGAGGAAACCTGAGGACTGCAATATCTGTTTTATGATAAGAGCATTTAGTAACTTAATCTCTACCATGCTCAGCTATCAAAGACAATGTACTCGTGGTTATATTATACAGAATAATGAACCACTACAGAGACACATTTGTGTTGTTCTCTGGTTAGAGTGTGAGCTGAGGTTTAGTCGACTTGGGGTTTTTTCCTAGGCTTGCTACTAATTTAAATGACGTGTCTAAGGCCATAGAATAGTTTCAACCATTTTAGAAGTCTTGCACCGTAAAATGGAGAAAATACATGAAAAAAATTCATATGTGCACCCTTGTGTATCATTGCATGGAAGTGTCATCATCGTTAGACTAACAGTTTTCTAATGTGAAAGTCTACTATAAAAAAATAATGATAATTAGCAGTAACGCAGGATATCAAATAATCATCTTCAGGTGACAAATACAGGAAATCTGAGAAGTACTGAGAGGGGAGTGGGACTTCTTTAGTTGCTGCTTAGGACTAAATTACCTAATAAAAACAGGATGTGATTGTATGATACTGAGTCATAGATTCAATGTGAGACGCTGTGCTATATTAGAAGATGAAGTAAAAAGGTATTTTGAGCCTCTCTGGCTAGAAGTAAATCTCTTATCTAAAAAACCGCATACATTATGGTTTCAGATATCTGCATTTTTCCAGCCTAATTCTTATTATTGCAGAGGAGGTATTTGTTTAGCATGGGTCTCTTCCCAAAGCATCACCATTTAAATTCTCCAGCTTTCAGCAACACACTTTCTATTTTGGCAAGATGAATCTCCCGGTATCTGCATACCTCTCCTGTTCCTTCCTTCCTGTAATTAGGGCTAAATCTGCTCCAGGACCTGTTCTTTTGTAGAAGGCACCATTTTTAGAGCAATACATCACTGGCAAGTCATGACACTAACAGATCCTTGGAGAGGGCTGCCTCTCCAAAGAGATACACTATCACCTTGATCACTGCTAGACACCGCTCAGTAAAGAGCTCCATCAATTGGTGAAGAAGCAGGAATAAAGTCATTTCAGCTTGTAGGGATGTAGGATGAACCTGCTTATCAATGAAACAGAGTCAACAAGGTATCTCTGTGTTACCTTTTCCTATTTCCCGTCAACATTCCCAGTAACCCGTTTTGATTTTAGGGATTCAAGTTGAGCTGAATGGATAAATAATCTTTTTTTTCCCCCGAAATATTTATTTGCATCTGAAAATTAATCGCTTCTATTTTTGCACTTCCTGTGCCTTTGCTTTCCACGAACATTGGTGCAATAGTTTTGTATTGACACAAGTGCTTGTGGAACGCAAACATCAGAAGGAGTTGTGTCTGTGACTCCTTTCATGGGACTGAGGAATTGCTTATGTTTACATGGCATGGCTCGTTTTCTCAGTCTAAGTACTTGCCCATAAAGAGGTTTGTGAATTGGTTACTGATCCCAGCTTCATTGAGCTGCAGATGAGAAGCCAATGGTTTCAAAAACTCCTGCTTCACAGGCGAGTCTAGTCCCCAAAGCTTGTCTTTCTTTATTCAAGATGAAAATCAGCTGATCGAGACGCTGAAAATAAACCACATGTCAAAACTGACCCATTCACCAGCACAGTGTAGAATATTGCCCAACAACCAGAAGGCACTAAGAATATTCAAAATAGAACTCAAATAGCTAGAATGAATTGAACTCAAATAAATAAATGTGGAGATCCACAGGTCTGCTCATAATGTGATAACATTGTTTTGGTGCTTTTCTGTGTCATTGTGGGAGCAATACAGAATAGCTAAATGAACATCTTCAACGGTGGTTTCCTAAGGACCTCAGTCTGAGTGACAAAATTAGATACCTACAGCTAGACACTCCGAACGCTGCCCATCTGTTGGCAAACTTGTCCTTGTCTTTAGTTACCCAGTACCCTCTTGAGGAAGTGGATGTTGGAAAATGAAACCGTTCTCCCTGTTATGATGATATTTCCCCTTCTAACTGGTACTTGGAAGGAAAGCTGATGGATTAACACATTGGTTGTACCGTCAGGATGACTCACAGACTTTGAATTTTCAGTGTTTCAAATGTTTGCATAGAATGAGATGTCTTGGCTCAAAATTCCCATGTTCTTCTGACTTAAATAAAAAAGGTACAAAAAGCAAATGAAATTAGGTTTAATCCAAGATTATAATCTGATTTTTGTGTTTCCTCAGACACCAACAGTTGTTCCCCAGTTTGTCTGGAAACTGAACTCAAGGACAGACTTTCCAGGTGAGAGTGTTGCTGTAGACTTCCTAGCATGACTGCCTGGCACAAGGTGGTCCAAGTATGTACTCCTGCACAAAACGGAATCTTTTTCCAACATTTATACCAGGTTTTGGTAATGTGTGAAATTTAAGGCCTCAGTTCTGTTTCTTATTATAAAAGAAAGGTAAAGGAAATATGCTAGCTTTGCTAACTTTGTAAGTGTGTAAAGAAAATTTAAGATACAAGTGCAAAAATGTGTATTCCTTGTCCACTGCCATCCCAGACAGTGTCAGTGAAGCCATGTCTCAAATGCCTTAAAAGCAGCTAATATAAAATTCATCATCCAGTTTGATTTTTTTTTTTTTTCCTGGCAATATCCTTTGAATAAAGAGAGGAGAGAGATTTGAGGTGTAATTCCCAAGGTGTCTCTTCTGAGGAGCTGCTCTGGTACCACTGGGAACCACTATGCCATCTGTAGTCATCTGAATGATGCTCTGACTTGGCTCAATGGAGGTGGTTACCCCAATTCCCTGCCTTTAGGGGATCCATAAATTTTCTTGGTCCTGTATCCTGCACCTCTGGTTGCCAGCTAAAATAGGCTAAATTAGACAATGTGATCATGTCCCCTCCAGTCTTGCCATGTGCTTTGCTGCTCCACCAGATGTGGTGCCCAGCTTACTGTCCGTCCATCCATCCATCCATCCATCCATCCATCCATCCATCCATCCATCCATCCATTGCAGCAGTCTGAGCTGAGCTGTCCCCACTGGAAACACCACACTTGTATTGTTCTCAGCTGAGCTCAGAGCATGTTCGGAAGCAACACCCAGAGCCGGGATTTCCTTCATGTCAGCACACAGAGGGGCTCTCCACTGACTCACTGGACTGGTCCCAAAAATAGCAGGTTCAGAATAGAAACATTCGTGTCCTTTCTGTCCTGGAGAACAATGTCTCACACTTTTTCTCCCCCAAAAAAAAGTATGAAAAAATCTCTTTTTTCTTCCAACTTGGCAGGGTTAAACTGGAAGGGTTTAGTCCAGTGCTCAGAACACCTGACTGTATGCTTTAAAAGGAGAGGAGTTAATCACTGGGGATGTTATTTACTCTGTTCTCAGCAGGGCTTTCTGGTTTTTATCTGGGGAGATGGAAATTTAAAATTGAAAGATTCAAGCAAAAACATCTCTTCCCAGACTGTTTTTTGGTATTTTTGCAGGGCAGTTATAAGAAGGACAGAAGCATCAGTGAATCCATCAGGAAGGAAAAGGATTATTACTGAAGTGTAGGATCCCTCACATAACTGAAGTGCCCATGGGTTTTTGGAGTGATTGCTTATTTTCTGTTATTATTTATAAAATGCCTAAACAGCTATCAAGTCCACCTCAAAAAGAGCAAGACCCTTCTGTTTATAACTAGGTGTCAATTCTATACAAATTCAGTAGCCAAATCTCTCTGGGTTGAGAGCTACTGGTGGTCCCTCTACCGACTCAATTTCTATTGGGTTGCAAGAGAGTCCTCAGGGAATCACATGAGCAGTGGGACCCCAGCCTGTCAGCCCTTCTCTTCCTAGCACCCACTGCTCCTGCAGCCTGGCTGCTCTACAGGCTGGCAGCACTCTGATTTTGGGAACTGATCCTCTGGATTTTAGTCACTTACCATCTGTAAGGGCCTTATCCAGACTGTATCACATCAGCTGAAGATGGGCTAAGCCATGCACTCTCTATGCATTGAGTAGACAGTTTAATAATTTCAGAGATAATTTTCTAAGCCTCAGATAATTTTCAGAGATTAATTTCTTAAATTATTCTGAAAATCTGGGTCTTGTGATCCCACGTGGGAGCACTTTCAGGGAGGCAGGCTGTTTCCTCAGTGGAGATGGTGACCACCATCCAGTGAACTGAGAAACAGTGGAATCCATGCTCCAATAGAAAGCAACCGTGGACATTGGAGAAAGACATTTTAATACATGCCTCTCCAAACAGTAGAAGGGGTGAGATTCAAATGGTCTGTTTTTTCAGATAGAAAATCCCAAATCATCTCTATATGTTGAATTTTTTAAACTCTTCCCCTTCCCCCTCCTCCCTGCCCATCTCTACAATAAGTACAATTGTTAGACAAGGCAAGTCTTTGTGCTTCAAATTTTAATACATAGTTTTTGACCCATGGAGTGATAAGCTGGAAAATAAATGGCTGGATTTTCCCCAGTGTTGAAGAACGCCTTTCAGATTGACTTGGGAACTTGCCTATTCTCGTCTGCCCACCTGGCTTTCACTTTGATATCCCTAACATTATCATAACTTTTATTGTCTTTTCATGTCAGTCAAACCTTCTTCACTAAATTACTTTCATTTATACATCCTCTCCTGCTATTTGGTCTCATCATCATCTAAGATTTAAGGTGAAAAATTTTCTTCTATTTGACAGGGTGAGAGGTGGAAATTACTATGTGAACAGTAAACTACAGGTTACATAAATAATATGTCATTGTATATCACCCAGTGGAGCCTTAAATCAATTCATTAGTTTGTATAAAGCTTTTGTGTGCTTTTTAACTGCATCATATCCAAGTTGATTGCACATTTGCTCTAAATTTGTTTTTTTTTCTTTATGTCATCAACTTTCAGGATTCTTATATAGTTACGCTAAGTGTGTTTCTAAAGATTGTTTTTCTTTCTTTAGAGGCTTGGTTTATGTTTTTTCCTCCACTTCTCAACACATCCCCAGCCTGAGGCAAAAGTGTGCATTTTGTCTGTGGAAGGTAGACACAGGGATATTCTTCGCTGTGCAAGGAGTGAAAGGCAAGCTGAGATATGCTGGATTAATGAAAGAGGTACTGAAAAGCAGATGGTTGATTCATAGCGAGCCATTCACTTGCTTTCATGCTGCTTCATAGCAAAAAAATCTATAGACTGAACTGTATTATACAGATAATTTATCCTAATGCCAAGAAGCCTCCTACCCTTTTCATAGGCTAAATTTTCTTTTACAGGCATGCCAGGAAAGATTGCTTTTTGGTTGAAATTCGGGAGATTAAGGCAACTCAGGAGAGCCTTGTTTTGGAAGAGGACAGAGTTAATGAAATAATTTTTTTTTTTTTTACAGTCTTTAGTGAAAAACCTAAGAAGCCACTAGTCTGGGGAAACAAGGGAGAGAAAGACAACATTTTATTACATTTTCAGTAACTGCCCATGCTGAAATACCGGACTAGGCTGACTGCGAAGTAAAAACAGACATTGCTTTGATACAATGATCAATTTTATTATTCCAGCTGAGATTTTTCTCCTTCATTTTTCTGCAGATCTCTTCTGCTCAGTAAATCAAGAACTGTACAAAGGTCCTTTACAATGCGGACTTGATGTACAACAATATTAGCCAAGACAATATTCAAACAGTCATGAAGCAGTCATCAAAAGTACTGCTCCTTGTTTCAATCCCTGCAAGAAATCAAACCCTTTCAAACAGAGCCAGATTTTTAACGAAGAGTGGCTGTTTAAAGTGGAGTTACCAAAAGTCTTGGCTGTGCCTGGACTTTTATTTTAAGTATTTGTACCATTAAATATTAATATAGGTCAAATAACTGAACCCCCGGAGCAGATGAAATCTGCAAAATGAAAATAAACACACTGTATAATATGAGCCAATGTTACCCACAATGTTACTGGATAAATATTCAAATATAGACCCCAATTTCCCTGAACAAGTTTTCTTATTGATGTTCTGGGAGAATGAGAAGGAAAATATAAAAATTAAGTAATAGTCACGACACTGACACTTTTAAGAGCTGATCCAAAGCTCATTGACTTAAGGGAGCTTTGCCTCTACTGCCTTAAAGAGCTTCTGATGCTGCAAAACCTGAAACACACACAGTGAAATCATGCAGTGGTGCCACACAGACAAGGCAATGTCACATTTGGCAGCAAAAATGTCCTTAAGGACATATTGCTACAGGAATTAGAAAAATGTGGAGCAGATCTGCTTATTTTTTACTGGGATCTCCTGCATAATTTTACTGCAGGCTCACAATTTTTGCAGAGGTCCTGGCTGCAGAAAAACCCAGCCAGCCAGGCTCTGCATGTCACCTTTGTGTTTTTGCAACTTGGATGACTGATGATGATGAGAAATATGGGCAATCCTACAAGAATGTGGGAAATGTCCTAGGTCTGGGACCTTGGTGATGTCCAGGCAAGATGTACTCTTTGTCCAGCTCATAGTCAACATGTTGAGGAATACTGATGGAGAGCATGCAATAAAATTGAAAATGAGGAGAAGTACATAGCAAGGATGGAAACTGAGAGTTTCCTGAATTGCTTAGTATGTACACAGCCTCAAATGATATTCTGGTGGGGTAGCAGTGGGAAGCCCTTGCCCTTGTTCCTTTGAGCTGATTTTACCCAATTTTCACAGCTGGCATAAGGAGGACCTTTTGCTGCTGTTAGATTTGTGCATTCAGGAGCAACCTATATGCTCGAACCCTGGTTGCTCTGAGATGTGTAAGCACTTGAAAGTGCTTTGAGTTTGAATTGGAAAGGGTAAAAATGTAAGGAAGCTGTAAAAAATACCGTTGACCTTGTTATGTCTCATAAAATTAGGAATAACTTTATTAAAATTATGGCACTAACATTGCAAAATGGTACATTCGAATATACAACTTTGTACATTTGCAATAAGTGAACTTTCTCCCCCAGTTCCAAGATCACTTAAAATAATATAATTTTTTGGCCTCTGGTTCTAAGATTTTAAATTATCCTTAGTAATATGTTTTGCTTAATTCAATGTTTTAAGGTTTTCTTGGAAAAAAAAAAAAATAAAGTGCGAATCCTATCTAATCCCATGCCTTCAGCAGCTGAAGAGTTAAGCATAATACTGATACTGTGAAACTTAGAAACCTTCACACAGGGAAATGTAGGTTCCTCTAACCAGAATATTCTGATAACACACATGACAGTGGATGTAGAAGTCCAATTTCAAATTTAAAAAATGATCAGTTTCATGACCTAAGATGCAATTTACCATTCTTTGTGTGAGAAACACTGTTATTCAGCCGAAAGCTTGTAAAATTACCATTTCCCCTTTTAACTCTAATTTGGTTGCAATAGATCATGTTTGGGAGAAAATAATACAAAAGGATATATGTTTACTTCAGAGTGGTAGAAACTAGATTTTCAGCTTCCTATGATGCAGTTGTGAAATGCTCTCGCCCAGTAAAGAAAGAAAAACAAAACCATATAAATATTTCCTCCAGAAAGAATAGTTCCAAGTTGCTCAAAATATTTCAAATATTAAGCAGGAATATTTCAAATATTAAGTAAAAACATATATACATTGAAAAAGCAAAAGATTTTGTTTGGAAGTAAGTTCTAAAAAAAATTTTCAATATTCAAGAAAAGTCCACATGATAAAAACTTTCCATGACATTTAATTTTTTTTTATATAATCTTTCCACCTTGTTGAAATCTATATTTAAGGGATTTTTTTTCTAATTTCTTCTATTTTGATTAAAATTTTTAGTCAGGTTTTCTAATGATGTGCACCGTTCTGGAGACTGTTTCTTAAAATGTAAACCAAACAGTCCCAACATTCATATTAGTGTGCTGATGGGAATGAGCCACCCCACGCCTGGCTTAAAACCAAGTGCTCAGCCCTTCCAAAGCACACTGATTGGAGTCATAACCATCCAGCTAAACTGAAGCTGGTAATTAAAAATATGCAAAATGGTTTGGAAATAATGTGGATCTCTCTGAATGTGGATTTTGAATATGGGTGTCTCTCACATGGGTAAAGTGGATAATTGCCTGCCTATGCTGCTCCTATTCATTGCGAATAATTGAGTTGTTGTCAAACACTTCTAACACTGCCTATCACAATAAATACCAGAAGACTGAGGAGCTCTTTGAATAATCTCATTTGTGTGGCTGAGGAAGATGTTTCTTTTGTATTTGCCTGGAGAATGGCATAGCAACAGGAAATGAGAAAGACAGAATGGGGAAAGCACTGCAGACTTTGCTTTATTTTGTATCACTACATTGCATGTAGGACTCCAGTCCTACACCTGTGTTTCTCCTTCTTTTGTGCAAAACCCCCACGGCTCGATCATCATTGGAATGGGAGCATGAGCCTGGTGGATGGGGATGGTGAGGTAGGGACCAGGGATGCCAAACATACCTGGGGAGCTCTGCACAGGTCCCCAGCTAAGGCAACGGTAATTACAGGGTGTTTGCCAGTGAAGCTGGGCATGTTTGGGTAATGATTGAACAAACGCCTACACAGCGCTCTCAGGCTGCAAAATTTCACTGGGGTGACTGAAAGCACATCAGAGTGCAAAGAAATCTTGCTTGTCTGTCACAAATGCAGTCCGCCTGCGTGGAGGTGGCTGTTGCTATCCCCAGACAATCTCTGGTGCCGCAGCGGGCTTTGCTCTGGAACATGGGCCCTGCAGAAGCGCTCAGGTGACACTTTTCATTGCAGTGGCTCCAGCGATGGCTTGTCTCTTACAGACCACCATGGCTCTGCTTCTCCAACTACCTGTCCTTCTACTGCTGTGCTTCTTCAGCAGCATTTCCTAAGCCCCATTTCCTCTCACTGTCACAGCTCTCCATATGCTGCTGCAATTCCCTTTTCCCCATCTTTTCATTTTTTCCTTTCTCTGACAGGTGAATTCCTCGCTGGCTTCAACAGCTCTTTGAAGTTTCCTTCATGGTACCTCTTTAGGGGGGGAATCATGTTTTGCACGCTTGGACTTTTGCAGAGACGTTCAGATGACGCAGGTTGGAACATTTAAAAGGCAAAAGTGATGCTCCCAGAGATTTGAAGACGACAGGTGTATTTTTTTGCCTCTGTTTGAGGCTCGCTGGCATACAGCGTGGGTAGAGACAACTTGATGTCTTAAAACAGTCACAGCAGGTAGTGCCTGCTTTTTCCTGTGTGCTCCCCAGAGAAACCCTGACATTTTCTCCTCCACTTCCTTATCTCCTGTTTGAATTTTAGTTTTGCTCTGAGGTGTCTGTTCTCCAGCCTCTCTCAGTCTCTTTCATATGATTCCTTAAATGATAATGCAGGTTGAGCCTGAGGAACAGTGTCAGAAAGAATCACTCTCACATCTACATCCTCAGATTTTCCTGAGGAAGAGGAGCCTGGAGTATTTCTGGACACACAGTGATGAGCCACAAAATTTCCCTTTCACCATTTGGGTCTTGACATTTCTGCTCCCATCTTTAAGATAATGCAGAGGTTAACCCAGAGATGCTGCAGCAGAAATCTGTTGTGCATTGTGGCAACCAGAACAAATCTTTGATATCTGGGAGCTGGTTCAGCCGTCATCTTCAAAGGGCTCTCGCCGTCAGACAAGCTTTTGCCACAGTAATAATGCAGCAGTCTAAGGGCCCAGAGATGCTTTTGTCTCTGCAGCACTGCTTTTGTAGAGAAAATGATGCACTTGGGACCTATTACAGTCCCTGGCAATTAGACAGAGTGCAGCATCTTCAAAATGCCATTGTCCATGTAAATTAATTAATCCTGCACCCCTGAGACAAGTGTTGTTCCTTGTGTTTTGATGGCAGTGGTTAGCAATTGGCAGTGCAGGCAGCAGTGGAGGCAGCTGAGCGTGTCAGCAGCCTGGGGCAGCTGCAGAGGAAGGGGGGCTGAGGCCACCTTTCACCTGGGCAACTCAATTCCTGGAGGCCAAGTGACTTCCAGAGGCCACACAGCAAGTGCGTGGCACTGTCAGACCTGGAGTTCAACTGGTGCCTGGCTGCAGGCAACAGGCCACAACATCTCTTTCCATACTGTAATTGTTAGTGAGTTTTAATGAATTCCTCCAGGGACATGTGCCATATAAAATGTGTAAGTCAAACAAACCGGAAAGCAGATCAGCTTTGCACTGTCATTTATATTGGAAGAGCGGGCATGTTAAATCCCTTTTTCCACAAATCCCTTTCAATAAATCAGTTTTGGAGCAATGCAGCTGGTTGTCGGGTGCTTTAACAGTGCTTTACTTTTCAATGACTCTCTGTACTAAGAGACATTCTTGAAAGCTATGCTAAAATAGACCAAGCGGTTTTGGAAAAGAGATGTGTGTATCCAAATATCTGGAGTGAATGAGTTCATTCTATGTATCAGGGAAATGAACAGCAAGCAAAGGATGGCCAAAATTATAGGCCAGGTAATTTCAAAATGCTCTTGGCTTCCTCCACCAACAGGTGGACGCATTAGAAGCGAGTGCGATTCAGATGTGAAGCAAGAGCCTTCAAGAAGCCTTGAGTGAGACATGGGAGGAAAGCAAGGCTCCTGCTCACTAAAATAACTGCGCTGGGGACCTTGCTGGCTACACCTGCTCTGTAGGAGTACTGGCAACGCTTACTGCAGGGCACAGGTTGTGCACTGGCTTTTGAAAGAAGGTATAATGCTCAGAGGCTCCCCCCCAAATGATCATACACACAAGGTGTCCTGGAGGGTGCAGAGGTCACTGTCAGTGATTTGTATCGCTGAGTACAAGCACTGCAAGGAAAGCATGAAATGGAGGTGATGAGAAAATCACTTCAATGTTGTCAAAGTTAATGAATAACCCATCCTGGCTGCTGGGCTGGAGGGCTCCATCCCTTTCCACTGCCCTCACTCCCAATAGTTTTGCAGGGCTTATCTTTTAACATAGTAGAGCAGAGTCCCAGGATTTTAATTTGGCTACAAATGTTGTAGGAACATTATCAGCCCCTGTTAATACCCTTCAGGGCAAAATACCTCGGTTTCTGATTCATTTTCACAGCCCTCCAGCTTGGCTTAGAGGTGTTTGAGCAAGGGAAGAAGCATCCAAAGTACCCCAGCTAAACCTTGCAGAGTTCTGGTAAACTTCCATTTTCTTTTCTCATTTTTGAACCTTAAAGTTTTACGTTGCATTCAGTCACGTAACTACACAAATTAAAAACTCAACTTGGCAAAAATCGCCCCAGAGTCCTTTATTGGCGTCTTTCCTGGAATGCCAGCTGTTCGAGCAAAGCAGAGAGGCCAGGCTCTCCTGATTTCCCTAGCCTTGCAGATACCTGCTCCAGATTTGTTTTTTGAAGAACTAATTTAGCATACAGGTGGTTTTTGGATTGAAAGTCACTGTTTTTTTGTAGATTGCCAAGACTGATGCGACATCAAGTTTGGATCCAACTGCTAGCATCAGGGAACTGAACTCTGGCTTTAGCAAAGGATGCGGTTTGAAGTCCATCTTTGAATTCAGTTGCAGGTATTTTGGGACAGGAATAGAACCAAGAACTGTTTTCCTCTGAACTGCAGTTCAAATGAAATAAGTTCCATATCAGGAATGGTGATTAGCAGATCTGATTTTATTATGACAAAAAAAAAGCAGCAATGAAAAGTGCCAACATCAAAGCCTGTGAACATTTTCTAGGTCTGCATGTTGGAAGATATACATATTTTTAAATGTTAGATATTTAAAGAGTTTGCAGACTCCTGATGCACAGCAGAACACAGTAAATCACTTTGGATTCATTGGGCCACACTCCCCCATAATGCCACTTTACATTAATTAACTGCATAACACATACTCCTTCCTGAAGTTTTATTTTTAATTTCCCCATAGTGCACTTAGAATTATTGGGGCATGTTGATTGATTCCCATCATTGAAAGCTTGTATCATGTAACATGTATGGAACAAAATCAGGCCTAATTGAGGAGCAGGAGAGATATCAGTGATAAATTGAAAGAGGAGAGGTTCCAACTAACAAAAGAGTTAAAAAAAAAAATAAATCACAAGACCTGTCCACATTGGAAGAAATTTCCCCGAGAGGCTTCATTTGGAGGGTTGGTCTGGACAAAGCCTTGGGCAACCTGGGCTGAATTCAATGTTCCTACTCTGAGGAAGAGCCTGGACCAGAAATCTCCTGATGCCCTTTCCCATCTGAACTGTTCTGTGCTTCTGCAACAAGTTGAGAGTAGCTGTTTTTTGCCATTTTAAAACAAATGCCCAGGTTTCTATTACCAGGAGTTCAGTTTTTCAACACAAATAGCTATTTTTTGCAGAAGGTTTGGGAGATAAAGTCTGCAACAGGTGACCCTGACTGTACTGCACACCTCTCTTCAGCCCTGCATGAGCACTGTATTTCCTGCTCCTTCCTGGCCATGATTTGGCAGCACATCCGCGGTGATGTGGGACAGCGTTGCTATTACAGGTAACAACATAAGGATTTTTTCCTCCAATGGCATGTTTACATTGGCAGATAGGTACATCTCCAAACCAGCAGCAAAATTCTATCAAACGTACCAAGGTGTGATTTAGTTCCATTCCTGAGCTCAGAATTTTCGGTGCACCTAATAGATTAGCCTGGAACAGGCCAGCTGTGTATGTGACTAGTGCCATGCTTATCACAAAATGGTCCAGAAGTCCTTGCAACCATCTACTTGACATGATGAAGAGTAAGTCCACTAGAGTGAACTTCAGCAAGCTACTTGGGTGGAAAATTAATGAGTTTCTCCAAGCAGCTTATTCTCAAACACCATCCCAAGCCTCAACTCCCTCAAAATGAATGGGGAACCAATGCAGATGCTCACTGACTCCCATTAACATGCATGAGGCATGGCTTTTGCAGCAGTTGCTGCTGAGCCATGAAATAACCACTCAAATCCTCTCCCCATTTTCTTCTGTTCTCTGCCCAGTTTTTCACTCTAAATTAAAAGTGCTGATGGGCTGCATCTGGCAGAATAATAGGCAAGAAACAGGTTGCAATCTGAATCTTTGTTTCTGATCACTACTGCCATAATTTCATTGTTGCTGTTGAATGAGGATGTGGGTAAATTCCAGCAGGGAATGTACAATCGACCTCTTGTGTGTTAATGAATTGACTTCCAGGTGTCCTACAGCCAAGTACTGTAGTTTTGTATTGATATAAGATTTCCAGCTTTCCCTGTGAGTTAATTGTGTAACACACATACAAGAAATCAGCCATGAAAAGCATGGAAAGTCCCAGGTCTTAATTTTCTCTATTTTGTTCAAAATTCTGTTGAAAAGATGGGACACAGCTAGGATAGGACCAAGGATTTTGTGCAAGCTGAAGTCAACATATAAAGAAAAAACAGGTTAGTTGGCAAGACCTTGATTCTTTCTGCCACAATACCAAGTGTTGGGGCAAGGAGGGTGCAGACAGTCTCTCTCTGTCAACTATGCTTATGAAAAAGCCCTGTGCCACACGCTAGCAGAACTGATCAGGGTGAGCACATTTAGTGCCAGTGGACAAGGACGGCCAGGCTGAAGGTACCATTTTCATTAGCCATTACCCTCATCCACTTATTCAGAAAGGCTTTGTTGTGATAGCTGTTAAAAGGAGGAAAATTTCTGTTGATCCAGACCAAGTAAATGCTTTGCAGTGCTTGCTGTCCATGCCTCACAGATATGAATCCTTCTTTCAATATGCAGCACTGTCAACACAACCAAAATGGCAAGAAGATACCATGAGAAGTGCACAGCAAAATGGTATGAAATTATTTTTCATTCCTCAGAAGACTTCTTCCCACTGAATCTATCTACCACTTTTAAAATGACACTGTGCTGTTAATGAATACTTTCTTGCCTTTGGGGCTGCTCTGAATCGAAAGACAGGAAAGGATTAAACAGGAGGAGGTCCTTGAAGGTAACAAAAATGAAGACTTTCAAATCTGAAATTCACTTGAGCAGCCTGGCACGGCCAAAGGGATGCACCAAGTCCCCCTACTGATACTATGTCAACGTGAGCATGAAAATCAGAAAGGTGACCCATCCCATAGGCATTTTAGGCAGGCTGCTGCAAATAGAGACTAGCTAGGACACACAGTAGTGATACACAGCCAAAAAGTAGCTGGTCCCTGCAGAGCCCTAGTGCTGTCCCAGATAAAAACCCAAGCCAGGTTTCTCCCCAAGCGTCTGCTCTGCTCCGCTGCCACCCCCTACGGCTCCAGCAGAAGTGCTGCTCTCTGAGGCCAGCTTTGTGTTGTGTTTGGCACGCAATAAGGCCCTGAAAATAATCTCTTGTATTAGCTGAAACCCTCTCATGCCAACTTCGTGATCCCTCTGACATATTTGCTGCCAGCTTTTGGTGTCAGTGTGTTGGCCCGTGTCTCAAAGCAGTTACATTTTTAATGCTGCACAATGAGTACCTTCTCTCTGTGCGTCCCTCTCTTGTGGATGAGCAGGACTCAGGGAATTTGGCTGGATCATCACTTTCCCCAGTAAAGACTGGGGATTGATGGAGAAAATCATCTGTTATCCCCCACGGTGTGTACCAAAATGGCATGTGGTAAGTCTCATTCTGATTTCTAAAATGCTGGATAACAGCCACTGTCTCTGCTCCTCCAGCCCCATACAGACTCTTTGGGACTGTCAGTTGTCCAAGGCCTTATTTAAACAATTCTCTGAAGAACTGGAAGGGATAAGGTGATCTAAAAACACAATGTAATTCTCCAAAACGCAGGAAGGTTGTTGTTGGTTTTTACCATATTAAGAAAAAAACTCCAGTCCATAGAAAAATAGATCAGAATATTGAAGAGAATTGAATAGCCATCCTTATGAAAATAAGCTTACAATCATAATCAGCAGAACACACCTTGAAGTAAAACCTGAGTAGGCATAGGAAAGCAAATAGTTTAATGTCCTCCTGTAATCTTCTCCCAAGGGCCAATTTTCACTTCATCTTTAGAAAAGCCAGGAGTTTTGCCTAGGTGGGTTTTGCTGGGCATTCACAGGGGGCTGGGCAGGAATCCTGTTCCTCATGTGAACCAGCAAAAAAGGTTCTTTAGCTGTTAGGAGGTAGAAAGTAGATTCAGTCCTGTGATGGAGAGCAATTGTAAGGCAGTTAATTGAAAACAGTCTTTGCTTTGACCTGCAGAGCTGTAGTGACCACAGGGCTGTGCCGCATGGTGCCAGCCTTCACACTGCCAGGCAGTCTGGGACCTGGAGGTATAGAGACAATTGCTGAAAGAACAAGCTTTGTAATAACACGAGCAAAACTGAAAGCAGCAAAAGGATGAAAGCATCACAACAGATAAAAATAGAAGGTGGCCACTGCTACAGCACAAAGCTGTGAGGAGCATCGGTGACCAGAGAGCACTGTCCAGGCAGCATTGGACCTGCACCTGCGGATCAACCCAAGCCATTCATCAACTGGAAAACGAAATAGCATCTGTGTTTTAATTTAGCTCAGCCTGTTTTCCTGTATTCAAGCCCATCACTGAAAATTTTGCTACAATGGATTAAATATCTCAGGTGGTATTTCACTGATACAAAGAAAACAGTGAAAAGTGTATAGTGCTGGAAAAATTATTCTGACTCAGCATCTTAGCTGTCCTTCATAGCGTTGGTATTTTTCTACCAAATACCATTTGGTCTCCTGAATTAAGAGATCAATTCTAATTTTGTCCACAGATGGGGTAGTTTTGCTGTTTCCATTTTGTCTACATGCACAAAATAAAAGCAAACTGCAATTTATTTTTTGTGGACAAATGAGTTTGGGCTCTTTCACTTTTCTTTTGGCATTCTTTCCTGTTGACAGCATGATTTGCACAAAATTACATTCTGTTGATAAAAATGTGCTGAAATGTCTTTCAGTTTCATTGACTGAATGATTTGCAGTAAGAGGTTTGACAAAATGCATGTTGTCGACAGAATGAAATGGGGCGGGTGGAAGGAGGAATACACTTCAGACATATGGAGTGAGCGGTTATACACTGACTTGGTTTGTTAGAAACTCTCTTCAGAGACTATTAGAAAGGATTTTGTGGGATTCAGAGAAGACAGTAGTTACTTTGGCAAATCTCATTTGCACAGATACATCTGGCAGTGGGGAAAGGCATAAAGAAAGTAAATGGGTGCAGAATTTGGCCAGAGATCATTGCAAGTGCTGTTATACTTCTTTAGATGTCTTTCTATCCAAATAAATTTCCTCCATTAAGTTTACAGATTTCCTCATTCAGTTTTTAAGGGAATACTTGTACTGGAAATGAATGAGACAAGGAAAAGAAATATGTTAAAATTTATGAAAACATCTGTTGGAAGTTCTGAGAAAGATGCTTTTGTTTTAATCATCTAAGCAAGATTGATGGATTTTATCAGAGCTAAGCACCAAAGAGTCCCAAATGGGGTCTTTATCTCAAAGGCGAAGCACTTAAGCATATGCCTAATTTTAAGCATGTGAATAATGGCCTCATTGACTCCAGTGGAAAACTCAAGTGCTACAAGCTGAGTATCTTGCATTCTAAGATAGTTTGGATTGGTGTTAAAATCATGACCAAATTGTACCAAAAAACCCCCCTTGAACATAAACTTACAAAATCATTATAGTTAGGACCACGCGGTTTTGGTCAAATAAATCACATTAGGTATATGCAGCTTGTTTTGATGTGGTCAAATACATTAGGATAGAGAGAAGGTTACTGATAAAACAAGATAAATATTCTTTTATTCAAGGAGATTTTCTTGATAAGTCTTAGGTGCAGTAACACAGAGGAACAACCTGGTGGGTAAGCAGAAAGCTGTTGTCTGTACTGATATTGCTTCATTTTATCCAAACTTGTTCATTATGCAATATACTTGCAGCTTTAAGTCAATTCTGAAAAGAACTTTAGCACCTTTTTTTTTTTTTCTTAGCTGTTTTCTCACAGCAGCATCCTTTTGTTGAGCAGCAAGTTGGGCTGTCAGTCAGAGAGGAGGAGGAAGAACAAGAGTCAGGTCTGTGCTTTCCTTCAAGAGTGGTTCTGTAGGTGTGCAATGAGCTATGGCTTCTGGGAAATTTGGATTATGAATTAAATTGTAGATGGTGCTAATTTTCCATTGCAATGTCCAGCTCAATTTTCTTTAAAGGTTGCTATGGGTATCAGAATATGGTGCCAAACTATCTTAAACCACTCTTCCAGAGTGTTATTCTCATTTCAGGATGTAAATGCCTTGATTCCACCCCCACACTAAAAAGTTCCACTGGCAGGAGCTGGATCAGGGGAATGAACAATAGCGTTTCATGTATACATATTTATTTCATTTCACCCTGTTGTCAGAACTGATTGCGATTTTCTGTTCAAACAACAAATGTGTCAAACCAAAAGAAAGGCCTGTGCAAAATTCTGCTCACAGAGGGACAGGCTCCTTGTGGCTGGATGCACTGGGGCACTGCAGAAGCTGAGGAGCGAGGTGGGCTGGAGGGGAGAGGGAGTCCAGCGTGCACCTCAAAATAAAGCAGGCTTTGGGTTACTCTGATGTTTGTGGTCCTAAAAGAACTGACTTTCAGGAGTCCCAGTCTGACACAACCTGGGGTAATTAACCTGGAAGGTGGAGGAATGAACTGAGGAAAGACCAGATGTGTAAATTAAAAGCACCTTCATGGCACCTATCACCTCTTCTGATGAGGAAGCCAATGTTCACGATCTTTTCAGACAGGTGGCCAAATGCTATCATGCTTGACTCATTCTACACTTGCACCTGGTGGCTATTGATTCCTATTTTTGGAAAGCATTAATGTACATTGCACATACTCCTTTTGAAAGGAAATGTTGCTTAATGGCATTTAACATTGCAGGAGTCACAGCTGCAAAACAAAATGTTTTAGAGAAATTTTGGATATTGCTCTTTTTTTTGGCCATGAAAAAGCTTTTTCTGATTTGCTTGAATGCTATTATCATTCTTTTAGCTCTTAAGGAGTAACTGTCATCCAGCTAACCAGCAGTTCAAAGTGCAGACTTGTCTTCAGACCTAGGATGGGACGGTGGTTTACGTTATGATGTATGCACATCTGTCTGATGAAGAGAGAGTGTGCTTAGGATTGGTCATACGGATTGGGCAAATGGGGGTGCCTGTCTCAGGAAAACAACAGCCCAGGTAGATTGTTGTCCATGAACTTATGAAGAAGTCAGCTGGAGGGAGGATGTAATGCAGGTACAATTGTCAAATACACTTTCTAGAAGGAAATTAGCATGGCAAAAAAAGGATACACAAAAAAGTTGGCTTTTCCAAAGCCATAGAAAAAAATGGGAGTAATGGAATTGAAGTGAAATGGAGAACTTAGGTCAAATTACTTCAAAGCATATAAGCTATAAGCTGAAAAAAGAAGTCCATGAAAGCAAAATTTACACTTGAATTTAAAACACAGCCAGACAGATTTTGCTGGAAGAGGGAGAACATGGGGGTACCATAACTAAGCACAGAACTGGGGCTTACCTAACCATAGAAGAAGATAGAGTCTGTCAGAGAATTTTCTAATTCTGTTTCTATTATCTGAGAGTAGAGCAGTTGACAAATCTGTTAGTTCAGAGTGTTGACACAATACACTTTTATCACTTTTTGTCAACAGAACATAATTGTGTTCAGATTGCCCTGTCACAGGGGAATAGCCATAAGATCGTGTTGTCCATAAAAATAAATGTCATGTTCTATTTCTGGAAAAGCAAGAGGGAAATAGGAAAAGTAATGCAAGAAAAGAAAAATCTTGAACAAACTCTATTCTTTGAGCGGAGTTTTAGTTATACAGACACTGTGATAGAGCAGTTGTTCACCCAAATCTGACACCCTCAGGCCCCTCTGTTAGATGCCAAGCTCCTGTGCTTCTAAGGAGCTTCTCTCCCTGCCACCCCATCCCACTGAATCCAAACACTTCAGTGCTCCCTTCCAGCAATCTTCTGTAACCCATGCCAACTACAAATCACGAGCAGTGTGTCAACAGCAGGAATTACAGAAACCCATCAAGGAAGGGGAGCGATGCTCGACAGAGCTTGGGTGTGGTCAGGGAGTGGAGCAGCAAGCCTGGTGGCAAGATTTAGGCGACAAGGAGGTTTGAGTTATCTCCCTGGCTGCCTTTGTAGTTGCACTGCAGGGGTCACCTTGCCAAAAACTCGAAGTACAACCCCCCTGGGGAGATGGTAGTTGTGAGGCTATCAGCTTCTCTCTCCCAAGCTGGATGCCCTCTGCCCATGGGAGGGAATGCACTAAACCACCCCTTGCTCTGTTCCCTCAGAAAATCACTCCACTTCAGGCATCCATTTCCTAGACAAAATGCAAACTCAGCTGCAGAAACATGTTGCATTTTTCAAGATTAAGCAAAGTGAGAACTAGTATTTTTAATAAAGCAGATGGAAATATTGTTGGTTTCCTTCTAATGGAAATAAAATTCTGCCCATCCATCATCTTTTCTTACGAAACTGTGGAGACAGCTGTAAATGGAAATGTGAAGGCTGAAGGGGTTTCGGGCATGTAGTGGTGTTTGTGCACAGCAGAAAAAGATTAGTCAGTGTGGGGAGGAACCAGCATCACTTCGTTCTCCCTCGTGGTCCAACACAGGTGCAGTCCCTCCTGATTTCATGTAGCAACTACAGTATGAATCTCAGCAATGCATTCAGATGTAAAAATAGAAACTTAGGGGGAAGAAACAAGCAGAAAACAAAGTCCGTTGTCAAAATCCAAACTCCATCGCCTTTGGCCCAAATTTTCTTTTCTCGTAAAGTCATGTCACATCTCACACCTTCCCATTAGTTTTTGACATGCTACTTTACCAAATGAGAGACCCAGAGGGGATGGGGGTTGTAGGAGCCTTTAAAAAGAAATAATTAATCTCCACTGAGAGTAACGTGCTGCCACATATCACTCAACGTTGCATCAATAGCCTGATGGAGTCAGGAGAGGTGACTGAGAAGGAAACAGGAACTAGCTTGCGATATTTGATGATGAAAACTGAGATATTTAAAATCTCCTGTACCCATTTGCTATGCAGTCTGCTCAGAGATGCATTCAGTGTGATTACAGCACCCAGACAGAAGAGTGTCATCTTCTGTGCTCTTGGTGCCACTTTTAGAGTAATTTAGAAAATGATCACATAGAGATGGAAACACTGATTAGTTAACACACGCAGCCTTCATGTACTCCGTTCATGCAAAGCTTTGAACTTCTGGAAGCTGTCATACTGAGAAAATCTCTATCCCATAGGTAGCTATGATTATATTACTGTCTTTATTATTTACTGAGTAACACTGTATGTAAGCTTTGTGCATGACACGGAAAGTCTCCAGTCTAGAGGGGCAGCTACATTTTAGTTGCAGAGAAGGTGCTCATTAAAGCAAGAGGCTGTTGGGAGGAAGCATCTGCCATCCTCTTCTAATTACTGTCAGCTTTGGAAAAGAGGGTTGATACCATGTCTAAGCCTGAAGCTCAGCAGCACTGCTGTTTCGGTTTGAGTTTTCACTCCTGCAGCCCAATAAAGCAATTTCGGCTGAGATCCTAAATGGTCTAGTTTCCCCTTGTTTTGGGTGCGATGAAAGGATGGGAAAATGGCCATATGCACAGCCAGATACTCAGAGGAATGCCACTGGTGGTGAAGATTCAGTGAGTGAGTAGCTAGGAATTAAACTGATGGTTCAAAGAGAAAAGGGGATAAGGTGTCATCTGGTCACAGCTGTTCAGCCACTCAGATGAGAGACAGAAGGTTTCTCAGGTGGAGCAGGCAGGAGGGATGCACTGAAACATGTTTTCATCTTTGCTTCTGGAGAGTCTAAATGAGATCAGAGAGGAGTAGCAGCAACAGATGTTCACTCCAACCACTGTGTCAACATCCAAAAAATCAGTATGACAGGTAGGTATCACCCGCTGAAGTATCATATTTGACAAAGTGGGCCTGGAGCAGGTGGGTAACTTCAGATAATTGTTTTTGCTCCATGACGGGTGAGAAGTGTCCCAGCTCCCAGGAGGTGAATTCAGGACTGGCTGCCATCTGATCCTGACGAATTATGGCTGAGTCTTAGATGTAGCCCTCAAATTGACATGGGACTGGAATGTCATTAGGCAGCTCATGGCAGCTCAAAAGAGAAACATAAAAAGCATATGAAGTTTGGGGAGTACAACAGCATAACTGGTATATACTGAGAAAAAAGCAACATTCCCAATCTCTTGCTTTGCTATATAGAAGGCGAAACTTTCCTTTGAATTCATGAAACAAACATCCCTGACTTTCCATTAATTTGACCTGCTGGAATTTTTTTAAGAAAACTTCAGCTGAAAGTAGTGAACACTGTGCCCTATCTTTGCATAATCTTTGGTGACAAGGGCTAAAATACAGCACTTTTTTAAAAATTAAGGACTTCAGAAATAAGACATCAACATCAGTCTCCAATTTCACAGTCACCATTGTTCTTCTCACCTAATTTCTCTCCTTATTAAAAAAGACTGATTAGTTGTGCCTACTTGGTATAAAGTGCAACTTCCATTTATGAAGACTCCCATACAAAAAAAAAAAAAAAAAAAAAAAAAAAAAAAAAAAAAAAGAGAGAGAAGAAACTAATAAATGATTCTGCTTGACACCTTGTCTAGTAATACGAATGTCAACACAGCCACAGTTCAGTGAGACACTTGTGTATGTGCTTATATTTAAGCCATTGTTTAAATCTGTTTGGATTCAGCTCCCTGCCAAAGACATACTTCACTTGTGGGACATACGTGGCTTAAGAATATGTTAAGTGTTTCAGTGATTTGGTACCAGACCAGTAAATGCCCTTCACAAGTAGCTGACTATGTACAGTTATTTCTCAGATGAAGGATGTTCACAACTGCACCATGTGGTTGCTGTGCTGTCAGCCCTGGTGATCTTCAAGTGTTGCACTGATTGAAGGACGCTGAGCGATAGGAGTCTTTGTCTCTGCATTTATCTACCTAGACTTTGCTTTGTGAGCGCTGGTTAGCTTGCTTTGATATCTAAGAGGAAAACCAGCAAATCTGCGCTACTGATTTGTGAGTTATGGATGGAAATGAAGTGCCCTGACATGACAGGCTCCAGTATTGGCCAAGCATGCTGTGGTAGGGCAGAGGGAAACATGAGCTAGACATGTCAAACAAACGTATGAACATCTTCAGATGTGGTCTGGCATTTTAGTGACAATATTTCCAATGAAGATGTCAAGGATCACCTTGGGTTTTCCAGGGGTTGTGACTATGGGGCTCTGGAAGGAAACGTAAAACCTGCTTTTGATGCAGCAAAGAGAACTGATGTTCTGGAGCTGTTCCTCAGAATTCAAGGAAAACTGCAAATTATGGAACTGACTGGAGCCTTACAGTTTTGTGAATGACACTGCTTTGTTTGTCCAAGTCATCCCAAGCTGTGCTTTTTACATCTTTTTCCCTCTCTAGTGACTACATAGGCAACCTTAACGTTAAGTATGCAAAGGGCCTTGCTGGGCAGCTGTAGGTGGTCCTGCTGCTTGTTACACATGACAGTTGAATGTGTGGATGCACAGCAAATGAGAGCAGTTCATCATAGCCTGTAGAAAGCTAATTGTCTACTAAGCTTTTGAAGGGTCAAATACATTAGCATCTAGCCCCACTCCGCTCTTTGAACAGCAAGTGGTTAGGAGCAAGTCTGATTAGCATCCCTCTTCACCGTCTTCCCCTTCTGATACATACTTATGAATGACCTTTTGCTGCAGTGTGTGTGTGAAATGGATAGAGAAAGACATAATACCTATAAATAGCTTGCAGAGTTAAAGGCTGTACTTAAAACAAAGTGCATAACGTTTTTAAAGTAAATAATTAGGGCTAGCTTTGTGGATCTGCATTTTAGTTAGAGTTTGAAGCAGATGTAAATCATTCTTTCAGCTCAAATACAAGCCAGAGACAAACTCCAATGCAAGTGCGTTTATACCCAGACTTGTTCAGTCTGTCGATGGCTGAAAATCCATCAGGATTATTTCTGCAGGATTTATTTTTCAGAGTTGCAGACGTTTTTGCTGAATAACATGTTACTGATCAATCCTGTAGTTCCAGAAAAGTATGTTTTGGGGTACTCCCCTGTCTTAACAGGACAGTTCCCAATGACAACACTAGGTGAAATTATTTATTTGTGTGTTTTCAGAAAAGATGGCAGAACATCTGAATTGGCTTCAGGAATGATAGTTATTGTTTCGATTTTGAAAACAATTTCTTGTGGCCTGGCTGCAACTAGATGAATTGCTGTCTTGAACTTTCCCCAGAACTCAGATAAATACTTATTTAAATACAAGTAAGAGCGGGAAACTCTTAAAATTCCCCAAAGCTCTCCTCTAAAAATAAAGATCCATTAGTTCATCCTCGATAAATAATTCTTAGTTGTTCCCCCCAGTGAAATCAGACTCCTAGTTATTATCTCCCTGTGTTTCCTTCTTGGCTTTTTTTGACCATGGGTGCAGCATTTCTGTCTTGTTCTGCCAGTGACATTCAAGTGTTAAAGCCAAACTTTGTGAAGCCGTGCAGAGGGCAGTGTCAGTTCCTGATGTAATTCATATAGTAGCCTGGAATGACCCCCATCCAATCATGGTGACTTCTGTTTGTTTTGGCCAGTGCCTAGAGCTCCATTTTTCCCCCTATGTCTGGAAGATATCTTGCATATCCTCCCTGTTTATGATCATACTCGCCTCTGATGTTTCCTCTTTAGCATTGCTATCCATCTTCTGGATTAGACATAAACCCAAGGTCCTGAATGGTCTTAGTCACTGAAGATTTGATGGCACTTTTCACAAAAGGAGATGACTAACCTCCATGTCCTGGCCACAGGCCAACTTGGCTAATTACTCTCTGCCTACCAGAAATTCCTCCGGCCGTTTCAATGGTCATCTGTTTTTCTCTTTCTGTCCCAAACAGCTTGAATAGATTCTGTTTTTCACTCTGTGCTACAGCTCAGTAGTGAATGACACTTTGAGCTGGTAGCACTTCTTTCTACTTGTAAAATGCTTTGGGTCTTGGGGGCATGTTAAGATGCTACATTTTTATTTTCAGGAAAGGTGCCTGTACAGTGATGGTCCCCGGTTGCTTCACACCTTGCCGTGGAAGGATCCTGTGACAGTCCCCCATTTCTCCTTACTAGCTATTATTGTCCGTACCTATTCTTCTCTCTCTAACACTTTGCTGAAGCTTAGCTGCTCTGAAACAGCCTATGGACTGAGAGGAGTTGTGTGCCTTCCCAGCTGCTGAGAAACCCGGCCAAGGACTTCTTCCATATATGGGAGAACTTCTCATTTAAATGAGTACTATTAACTCCGGTTGTCTTCTGGTTTTTAGTTTAAAATTAACTAAACATATGACGGAATTTTTCTCAGAGTGGGTTCCAAAAGGATCCAGGGGACAGGAGACTGTGGTGAGACTTGGCAGGTAGGAGGGCTGCCCCTGTGAAGCCTGCTCGCTCCAGCTACAGAGTGCTCTCTCATACTCACCCTATTACCATCTTAAGGATATTTTCAGATCTCAGCTTTCAGTCAGTCAGAAAAGATGTGGTGCAAAACAAAGGATATCAGGTCATGCCAAGACATATGTGGGGATAGTAGAGAGGATGTGTGAAGCACCAAGAATTATATGCCCAGGGATAATCAGATTTATACCATCTTTTCTATTCTACTCTATTCTGTTTGATCAGGGTTTGCCAAAATCAACAACACTGATTTTAATACAGGTGCCTTTGTTCCCAGAAATGGTCTGAATGAAACCTGGGATTATGAATTCTTTCCCACAGTCATACTGAACCTTGGGAAGCTTTCCATGCAGTGGGTAATCCTTTCATTATTTATTTTTTCTTGTTCTGTTTGCTGTTATTAGCTTCCCCTATCCAGCTTTGATACTGCTGTTGTAGTATTTTGTTCTTCTACACCACGATGTGACCCATTACAGATGGGTCTTGTAAATGTGCCTTTGATTGCTAATGTGTCTTGGAAGGTCCAATTCCAATAATATCTGAGATGTTAGTATTATGAATGCTCTATGGAGGGGCTGCCAGCCTTAGCAGAGTTAAAATTTGGGATCAAGGCTGAAACAGAGAAAGGCTTTGGAAATCTGCAAGTTACCTTCCATATAAACCCTTCAGGCACATTCAAATATAGAATATGAGAACTAAGTATGAAAATTGAAGCAATGAAAAAAATTGCCCAGTTTTACAGTTCCTTTATAAACCTGACTCTCAGCCCAAGTTCACAAATAGGTCCTCTCAGGTTTATAGACTTATAAAGAGACCCTGGGCACTGTTTTGAGTAAACCTGGATTTATTGATGGCATAGTATTAAAAGAATATGTGAAATCTGTGGTTCTGCATGCTTCCAATGTAAAAGTTGATGAAACCTTTTAAAAGGGAACAGTGGTTGGTGGTTAATCACATACCTGAGAAGCAAGCGATGAATCCCTCTTAGGGAGGTTTTTTTGGGACAAGCCATGTCACATCTCTGTGTATCAGTTTTTCCATCAGTAATGACAGGATAGGAGGACTTATTTGCCCTACCTGCCTGCCTTATTTGCAAAATAGTTTGAAAATCCCTGGGGATTGTGTAATAAGTGTTAAAATTGCTTCATGCAAAGCCATTTCAAGTTTCTGCCTTTGGAGGGGTAGGAAATCTTACCTTTTCTACAGTGAGGAGGCAACAGCTGACCTATTAGTTTGCATCCTATATATAGTGATCCATCAACACCAGGATCTATTTCCTGAAGGTCACTAGGTCTTTTAATTCCTGCCATCCTCTTTGAATTCAGACAGCGTGGATTTGGCTTCTCTCTTCCTCACCTGCATTTTCCCTTCTTTCTTTTCTGATAAACACAGGCATTACAGCTTTAAGATTTTAAGACCTTTCCCAGATGGAAAAGGTCATTTGTCTTTCGCTACTCAACACTTCCTTCATGAGTTCATTTAAACATTGCCAGACATCAGAAGAACAGAACTCAGCTGTAGGGTTATCTATGTCTTATTCCCCTTTAGTGTAGGTGGCAAAACTGATCTAGAACAAAACTGTTTGGTTCCCATAGCAATTTACAACGTGTAGCGACCATATTACTGTACTCTTCCCACTCCTTATCTACACCTGTTATTTCTTTGCCACCCAGCTAAGAGCTATAATGCTGGCACTATTTTGAATGGCATTAAGCAGGCTATTCCCCAAGATTCATGCAGTTACTCACTGTTTTTGGTAAGGACGGGATGTACTTTTAATCTAAGTAGTAAAAAGCAAACACTTTATTAGCCTCTTCCAGTTGCAGTCTCAATGAAAAGTTAATTAGAGGAGTGGAATGAAGGGATATTACAGTGCATCTACTAATCTTGGTGCATTATTTATATAAAATCAGTCATCAAAATTAGTCATGTGCATTATCTTGCTGTGTGTGGTCTGGTTTGAAATGGTGTGTTTGTTTCCATTCAGCTCCATTGGATACAGTTAAGATACACATTTGATGTGTTATGCAGTTAGATCATATTTTGAAAGTTTATTATGCTCTCTATCTCTCTGTATCTGCAGGCTCAGCATCAAGGGACCATTAAAAGCTTTCAGCTGAACTTTGCAGCGTGTCTGAGATGAGGCAAGTGACAAAAGTCACCCTTTCCCATACGTTAACAGGCGCAGCTGCCGAAACATCCGCTGGCGTGGTGCTGGCTGCTGGGATGTCACCTCCCAGCCTCTTGCCGCCTTTCCACGTGCTGGGTGCTCGTGGTGCGTCTGGCAGCGGGCTGCTGGGACAGTGCTTGCAGCCGGGACGGTGACCATAGAGCCCTGGGACAACAGTGGCTCCAGCGAGAACAAGGCCTCCCTTGTCCTCCCTGGCAGTGGCACTGCAGGAGCATCGCTGGCTCCAGGACCCATGCCAGTCTGCAGAGCACTGACCACTCTGCCGGGGAGCAAGATCCCCCTGGCTCTGCTCTTAGACACTAGCAAACATCCGCTGCAGGTATCATATCTCCCACTTTTAAAATTTTTCTCTCACTTTTTTCCTAGGGTGTGCACCAAGAAGAATCAAGGCTAACAAAGTAATTTCAGGTTCTTCCTTCATTCTGGGTGGTCAATGAAGTGCTCCTTTCCTTCCCTCCTGGTCTCATCCTCTCCCGCAGAGGAAGCAGATAGAGTTACAAATTTCAAGCAAGGAGAATAGTTTAATGATCCCTCCTTAAGGTCACTGTCAATGCTGTTGCATAAATTCACCTACTAGGGGCTGCTGTAAGAGCAGTGCCATTAACTGGAGACAGAGGGGTGTAGCATTACAAAGCAGTGCTTGGAAGTTGCCCACTTAAATCACTGAAGCATTTTAATTGACATTCAGTAACTCTCCTTTTCTGAGGGCTGCCTTTAATAGAGTGAGCGCTGTTAATGCCAGTCATGGGGTTGCTCTGTGCTCCCTGCTACAGCTCCTGGCTTGAGCCGCAGCGACAGCACAGTCCCTGAGAAATGCATCTGAAAATTTTGTCTATTCACTGTGAAGGAGCAAGTGAAAAAACACAGCCACTCGTTCAAGCACAACGTATAGCTGCAAATAGGAAGAGCCAGGATAAGGAGTAAGTGGCTGCATTGGCTGTGTACTGCCCAGCACAGTAGAGAGTTGAGGCTCTCTGAGTTTTTCCCAGAAGCTGTGGGAGAACTTGCCTGCTCATTCTGGGGATCAGGGAAGGCAATGTATGGGGATGGGGAGGTATTCCAGCTGATCCACTTCCCTTTGGTCCTTCCTCACATTTTCTTATTGATGTTCTTCAAATCTATTGCATTTTTAAACCGGTGAAGGACTTCTCAAATTTCACATCAGCAGCTACTTGTTTGAAGACAATAAGTTCTGGCATAGACTTTCATAACGTGGCAATAATTTCATTATCTCCAGCTTTACTCTGCAACAGCAAGTAGGGAAATACCCTTTCACCATCACACTGCTTTGCTTAATTGTAGGCAACTTAAGAGCTTATATAAAGACATGATAGAGAACTCTTCTTGCACTCTCAGACCAGATATATTGATCCTACAGAACGAGGGCCTGTGCTCTGTGCTCTTGAGCATCTTCGGTTAGGTACAGAGCTTCTCATCCAACTATAGCAACAGGGAACTTGTCTTTAAACTGCAAAAGGGCAAAATGGAAAAGAGCAGACCCCAAGAAAGGACATGGTAAAAGTCTAAAATGTATTTTAGACTAAGATCTGATCTCTGTATATATTTTGGTAATTTATTATCTTGAAACAGATGATCATCTATAGTTGAGATGTACTATGCTCATGGTGGGTTGCAAAACAGTTTAAGAAACCTAACAAACCCGGTAAGCTAGATACAGCCACTGTTGTTCCTGTCAGGTAGTGGCTCACTCTGAGTAATCTAATTTTTTTCAAAGGAATACCTCCCTAAGCTATTTCTCCCAGTGGGTGAAAACTGTGATCCTTTTTGCTATGATCCCTGTAAGTGGGGCAGCTGGGAGTGACTCTCAGCTACTCTGTGAACAAATGGGGGGATGCCAGACATGAAAAATCCTGTTGAAATTTCAGTACAGCTTCTAACAAAGCTAGGAAGTAAGACACAGGCTAGATTACTTTCCATATTTCATAACATTTTCTCATTAGCTTTCTGGTTACAGTGACTAAGAAGAGGGTCAATATCTTCAGTTTCTCACAGAGGCAAGATTCCTCCTATATTCCAGAATGAACTATAGCAGTAAGTATAAAATGGATATCTCTTGATCAAGGATACATCCCCTCTGACTTTTCTCATAAGATATTAATAAGAGAGAGGCATTATCACATTCCATTTAACAAGTGTGTGGAAGAAGGGGAAATCTCATAATCATTTAATAACTTCTTCAGTAACATCCTTCATCAGCTCTTGCTAATTATGAAGCTGAAGCCATTTACTGTTTTGTTTTCAATTTAAAGCTGAAGATGAACTTCAGGAAACACCAACAGCAATTTATTTTCTAGGTTTTACTTTCTTCATGCAAAGGAATGCCAAGGTAACCTCATAGGGTTTCATTTAAAAACAAGAGTTCAGAGGAAAAATACCATGGCTTTAGACCACTGTCTCTGTTAGTTTATTAAAATATTAGTCTTGTAGGTGTGTTAGATTGATTTGCCTTCCATGGTGTTTAAAAATAGTTGTGAGAATAATGGGTTTCATCAAAAATCATTAACTGGGACGTTACTTTCATTTTTTAACCACAGAACAAAGTGTCACAGCCAGATTAAACAAGCCAGAAAGCATTTGGAGTGCACACAAACAGTTAGCAATTTTTATATATATCTTAACCATGGAAAATCCTGAAAGATATTAGCCGTTTTCCACTGCAGATTGATCAGAATCCCCAAGAAAGGTCAGATTGTTCGAAGTGGCTGGTATTTGTACCAGCTGACATGAAAAGTCTCGGCTATTTATAGTGGTTTGCCTGTGTCCCCACAATGCTAGGGGACTGAATGAGATTGCAGAGATGAAAGGACAGTTCAGTCTAACAACTGCAAATAGCTGTAACTCAGCAAACTTCTAAATTATGGCATTACCAAGCAGGAGAGTTGCCCAGCTTAAGCATGGGTTTTAATCCTTATGGGGGCAATGAGATCCCATAGGAACCTTATTTTTGAGGGGGTGCATTTTATTTTGACAATATTTAACTCTCAATGTAGTGCAATCCAAACATTAGGGCTTCTCTTTCAAGCTTTCCTTATGAGCTGTGTTGTCTTTATCTGGATATGTTAGCTAGCTACTGCGATGGGGTTGGTTTTTTTAGTTATAGGACTTGAACAGACAAAGCAGAAACTGGGTTCATATGAGGAGAGTGGTGGGACTGGGAAGAAATGTGGATCCAAGTTCATCAGGGTGAATGTTCGCTCTTTTGCTGAGTATTTGGTAGGTGAGTGTCCCACCGGAGGGAGGAAAAGAAGACATTTCTGATTAGAAGGAAAACATTGATAACGCTTACAGGAAAAGGTAGGAGCAGTGACCATGGCCAATAGGAGCGAAAGCCTCTGTAAATTGTCATGAAACTCCAGGAGATCTGTCCTGAAGAAAGCCAACCATAGCCTCCGGGTTCACTGGGCTAGTCAGGTCAATGGAGAAAAGATGATTTCTGCACATCCATAGGTCCCAAATCAGCAAGTAATGAAAAAAATAGAAGGTTGGTCCAAGCAGCCAAATGGAGGAAAAAGGCCCTTTTAGTCAGTTCAGCCTCATGGGCAAATTCCCATTTTGAACCAGAAGCAGCAAGGCACAGAACAGCTGAGCTGTTGTTTCCTTAAATCAGCGCTGTGGTTTGCTGTGGGATGCCCTTTGGAGCACGGCTGATCAGGCCAAATATGAACAGGGTGTTATCTTTGAACAGCTCGTGAACCTTCCTGAACAGATAGCCTGGAAACAGCCCCAATGACTGGCCCTAATCCTAAAGCCTTCCCTTGCGCAGATAAACTCCCCACAGCTAGAGGGATGGAGGAAATTACTGATATTCACTCATCTATTTATATTTAGACAAAAGATTAAACAACTTGGAACTGTAATGATATGTCCATGGCATGGATCCTGCAAACATGTAAGCACTTACAAAACTTCACTGCATAGGCTTAACTGGAAATGGACTTGAGATTGTGGACATTTTCCAAGAGTATACTTATTCAATGAAGGAAAGCAAATTGGCTTTTTGGGGGGAAGTTACTGAAAACCACTATTTTCATTTAAAAAAAAAAAAAAAGATTTTATTTTCACCAAAAAACTCCTATTGAATTTGTGTTTATATAAAAGTCTAAATTTCATGGAAGTGAAGCATTGTGACCTTGTGAAGATGGCAGGCATGTTGAAACAAATCTTTGCAATAGGATGTTCTAAATCTATCAGAGCAAAATCACTCAGGATTTCAATTTCATAGGAAATTTCAACTTTTCGTGTTCTTTTACCAGAAAGGTATGAAAAAAAAAAAAAAATTAATCAGAGGATTGTAATATCCCTGTCTTCAAAGGGAAATCCCAGGTTTCAACCAGCTTTGCTAAACACCCCTCAACTATTCACTGGCCAGTGCCAAGGTAGGCACCTGAGAAACTTTATGTAATTACCATGTTCTCCCATCTTCTTTCTTTGAGTAGATGCTTCCTTGCAAATAACACACATTTTATTGGGTGATGAGAAAAATTCATGAGAAGCAGCACCTCTCCTGCTGTGTCCTTCCCCATGACATGGAGTAGCACAAGCAACCTTCAGCTGGTCACTTGGAAATGCTTTGCTTTTCACCCTCACGTTATTTTTGTCAAGCCAGCGAGACAGAACGGTAACTTGTGGTTTGATTGTGTTTATGTGGTTTTGAGGCACAGCTCTAAGAAGCGATTTCTGACCATTGCTCACTGCTCTAAGAAGAGTTTTAAGAATTTTGGTGTTAGAGAAGACAGCATTTGGTTTTCAGATAGCATTTCACGCTGTCTTACAGGAGACTTACACAGGACTGCCTTCATTGCATTATGTTGCATTGGTAAGATTCTTGTTATGGTCTTAGTGTTCTTAGTTCTCAGCCTCGCTTTTCCTTCACATTCCCTCAAGTACAAACCCGAGACCAATAGCCTGTGTCTGGGATACTCAATATATGAAAAAAAAGAGTAACAACTCCCACACCATGGGATACCTTCTCAAGAAGACCCGCCTCTGCAGCTTTCTTCAGGAGGGTCTGAAAGGGTGGGATGAATCTCTGCAGGAGCACAGTCTCATCACAGGTGTCCTCAGTTTCTTCTCCAAGTGCCTCCGACTTTTAAAATATTAATACATAACAAAATCACACTGAGCCAGCAATTCAGAAATCCAATCTAATGATTCAGTTTTGCCCCTGGCCTCACAAAACACAAGACCACAAGCAGAGATTTCTTCCCCAAGAAGACATGAGGGAAGAGACTGGTGACAGATATTAATTAGGCTGTAAAAATTACCTCTGGAAAGAGCTCAGACGTGGTGGGGAGCCTCCCAGAAGTGGAGCCTCCTTCCTTTCCTTTGAGCTTACTCATGAGTCCTCCAATTAGTGTGGAGCCTGGCTATGAAGTGTACAGTGTAAGAGAGGTGGCATTAAGGAGTGCCTGTTTTCTTAGCCTAGTTATTTTCCTCCTTGCTTTCTGCAGTATATACTTTATGTTAATTGTAGTCATACATCTGTCCTCAGAGTTTATCAGATTTGAGGAGATAAGCTATTACCATCAAAACCTATTTTGAGCTATGAACTCCTAAGTAAATCATTGTTATATGAATTAAGATTGTCTTGAGATCATCTCTATAATATTTCAGCTGTCCAAATCTGGGAAGAATTTCTGATCAAAACCCTTTGTCAAAGACAGCTTCAGGAATTTTCTCAAGCAGCTTACAAACTCCATGGCCATTCCATCTCAAACGAGCTTTAATTACCAGGGCTTTAATGGCAGAGATTTTATGATGTTTCAGAAGTGAAATGGTTTATACTCTGGTGATAAGGACTGCATAGGAGCCAATAAAAAGTAAAGCAGAATTCCACAGCAGGGGATGGATTTTTTTCAGAATTTATGGATAATTCTTATCTTTTTTGACCAACAGTGAAGAGAGAAAATATGTTAATGGGCAATTAAGTTTTCTTTATTTTCAGTAGTTTTACCTGTTGATCATACCTTTCACTTTGCCATTTTTATACACAAATTCAACTACAGTTCTGTCCGTCTGAATACAAAAAACACCAAGCATGCTTCCACCTACCACAAAATCTACCTTTTTTCAGCAGTACCTATAGAGAATCTTTTCCCTGACTGCAGAGGACAGCTGTCACCACAACACAAGTCCCACCACAAGCTCTGCACAGTTTGGAGTGATTGGCATTCTCCATTCACACGATGGCCACAATGGAGGATAAATATGGAAGGGTGGTCTTGCATGTCAGAGCTGAAGTAAACATGTGGTAGAGTTGGGGTAGGCAAAGACTGCCAGTACATACAGGAATAACTTGAATTATCTGGTGTTGCTCAGCTCTGGGCCTTTAGAAGAATAAATATTTACTACTCTAAATGAAATATATGTCATATGAGTGTTTTTTACAGTCTATATTGGATGGGTTAGAGAAGACTAGAGACTGTGTAATTGTCAAGTGGCTCCTTAACTAGAAGCTTTCCTCCATGTAGAGAAGTAGTGTTTTGAAGTTCTACCACAAAAATCTTCCTCTTAGACTCAATCTCATCTGAAAAGCTCAGGTCTAACTGGCAACACCGTTCACCATGCAGGCATTGGGGTCCAGAGCAGAGCCTAATAACTGACTCCTCCAGAGACCCAAGTCCTGTCCTTGCCTTTGCCACCAGTCTGTGGTGTGAAAATGGGCAAACTCTTTGTCCTCTGTGGTAGTGTCAATATTACAGCTGAAGTGCTCAAGGCCAAACTTGCCCAAGAAATTTGGAAGCAGGTGCAGATGCATCCAAAGCAGAGGAAAGAAGACAAGTTTGACTGTTCTGGACTGTGACTTCCTCTGCTTGCATGGTGAAATGACTCTAGGAGCTACTACAAAACAAGTAATAATACCACAACTTTTTACAGTTTAGTTCTAGTTTGCTTGAAGGAGTGGATCTGACCCAGTCTCAGCCTGGACAAGCCTCTGTCATGTGAAGGCTGCTTTGATTTATGCCTGCACTTGACAGGATCCAGGTGGCCCAAGGAGAGCATTAAATTGTCGTTGCCCCCTGCTCCAGATGAGTGCTGGGTGTTTCTCAGTTGTATCCAGGTCACTCAGCAATATAATGTTGGTCATTCCGTAACATTGTAAATCAGGCTGCAAAACCCCACATTTGGAACAGTTAATGTCATTGCCTAGGGTAATACCGCAGACAGGACTTTATTTGCTTTGAACAAAATTAAAACAAGAAATAAAAACGCTGCTTTTGACAGCAGTTTAATTTTAAATAGATGGCATATTAAATACTGTTTATTAGGGCAGCGGGTTAATTATGCAACCTCTTTCCATTGCATCTTGTTTATAGGAATGGACTGAATCACCCCAGCTTGTTGTGCTTCACGTTTGTTAGGGCTGGTTTTCATTTTGGCAGAGCAGTTACCCCTTTGCAATATTTTGATACACATCACCATGTTTTTGTCTGTAAAGCCGTATTATCAGACTAACGTTCTCGGACAATCTTTGGGCTGAGTGGGTTTTTGAAGCTTGGCAACACAAACATCTTTCTATTTACCATCTTTCTAAAAATAAATGTTGTTGTAGTGAGGATAATTAATTGTAGTCAAGAAACTTGCTGGTATACTTCCACCACAACTTCCTTAACCCTTTTGCTGGTTTGGGCACTTCTGTAATCCACAAATTGTCATGCTTCCATAAAGTGAGTATTTTTTTAACATCCAGTAACAGTCCAGGGGGAGGCTCTTAGTGACAGGCAAGCTACATGCTGATTGTCTTGGCAAATGAGGTCTTGCTCATTAGGATCAAAATACAGTTGATATATCTGGTCATAGGATTATGAAATTCTCTCTCACAAAATAAAAATATAAAAGAAGCTGGTTTAAAAAAAACATTTAAAAAGTGGAAGCCAATAAAACCACCTGAAAATCATACCGTTATGGGCCATCACTTTGAACATATATATTTTTAAAACTATTTAGAAAGCTTTTCTAGAGTGCTAGGAGCAGTAACAGAGTGGCTATGTTCATACACGTGTGTGTGTGTGTGTGTACATGCACATACACACGCTAACATTTTTGACACTTTTTACTGGGTACTTCTCTATTTTAGGAGTGCAAAGTAACTGAAAAGTCTTCGTTTTCACTGGCTGGAGCTCAGTATATTTGCACAAACCAGCTTGGATGAGAATTTGGCCCTGAATAGCTTTTTTTTCCCCCAATGATACATAATAAATCTTCCATCTGAAAGATTTCAGACACGCTCCTACTTGACTCAGGAATAGTATTCATTGGAAAAATACTTTGATGGAGAAGGGTTTTTTTCCCATCAGTAAAATGCAGTAGTGCTAAAATAATAATAATAAAAAAGCAATTTGTGAGCTCATGTTGCTTTTGGGGAAATTTCATTTCAAAAAAAGTGATGAAAAATTCCCAATAATGTTGAAACATCCTAAATTAACTCCATAGTTGAAAAAAAAATGCAGAGATATTATTTTCTTTAGAAATTGTGTCATTTGTTTTTAAAAATCAATACTACATTATATATTACTTTAAATTAGAAAACAGCCATGAGTAAAACACAACTTTTAATTTCTATCAAAGCAAAAGTTTTCCATGGGAACAAAAAATTTTTTTTTTCTCAGAAAGGGAATGCTATGATTGCTGGAAGTCCCAAATGTCTGTGCAATGAAATTTCAATTCCCTGTTCATTTTGTTCAGAAGCAAAATTATCAGTGGTGAAAAAGATCCCCAAAAAGAAAGAAAATGCATTGATTCATCAAGCTACCCATCTATTTCTCTGATTCCTGCAGTCTTTTGGGTTCTAACTTGCTTTGTTTAATTTCAGATGTTGCAGTTCATATTTTATGGAAAGATTTCCTCTTCCAGATTCAACATCTGTGTGTCAAAATTTCGTAGAATATAGTGGTCTATTTCCTTCTTTTCACCATGATTTCTCTTCAGGTTTTCTGTATGAAAACTGTGTGTATAATTAATCAGCAAGGAATTGCCCTGTCAACTGATACATCCACAAGACTTTCTAAATTTTACAAAGGTAAAAATGTGCATCGAAGGTGTGACATCTCCTCTTGGGGTCACAACCTGTGATTCCTAGCCACAGTTAACAATGCTTTAGTTCACATTTCTTTGCACGAATTTGCTCTATAACAAGTAAGGGTTGGTGGGTCACAGGCAAAATGTCCCCAGGTGAACCCTGTAGAAGCAGCATACTTATGAAGAGCCACAGCATGGGAAAGTCCCGAGCACAGCAGACCTGGTGTCAGCTGGCTGATCATCATCTTCATGACACTACTAGCTGTAGTTTCCTGGGGTGACATTTACACTAGTTTGGAGTGAATATAGGGAATAAAAATCTGAGATCTTGCTCCAAGCCAGTAGTGATCTTCCATGTACAGAAAACTGGTGTGACGACACTAGTGTGGAGTTCCAAGGATTCCTCCACTAGGAAGAAGTAATGAATATTAGCCAGTACATGAGGTAAAGGCTTAATTTTTTGTCTCTCTTAGGGAGTGATCTCTTAGAGGGAGCAAAAGCAGGACATGTTCATACAAGGATGGCAAAGGACTTTTTGGAGAAAGCTACAGTGCTTGCTTTCATACCTGAGATAGCACAAACTACATCATACCAGGAACAGTTTATGAACAGGAAGATTAGCTTCCAAGCTGATGTGACTGAAGACTTTCATCCAGTTGTCTAAAAAAAACCCCCAACAAACCAGAAAACAAGAGAGGCCCAAATAAACAGCCTTACAAACCAAGGGCATTTTTTATCCCTCAAAGGTGCTTTTCTTCAGGCTCTCGCCATGTCCTTCAGGCTCTACATCCTGTGACTGTGGATGCCTCTCTGGTTTAGAGTGCTGTGCTTACTGAATGATATCAGTCTTCCTCAAATGTAAAAAAAAATAGCCTCCTTCTGGAACAAAAAAAGACAAACTTGTCTTGAAAGTATCTCAACCTCCAATTCTCCCCTGTAGGTAGGTGTGGAATAGTCCTCTCCACACCTTCAGTTTTTCCCTCATCTCCAGTAAAGGACACCACCACAGGAAAAGACAGCACACAAATGGGGGCTCTGTCGTGAAAGAGAAGTCCAGATGTCATGGCCAGCTTGCTTCAAATGAAGTTTCTGCTCGTGCCATCTAGGTTACTTAAGGTCAGTACACCTTTCTCAGTCCTTGGAGCTGGACATCAGCAGTTTACAGTGGGTTCCTTCAATGCCTGCCCTCTTCTTCCACATCCAGTGCTCTCCTAAATAGTTTGGATGGGAGAGAGGATGAAACACTGCAGCTTGTCGCCTGAGAGTAAGCCAATTTTCTTTGCCCCTGTTTTGAGATGGATAGGGACAGAAGGAAAAAAATCGAGAAGTCTGCACATTTAATCTAGCAAAAATACTATGGCCAGGGAAGAGTCAGTACTGTGGGAGAGCCAAGAACAAACACGCTGAAGCTGGGACTGCCAGTCTTCACTGCAGCCCTCTCTGCTCCTCTTAGCTGTGGTAGCTGGAGGGAAGGTAAAGTTCATAGGATGACCAGATTTCCACTGCACCTTTATTTGGTTGTGCCAATAAACCCAGGCTCTGAGGAGTGACATGCTTTTCTGTTTGTTCTCAGTCCTCCCAGTCTTCCCAAAACTACTTCGCAGGGAGAATTTCAAGGGTAAAGCATTTGATTTTTCCAAGTACTGGAGTTTTCTGTGATCCTGTTCCAGTTTGAAGTGGTGTCAGTGGATGCATTAAAACTTTTTTGTGTGCTTTCCCATTCTGCTTTGGCAACAGACTGGCTTAAAAATCCAGAAACGATCTTTCCAGTTGTTGTTTCTGGGCACACAATGCAAGCATTGTGCATTGCTTAAATGGAGCAGATTCCAGTTGTTTACACTTCTTCATGTGGCATTGTTAGGCTTAAGCAATTTGTCTGCTGATAGCCCCATATTAGGAGTTCTCATTTGCAGTACAACTGGAAGATATGATCAGAAACAGATCCGTGGTAGTCCACACATCATTGCCAACTATGTGGGGTGATAGACAGCCTCATAAAAAGGCTACGGGGCGAGCTGAGCCAGAGATGTTTTACTAGTCTGAGTGACACTGTTATGTATGAATGATTCATGTTTGTCGTGAAAGCAAGCACAAAAATATGTCAGATGGCATCTGAAGAGAAGGTAGATAAAGAGAAAGATGTGACAATACTTCCAGCTGGATTTTTTTTTTTTAGACTTTGGAGTCTCTGAGCTGAAAACTGCTATAAGACATAGTATTAATAATAGCAATAATAATCAGCCCTTAAGCCATTTCAGGTGTGTTTGTGTTTGTCATATGCTTTGAACTCTTAATTTTGCTTCTTTCTCGAGAGAAGAGCATGCTGTGAACAAGGGCAACCTGATAGGGCTTTCACTTTGGAAAAGCTTTCTTGGAGTTTTCCAGTTTCAGGGAGCTGTCTATGATGCTATGCATACGGTCTAATTACAAGCTTATGTGGCTGAGGTAGATAAATAAGGGGAGGTTTTATTTTAAAAGAACAATTGCCGCATTTTGGAGAGGCTTTTAACTGGAAGACAATTTGATTTTGATTTGTCACATCCCACGAATGTCTGCACTTTTATGCTGGCCTGTAGACAGGCTGCACCAGTTCCTGTTCCCAGCCCTTTCTGACACTGGGTCTGCCTTGCTGCACTCCTATTTACATTTTATAGACTTAAATTTTAGTTCGCATCAACATGCCTTACCTGTAATCAGTCCCTGCTCTGCAGCCCATGATGAAGAGAGCTCACCTTCAGCTTTCAGATTCTATTTTGTTGACCTTGATCTGCAGGCTGCTTGAGCATAGCAATCCCTTCTGGAATAAAAAAAAAAATAACCCTCTGTGACTTTGCCATACAGATTTCTTTGTTTAGTTCCATCTTTACAGCTCATTGCAAGTGTAGTTATTTAAATTACAACTGTGGCCTGTTGCGTTACCGTTTACTAAGAAAAAGTTCTGTTTTCTGAGCACTAGCAGAAGCAACACGCAGCACCACTCTATCGTGTCATTCCACATGGAGCTGACACCAGCCGCTATCGCTACAGCAGCCTGTCTCTTCCTGTTAGTGTCTGGCAAAATTACAAGGAGTTGGTAACAAGGTCTTGTAATGGTCTCTACTGGAATTTTCAATGCTGAGTGTATTCCTCTGCCTGAATATTTTGGGTAATGTTCTAGCAAAAGTAGTTCCATTATTTTGAAGGGAAAAATGTGATGAAAAAATAATTTGAACAAAACACTTTTTGCAGCTATTTCATCCAAAAGTTTACAGTGCTGTTTTGCTTTGGAGTAGGAGCTTGAAAATGAGCTGGGGTGCTCACCTGGGGATCAGGATTGGCTTTTTAAAGGAGACATTTTGAAATCACTAAGCATTGCTACCTGCACATTCTCAAGATGTTAAACTCTTGGGGACGCCGCACTCTTCTTGAAGATAGTGGTTTCAACAATCAGACCATGCGTTTGCAAGTGTTCTTTGAGGCTGATGAAGACCATTCGATATGGGGTAAGGAACAGGGAATCTTTCACTCTCTCAATTTATCTACAGCACTGAAGACAAAAGATGCTGGTGTGTACCTGAGAGAAGCAAGAAGCAGGTTGTGATGCTGCAGGAGCAGAGGATAAAGTCTGGATCTGTTAATAGGCCTTTGAGATGCCATTATATCCCTTTCCAAATGTAGAGGCCAGTTTTTCCACTTCTGTCTGCTACCCTGCAGACTGTATGACAACTGATTTGCCTCATCCCCCATCAGGTCTTGCCCACAGAGGAAAATGCTGCATATATACTGATACCATCTCCTCTCTTAGCTCAAAAGGTAGAGGTATACCTTGTTTCTCTCAAAGTCCAGTCTAGCTGGTTGGGTAGATGAAACTCAGTAGGTTTCCACCAGTGGCAAGCTCTGGTTTTTTCATTTTTCTTCTTAAAAGTATAATCCAAGGGTATTTTGTTAGCAAACCTTAGAAGAACCGAATTGTAGTGTCTGGCATTTTAGCCTCTAGCACTATTTGAGAATGATATTGAGGAAATGAATCATGGTTTCTGCTGAAGGAGGCTACTGTTAGCCAGACCGTTGCCTCACACATCCCAGAAGCCGGAATGCAGACAGTAAATGAGGCAGGGACCTTGGTGAAGAACACAGATGATTGTGAGGTTGAGGAACCTGAATCCCTGACCAGAATAATTGATTTTTCTCCTGGAGTCTGTCAGGGAGCTCCAATGTGATGCTAGATAAATTACTTAGAGGAAACTTTCCATATGACTTCACTCATGGTGAATTCCTCCTTTCCTAAATTCCCCTGATACACAGACGGATTCATCCTGAAAAAAAAAAAAAAAAAAAAAAAAAAAAAAAAAAAAAAAAAAAAAAAAAAGAAGAAGAGGATGTCACCTAGACCTGGAACAGCAAGATCTGTATTTGTACATTTCTACTTTTGTCCTATCACACTGCAGTATATTTATCTAGTCAGCCCCTACGTGACTCACATTAGAAAATACAAGTTTGGGCTTAATCCTTTTTGGCCTTATCTCACAGGGGTGTTGTAAAGATTAACTGATGCTTGTGGAATATTCTCAAACTAGAGTAACAATATAATTGGAAACTCAAAGAATATATGAACACTCCTTGGTTCAGTACAATGCTTGGATATAGAGAACAGTAGATAAGACTGAAAACACTGTTGAAATTGCAGGGTTACAAGAGAATACAAACCACATATGGCTTCAGTGAGCCCCAGCCACTCTTTGTGCCAAATAAAGAGAGAAAACTAGCGTGAATTGAGATAATTCATAAAAGCTCTATAATGGCACACAAAAGGGCAAATGACAATTGCACACGAGACTTCAATGGGCATTTCCTACTGTGCCAGCCTTAGCTTTTGGTAGAATAAAACTGTGTGTGGGTGCTATTGTAGAAAAAGTATGGATTTTGCTCCAAGCAGTGTGGAATAGCTCAAGGTGACCTAAATCTGTTGGCATACAGAGGACTCTCCCGTGCAGTATTATTCCACAACACCAGCATCTACAGCTCTCAGCCACTACAAACCTGTGCCTGTGCTTTATCCCAGCACAGGAGGTGCCCCTCAGACTGTGGTCTTGTGAGCCAGTGATGCATGATACATTTCAAGGAAAGTTTTTTTCCCTTCATGGAAGAACCTGAGCTGAATGACTTCTGTAGCTAGCCAGAGCAGCACAGAACAACTTCAGAAAAGAACAAGGAAGGGCTATTAGAAGATGGTACTTAAGAAGGATTGGTATGATCTGAAGAAGGTTTAGGAAGTCCTTTTCATAGAATAACTGGAATTTATTTTCCCTTGCTAGACTTCCTTGTCCTACACTTTTCATTCACCATGAGCCAAAATAGACCAGAATACTAACCCTCAAATTATTGGCAATTTGTACAGCTCTCTAGAAAAATGCCTCCAATAAACACAAACCCTGTGAGTCAGTGTAGCATTAAATCAAACCTTAAAAGATGAAAAATGCTTCTTTCACTGTTTTATCTGAAGCCAAAAAGGATATTGCTTTACATTTTTTCGAAATAGAAGTGCATAGCTTTACTGCTGCCTTCCAGCATCGAGAGATGTTCCCCCCGGTAAGAGCTCATTAATTTGAGAGTAGGCTTGATTAGACTAGAACTGAACAAGACCGAAACATTTCATTTCATTCTTTCACACTAATCTCTTGGCAGAACAAATGCCCTTTTGCTCATCGCCCCCACTCAAAACACAAACAAAAATAAGAGCTCTCCCTCCTTCAAAAATCTGTATGGACCACAAAATAGCCTGAAGGGCTCTTTTGTTATTACTATAAAATGCATTACACAAGTGAGTAAAATAGCTGTTGGTAGCTCAGGTCTATGGGATACTAGTAATCCTATATAATTGCCAACTTGTGGGGTGATTGGTGAAAGAAACCTTAAAGCCTTTTTATTTTATCTTAGTAATGATGAGGGAGTTACCCAAAACATATGAATGCACCTCTCCTCCTTTAGACCATCAAAGGTTCAACAATGAATTCCTTTCTTTGAGAAAGCTGGGCTTTAGTCTGCCATGAAACTCAATCCATGGCCCTCTAATTAATTTTGTTAAATAGATTAGCCAATTGGAGTTGCTGCTTCAGAGGGAAGCAACCTCCAAAACAAGTTTTTCCCCATTCTCAAGGTGAGATGTTTTGCTCACAGGACATCCTTTCAAGTGCACTGGAGTACTTTTAGACTGGATTAGCTGAGGCAAATGGATTAGTCTTTGTAGGTATTAGAACCAAGGGCCTTTAAGAAAGGAAAACAAGGTGCCTAGTTTCACCAGTATGCCACTAAAAGCTACTTAGTGCAAACATCCGTAAAACTGTCAAGAATGAGGACTTGTAAAAGCAACTGTAAGCACATCCTCAAGCTAATTGTAAGACACACATTTACACAGAAATATGCAAACTGCAAACACAGGTTGAATAGGGACCTTCACATACGTATCTGATCTTAGTGAACATAAAGAATTTTTACTGGTGTTTTGAAGGACACTTGAAGCACAACAGCATCTGCTAATTTTTCTCCAAGCAAGTAAGTTAAGGCATTAAATCCTCTCAAAAAAGTAATGACACTCTTCTTTACTGATTTTCTGAGGGTCCAACTCAGAAAAGTGCTAAGCTTTACAGGATGGTGACTCCACACACCAGTGGCAATGTGCAGCCATTCAGGGTTGGCTCTGAGACACATTTCTGGCATTCACTTCTTGCTCAAGTGTGAAACAGTAAAACAGCAGGAGGAGAATGCTTGTGTGAAGCTCAGAAAGTGACTGAGGAAGGTAGGAATTTAAAATACTTCTTTCTCCTAAATGGTTGCCTCCCTTATCCCAACAAGCATTGACTTGACTTAGCATTAATGAAGGACATATTCCTATTTCTACAGAAAAGTTTAAAAAAAACCCCAAAACCCAAGCCCCATAATTTAGATGTATAGGCAATACATACAATTAATAATAAAATACACATAAATAGAGTTAAAATACAGTAGTTAGTTGGCCTGCTGCTAAAGCATCCAAAGGTTATTAATCTCTGTAGAGGGTTCAAACACTAAAGAAGAAACCCTGGCATGCTAATAGGTCATTTGAACCATATCCAGTGTTTATATTATGCATCTCTCCAAAGAACTGCTCCTCACATGGAGGAGTTGGTTGCATGTCCTTGGTTGTAAAGTTGCCTGTGTTCAAGGAAAGACACACTTCATATGAGGAACATCTTACTGCATCATGTTCAAAAGGGAGTTTTGTAATTGTTCAGTTTCTTGCTAGAAATTTTAGGAATTACTGTTTTGCAAGGAACTTGGAGTGCAGCACTCTTTTCTTTCATTTGCACAGGTCAAGGATGGCCTTGATTTAATTTCTGTTCTCATGCAAAGAAAGGAAGTTAATGAGTCTTCTCTAGTTTTTAAGGAACTTTCCTCTGCTTTGTCAATTGAAACATGCTTTTTCCAACAGTGTTGGTAATCCTTCTACTGATTTTATAAAGCAAAGAACGGTGAAAGCCCATCTTGTTGCCCAGTACCACAGGTAGTACACTTTCTTATGAAAGGTTATGGTAATATCTTAGTTAGACAGTATCAAAGTTGAGAAATGGAAGAAAAGAAACCCCTGTGAAGGGGCTAATCTTTGGTCTTACTGAATGGCTTGAATAGGGACCAAATAACTAAAAGGATGAGAGTGAACGGTAAATACTAAAAATGCATTTATTAAATGCGAAAATGCTTAAGAATGATTGTTTATCAGTAGATACTCTACATATAAATTCAGTGAATGAATTTGTGTATTACGTTGGGATAGTAACACATCATTAAGTATCCTTTAAAAATCTGTCTCATTTGCCAACTGGGTGAGAACACACAGAAATGAGACGTACATTTGAGAATGTATTCAAAATATAATTTTCCTTATCTATTTCATGAGTACGGTAGAAATGCCTATAAAATCCACCCAGAGATAATAATCTACTGTTCAGTAGCACCTTCCATTCAAGGTCTCACAACTTATTACAATCATTTGCGGAATCTTACAACTCTCTGAAGAAAGGAGTATATTTCTCTGATCTGGATATGCCCTTTTGGCAGCCACACTGGGATGACACTGGCCTTTTGTCTTCTTTCAGAGCTGAGTCTGCAACACTCAGTAGGCACAAGGGAAGATGTAAATACCTAGACCCCTTCCAGAAACACTGAGGTAATCTTCAGAGGTTTTGTTCACACAGATATAAAATGTTGATCTAAACTGTAAACGTTATTTTCAGAAACACAGAGCACCTACATGTCCCACCGTGAGCAGTGGAAGCCTTGGATGCTCAGTGCATCTGAAAATCCAAGCTCTTGGGATGCAAAGTTTCCCGATGTCACCTGCAGACAGCACTATCATCCAGCATACAACTGAAACACGGAAATCAGAAAAGGCCTTTGCTATCCTACCTCTTTGTATGTGACAATGCTGCAGAAGACAGAGTTGACATCTCCCAAGTATGTTTACATCACTGTTCTCTCTAGGTGTTAGAAAGGTCAGTTAGCTGGAGAGTGAGCATCTTCATAAAAACAAACTTGCTCTTATGTAGACTTCTAAGCCACCAGAGCTTCTGGAAATCCAACAAAAGTACCTTATTTACATGCCTCATCGAATATGCATGCTATTTGTGTAGTGTAAAGGACAGCTTCCCACTAATGACACAGCAGGGTTTATGTTTATTCTGATTGCTGACCTCAGTGAAAGAGGAACAGGCTTTTGGTAATACTCTGAAAACAGTCATGAAGCTGTTTTCCAGTATAAGAAATTTGCATCTTAAATCTACGGGCTACATTGTTGGTCAAGGAAAGCAGAAGTGCCACATGCAGACTGATGAATATCAATACACTGCTTCAGATCTGCTAATAGATCTGATCACAGGTCAGGCCAGCAAGCAGGGACAAGCGATAGTAAAGTAACGTGAATGAAGGTAATGAAAACAGACTGGAAGCAGATTTAGGATGAACATAATTAGAGTTAATGTTAGCACTGAAAGCAGAGATTTGGGGGTTGGTGGTGCCTGGGGCTAGTTGACGTTTATCAGCATAGCTTGACTGTCTCTCTAAGTGGGGTTTTGTAGCTGGGAAAGGATTCTGACATTTTGTTCACAATTGGACCACCTGCTCATGTCTCATCAGCCAAAAAGAGCTTAAAGGCTTCTTAGCACACGGGAGGTATGGATCAGGCATGCAAAAATATTTAAGTCTTGGATGCAGCATCTCTTAGCCATAGCCACAGGAGTAGGTGACTCTTATTTATGCCTTTATTCAACATAATCAAGGCTGAAAACATGTTGAAGTGCTGGGACGTATCAAGCTCTCCCGAGCTCTCATCTTTCCACACTTCTCACATACCCCTCTAGCCCCAATGAAATTCTGCTGATCAACACAGACCAAGGGCCCCACCACGTGTCCAGTGCCAGTTCAGGGGGGCGTGTCATAAACCCAGTTTGGAGAGTAACCTTGACCATTAAAAGTCTGAATATACTAGACTTGCATGTACGTTTGCTTTGCTGTCAGGTCTAAGTGTCCAACTCACTCCCTGATTACTCCTGTTCTGACATTGTGGGCAAATACTTTTGGGACGATGAGGGCATGTGCCCCATTACAAACCTGGTGGGATCAGGTTCTCCTCTGTGGCACCTATAGGACAGTTTGGGGCAGGATGGAGGCTACTTGCTTTTTGGGACCAGACTGGTTCATTTCACATTTTTCTCCCTCCAGTGTACTTCTTACCCATTCCACTTGAAGATGCTGGGATAATCCTGTTAACGAGAAACCATTTATTATTTTTGAAACCAGTCATTGGAAAACTGGTACGGGGTAACAGTTTTAACCTTGGCACATTTAGAAAATGCACTAGATCCAAAACGGGCAGATTTGGTTATTTATTTCCTTCAAGGGTTGAACAAAAACTTCCACTTGAACCCCTCGAGTCTCTCTCCTCCTCCTTTCCTCTCCTTTCTCTCCTCTACATCCTTTTCCAAAGTTCAGCTCAAGTTGATGAAGAATGTATATTTTTGAATGGTAAATGCCTGACAGGCCTAGGAACTATCTACAAGACAGGTGTGTGGCTCAGGCAGCTTCCAACTCCCTGCTTGGGACTGATAGTGCTTTTGTAAGAAAGCAGCTTCAATCCTGTCCTGGAAGAAACATTCCTGCCCCTGGGGGACAAGTGATTCATTCAGTCAATGAGGTCACTTCTGCTGCAGATCTGCCTAAGAGAAGCTGCCAGCTATATTGAACTTAACTCATTGTCACAAGCCATTATGGAATTTGTGCTTTCTACCGTTTTGCAAAATGGTAGAAATAGTGACCTTGGACTAAGCTCGGGTCTAAAATTTAGTATCACAGGGATGAGCCATTAATGCAGCCTGAGTGTGAGAGATTCATTCTTGGCATATGAAAGCAAACAAGCTTGCAAGGGAATGAATCTCTCTGAAACTGAACGATAAAGGGAGAAAGGAGGAGGAGGTGAAGAATAGCTTGAATCAATCAGCAAAGTTTGTGATTTCTGTTTCCGTATGGGGGTCTCCTCACTGTGAGGGAGTTTCCTAGCTGAAGGGGATGCTCAGATGTGAAGGGGATGCTCAGATATAAGGGGGAGTGAGTGGGAACAGAGAAGACCCTAAAACAAGAGCAGTATCTGAAAAGCTTTATGGGGTGTGTGACGAAACAGCTGCTGGTGGGGAAGAGAAAGTGTCTCTAAGACATGGTATGTGTCATGGCAACAGTTCCATCAGAAGGGAAGAATGTGCAAAAATAAGAGTTATAAGTCTCTGGGTCACAGCGCCCCAAGGTGTTGCCAGTGGATGTCTGAGGCTGTTAGGAGTTTTCTCACATCCCTCCTCCAAAGATTTCCCAGGAAGCATTTTTGCTTCATCCACTCACAGACTGTCAGCCCCATTACAGAGGGTCTGAGGACTTCTCCACAGCAGGTGCTCTCCTTGGCTTGGCCCACGAGCAGCTCACTGCTCTCCGTGGTTCAGTGTCTCCTCCTTACAGGCAGAAAATACATGAGGGCTAGGCAGTCCTCCCTAAAGAGGACTTCTGGTTGTAGGTGAGGAGAGGTTAAGGATTAAGGATTCACTCTATAATGTCTTTACTACTATTTTTCTTTCTACTTGAATGAAGCCAGTAATTTCAGAGAGTTTAGGATGTGTTTGGGTACCTTTAGTCACTGCGGATTCAGCTGACTTGTACAGATGGATCAACCCAAAAAATAGTTTTGCTCCTTGGGAACATAGACTGCAGACACTTATGTGTAGACAAGAAAAAGGGACATTTCCTTTCCAAATAGGTGGGGGTCCCACCACAATTTTAATTTGTGTATTTTCTTTAACATACCAGCAACCACACAGAAAGGCATGCTGGATAAGGCTCTTAAAGCAATGGGAGAACTGGGAAAAGCTTCAACGAGCTTATATAATATGTTCTAGAAAATCTTCAGAGCATGCAGTTTCTAGAATATTATGCTCAGAAACTGGTAGATCCCCTTAAAAATCATGGGCTTCATTAACAGCTGTGAATTCTTCATGAAAGACCAGAAGTTACATGTCCATGGGTTTGCACTCTGTTCACATGTTATTTGGGGTCATAGAAGATCCCAATTTATCTTCTAACAATGCTTTCTTCTTGCATTTGAAAATCTGAACTATCTGCAGGTTGAAGATCTTTCTTCTGGACTAGAACAATTATATAATCATAAGAATTTTTTAAAATGTTAGCATTTTTAAAGGAAGCAGTACAGTCCTTTAACAGAGAGGTCAGTGGGGTTAGAACATCCACAAAACATCTGAGTCTCCTCTGATTTTATTATCAACTTTCCCCATCATCCTGAATTGTCTCTAACCCGATGGCATCTCAGGGGAGATGGACATTTTTGTTGCTTTTTCTCATTTGAATGAAATGTTTTCTTTTAAGAGAAGTTAGAAAATTTTGAGGATCAGGGGCCTTGCTAGATAAAATAATTATTGCTGGGCTGCCCAAAATCTGAGTGGGACTGACCAGATGCAGCTGTGACCTTAAGATGCTTGGTGCTGAGAGGACACTCATCCCAAAGCCAGGTAAACATGGTTCTGCTTTCTAACTAAAGTTAAATAATCCAAATGAAGAAGGAAACTGAAAGAATATCAAATCATAAAACTACTTAAACTGCTGAAATTTTACAGAAAAAAGAAATCAACTTTGACAAACAGGAATTTAAGGAGATGTTTGTCCCTTCAGCTCCACTTCAGGCAAGGAAACTTTCCCTATCAGTGTCTTATCTGACTTCCTGAACTGATCATAACTACCTGATGATTCTCTTGCAATAGAGATTTCATTGAAGACTTTGGCCAAACTACCTCATGAGTTTAGACACTCTTGTTTAATGAACCTACAAGGAGTAAAATAGAACCCGTTTCAATAGACAACATTTGATGTGATTTATGTATAAGGCATTTTTCCTCTTTGGTGCCTTTGGAAGATCTTACAAATGCTTCACGGTCCCAACACCCATTACTGACTGCCCTCCTCCCTTTGTATCCTTGAGTAAGAAACATTTAAGATGTCTCTTGTGGTTTCTTGTACAAGGCCAAACCTCTCAATGGGAAAATAACTGAGCAAAAAGGAGTAAAAAATTTCCAGGTTCATGTTAAATGGGGTGCAACAAAATATGGGGGCTTCCTGGTTGAGGAAACTGGCCAGGCTGGTTTAGGTCAGAGGAATCTCCACCTTCCGTTTCTTCAGAAAGCGCACAGCTCTTATGTGAAAGACCATAAGGCTTTCTTGTCCTTTTGACCCCAGTCGTATAGCTGCAAGCCTTGCTTGCTTTATCTTTTTGAGTAACAACGAGTGTCAATGTCTTTGTGTGTTATGACCTCTGGTCACATGTAGGGTGGCAGCTGCACAGTGGCTGCTGGGTCATCCTGTGCTCCTCTATTGTCTCCTAGGGTCAGGAATCGATAACTACTGATGTTTTGAAATGTAATTGATATGGTCAAATCCAAGCCAAGTGACACTGAAATTAGCAGCACTCTGGAAAATTCCTGTCTGAATTTGCTGTTTCATCAAGATGTGAGTCACATGTTTTGCAGAACCCTAAAAAGAATGGAAGTGGAAAAGAAAAACAAGAACTGGTTTTAGGGAAGTTTCTTTTACCCACATTTCCGGGGTAGACAACCACAAGACACTGTATGACATCAATTTTGGGTGCAGGGCCTCTACAGGTGTCTAAAAACAACTAGTTGCCTAATAAAATGCAACATTTCAGACACGCTTCTCATGCATACCTTCAGATTTCTTTAAATATTCCTGAACCACTCTTCCTTAGTCCATCCACACCCATGTCTGGGAATCGGCATGTACCTATTATCAAGATAATGATTTATGAAGACCATTTGGAACAAAGTTCTGTGTTTCCAATACATCTATAAAGATCAGAGCACAAATGCACCTAAACCAAAAATAATGTCAATGAGTTTACTCTGTTCTTCCTGCTGGCTAGTTCTCTATTGATATGCAAGCCAATTTCCGTATCACTGTGCAGGCCACACTTCCTTCTACCCTCCATGTGGCTTCCTCCAGACTCTTGCATGGTCCCAAGGCTTTGGAGGGGGACCAGCGGTGGCTCAGTGCACAACAAGATGAATCTTTTGTGGAGCTGGGTCTTGGTGATGTCAATGTGGCTACCCAGGAGTGCGTAGAGCAATGACCAATGTCTCTTTCAAGCTTTAGAAGACATTTTAGACCTTGCAACTGAAGCTTTTCCGTATTAGATTCTGAACAGTTGATGAGATTAAGCAAGTTTTAAGGCAAAAGTTCCTACATGTTTACTCTCTTTATCTTCCATGACTCACATTAGTTGTACCAGGCCTGACACAACTGAACCATGATCAGCCCTGGCAATGTTTCCTGAGCTGTTTTATCAGCATAGGTCAGAAGGGTTTAGTGAGGGCAGAGAACAACACATAGCATGCCACACTTCACAGCTACCTCTGGTCCATGTCAGCATCAGCATATCTGCAAGGGAGCTTGGCTTTCAGCCATGACTGCTAGTCAGCAGCTCTGGCCCTCTGGAGTTCTGACTAAAAACCTGCTGCTATTGCCCACAGGTGTGCTGGGGTCAGATGATGGCAAAACCAGGCTCCAAATATGACCTGCTCTTCAGGAGCATCACCCGTTGACCTGAATGCCTAAGCCTGTAGGGAGCCAGAAAAAATGCAACACTGAGAATTTCCACTCTCCTGTAAAATATCTCACATGTTTTGTGACAAACACATTGAACCTGAAACCATCACACTCCTGTCTGTTCTCCCACACCCTCCTGTGTCCTCAAAACACCTGAGTTTTTCCTCCAGTAACTCTGCCAGTCCAGCTTCTGGGGACAATGCATACTGACCTCTAAACACTGGAAATATTGATCGGCGTCTGAGTTCAAGTGCTACATTTCACAGATGTGAACAGGTTTTGTATTCTATGTAAGCTGAAAATTCAAGAACTGAAATACACAGAGAAATAAAATTTCTTTGGAAATCAGTGATATTTCTGATTCAAGTCAGTCAACATGCTAATTGCCTTCAGTGTCTCTCAAGAATCCAGCCCAGGGCAGCTAAAGATTTTTGACTCAAACATGGAGAAGGCATAGATCTTGGTCTGGAAGGTCTCCTAAGCTGTTTCACTCAGGTACAAAGTAAAGGACAGTTCAACAGATTCAGTGAGTCAGAGAAGGAGCTGTCTGCTTATTTGATTCTTTTATGTCTCAGTAAGTTATTTTTTCAAGGAAGAAAGACTTGAACATGAACCTGTGGCCCGGCAAGGAAAGACTTGTAACTGAGTTTCCTGAAGATTTTTTCTTTCTTCAAAATCCACTAATCCAGAACCCTGTGAGAGATTCCTCTGTTCATAACATTGTCCTGAGATTGAGCGCAACAAGTAACTCAGAAAAATAAACAAATACACTGCCAAATGATTGAGTAGGCTGCATTGAAAGGAAGGACCTGAAGAGATAAATGGTGCACAGATCTCAAGCAACAGATGGAGATCTGAGAGACCAGTAAGCAGCTTCTATTTGTTCACTCGCTCAAGAGAAGACAGATGTCTTGAGGCTTCACTGGACAAGGGAAGGCAGCCTGCAATCAAAAGGGCTGGAGGGAGGCAAGACAGTGCCTTCCAGATAAAACAGAAATAGGTGTCTGCATTGCTGAAGGAGGCAACAGAGACGCTGCTATTCTCTGGCATCAACTGTTTGCTTTTTCCAAAGCCGCTGGAGCAGGGTAGGGTCTTGGCACCAATTCAACCCTGTGGTCAGTGGAAGGAGACTTGTCCGTGATGACTGTCCTCATTTGTTACCCACTCCCATAGATCAAGCATGGAACAAAGTGCAGCAACATGTTCACAAGCGGAGCTTTTACCCTGTGCAGCCTTGGCTTCAGCCTTCAAAGACACCAGAAAGTATGTCAGTATGGGCCGGTTGTGATTGATGATGATGGCCATTACCCGGTCTCAAACTAAAACCTATGTGAATGGGGAAATGTATATTTTCAGGGATCATGGAATAAATCCTAGTCTTAATGCCGTCAGCTGAAATGATGCCATTGATTCCTACTGGGGCATGGTGAGAGTCGAGAAGACTCTACATCATCTGTCCAGCAAGCCAGGGTGAGAGATCCCCCGGTCTGCTCAACTAGCTTGGGTATACAGAGACTTGCACTCCATGCTGTACAACGGTGAGGACTAAGAGACCTTGTTAGATTTAAAGGAAAGTTCCTTCTTGGCAATAAAATGCATTTAGTTCCTATCAAAGTTAATATCTAATGTAAATGTCTTCCTTAGAACAAATCTACAGTTGAAGATGAGTACAATTTAGGAGCTCTCTGGATGACAACAGCTTTCTCAGCTGTGATGTCTCAACCACGGAACGGAGAGACATCAGTGCCCAATAATTTCTCTAAAATAGGGCCCAATTGCAACTTTAAACCAGACCCACTGCCACTGGTGTCTGCTATGTTCTGCTGGGCTGCAAGAGAGCCTCCCAGGCACCCGCCTTCAGCTTTATGCTCCCTGTTTCACACTAGTGCCTACGAGGACAGCCCTGTGATCTTATGGAGAACTTATGAATGGAGCACATTGCGATAAACAAAGTGAATTTTTCCCTAAAGCCCAAGAAGGTTATCAACCCCAGAATTCCTCTCCCTTCTCCCCGCACTGCTCCCTCCTGCCACACACACTCCTTCCCTCTTCAGCCCGTGCGCCCCGTGCGAGGAAACTGCTGACTTGGAAAAAAAAAAGAAGACTGAGTCATGAGGTCATACCATTATCACATTTCTATTCCAGTGCTTTCTCTCGCTGCCTACAATTATCACTCTTTTATTCTTGTACTTGGCTTCTTAGACTTTGATCTAGTCCTTTGCTTCATATCCTTTGATGCATTTTAGCTTACATTGTCTGTAACCTGACCCCTTGCCATCTAATTCCACCAACTTCTCACAACCCATATCAACCACTCTCTCCCCTCTTTCATCTTTCTTTTGTATAAATGTATACAGAGCTGTAACAAAGAAACTACAGTGTAGTTGTAGCACTTCCAAGATCCTTAGAAGTGCTGGATAAAATCTCTATGCATTTATTTTGCCCCTCACTAGGTCATTTTAAAACATCTTTGTTTATTCTTTTTTTCCCGTTAGACAAAATAAGGAAAGAAAAGCTAAATATGGATTTTTCCCTGAATTTGTTATGAAATCTTTTAAAAATTATTTTTGTTGTAAACCTATCTTCAAGTTCATTCCAATGACATTAAGACTGGTAGAGACACGGTACATTTTCATCATTAAATACTGGCAGGCTTTGATCATGTTTACTTTCATTGACGAAAAGGAAGGAAAGGCCAGTGCTTACATTGCAAATACCAATTAGTGCAGAACTACAGTGTGTGCATGTGTATTTATAAATATATATTTAGAGGAAAGAAAATAATTTGGTTTCTGCAAGTAGGAAATGTGGGCAAAAATATATATATATGGCCATAATTTACCATGTCTAAGTAACGCAGAAATAGACTTGTAGTTCTCAGAGGTGATTCAGGAGCCTGAAGTCTTTTTAAAACAATGGATTATAGGACTTGATGATGTCGGAATATTTGGGAATATTCTTAACTGCATCTTCAGATACCTAAATTTCTTTGGCAGTCAGTTACTAAATGCCTTTAGAAATTGGACTTTGAGTTCAGTCAGTGAGGCAATGTTATACGCTTTCATCCTATACATCTGGGTGTATATTTAGCAGTGAGTTGGTACTGAAGGAACAGAGAGAGAAAATACAATTTTTTGCATATTCATAATTCATATTGCATATTCAGAAATATATTTACGATAATATTTCTCTCTCTGCTTGGTAATAATAGACTTGTAAGGGCAGAAAGAGGTAGCTGAGTGCACTTTTGCTTTGTGGCTGTGACTTCTAGCTCAGGAGAGCTACTTGCCTTATTTTTAGCTGCTGAGAAGTGGCGAGAAAGAGAGAGTGCGCAGGAGGTACCTCCTGGTACCTCCCAGGCATGTCAGACAGGTGCCCTGTGTTTAGGGAAGAAACGCTGCTTGGTACTTTCATGGTCCCTGGTCACCCAGTTACAGGTGTGAGCCTGTGGAGGGCCGATACTCTGTGGGCTTCAGTTTGATGAAGAATAATTCTGCTCTCCCCCTAAATCCAGTCCAGCACAGAAATATGGTGGAAATCACTCTTTGGGCAGATGCTTCTATTCCACCAAATTGATCCACAGTTTTCAGGAAGGACACTGGAAAGGAACAAGATCCCCTGCCCCTTTGTCCTGCCCTCCTTTCCCAGTGACACTGGGCTGTGACTGGGCAAAGCTGCACACTAAAATGTATTGTCTTCTGCTATATACCTGGTCTCTCTGCTTGGAGAGTCAGTCCAGACTCAGAACCTGATTTTTAGTCCTTTACCCTCCTGTAAGTTCTTTTCTGTCTGAAGTGTTGCAACTGTGAATAATATTTCCTACAGATACTTTGGGAATTTTCTAGCTAATAAATTCCTCCACTGCCAGCAGTTCTCAAGGATGTCAGGCAAGCAGTATCGCAGGTGCTGGGGGGGAGGGGGGAAATAACAAAAACAATAAAAAGTAAAGAAAACCTTGACTTTCTGCTTTGTCCTGCAGTAATTAGTTGGTTAAACACCTTTTCATGCTGGCTGATTTCCATTTCTAAAATTTTGTTTTCCATAATAGTGGGCCAAATGGTTCCTGGGTAGTTTGAACACCTGTGAACCTGGCATGCTGAGCCTCTAAGTCATGCAGATACTGCAGTTTGCTCTTCACCTCTTCGGTTCATATCCTTTCCTAGCTGGCAGAAACCTCTGATAGCAACAGTATTTTGCAGCTGGAAAATAGGTCACTTTCACAGCTGTATATTTATATACACGTGTGTGTGTCTGTGAGTGTGGATATGCCCTGAAGTTGAACAAATAAGTGGAGTAGTTGCATTCAAGAGAGAATTCCAGTTTTGCCCTTCATGAAAATTCCTGAAGAGATGGTGGGATTTAGCTGGATGGCAGGTGGCTACAGAGGGAACCCAGATAAACTACTTTCTTGGATTGTTCAAGAAAGAAAAGTCTATCAATAGATTAAGCTATGGTTTCTGTTTGGTTGAGGTTTGAGGATTTCACTGTGTGTTCATGGTCGCATGTGTGTGTGCATGTACTCAAACAGAAAACATGTCCTTGAGACAAGCTGCAAGAATTCTGCCTCTGAAAAATCAGTTACTTTATTCAGAGGTTTCAGTGTACAGTGGTGAAACAGCAATTTTATTTATACTGAAGTTTCTCATCCATAATTGATGCCTAAATCAGCTCTGGTGTTTCCATGGCCTGCAACTCCTCTAATGTGGTTGTGTGCATGGAGCAGCTTTGAGTTTGTCATGAATGACTTGCTTACAATCAATTGTGCATGTGGTGCTGTTTAGGGGACGGGGGAATATATTTGTTTGGCTTCTAAGTTTTCAGGGGCAAACACTTTGTATCAGAGGACTCAATCACAGGGTTCCCATCTCCCCATGCTTTTTTTTATAGCACTTCAATCTCTATCTACTCAGGAGCTGCTGTTAATTCAGTGGCCGTAAAGCCCTTTGGCTTGTAGTTTTAGAGTTATGAGGGAGGTATTCAGTTTGGAGCCACTGCCCATGATGGGAATACACACTTTTCTTCACAAATGTATTTTTACTGGAAATCAAGAGTTTTACATTTCACTTTAAATAGCAAGAAGATCCTAGCTCCACGTAGCACGGACATCACCAGAACTTGTTCAGATGTGCATTTTAGCATGGCTAAATTACAACTTACAATTAGTTAAGGGAGTAGGAACCCAAAGGATGGGACATCCTGTCTGAGTGAATCCATCCACGTGTTCGATCTAGGTCCTGAGACCTGTGCTAACTTACACCTCAGAGGTCCTAGTCAAAGTCTTTCCTCTGCATAATTGGTGAACATATGGAAAACTGTTATATTTGTTGAGTATATCTTCGATCCAGGTCCATTTTTTTTTTTTTTTTTTGTTTGTGCATCTATCCTTCTTTTATCTCCACAGGGAATATTCTTGCAAGGGAAAGATAATCAAACCAGACAGAAGGAATACCCTGTTCTCTGAATCCCATCGTGTTTTTTTAAGCTCCTTTTCTGCTCTCTCTTGGAAGGGAGCTCTTATTCTGCTTCTTAGTCCTGATGGACCAGGAGGTCAAGCAGCATGCTGAGCTCCACAAGACCACTGACATTAAGCGGCTGTTGGCCACTTTCTTTTCCTGGTATTAGAGAGGATTGAACTGAGCTGTAGCTGCTTCACATAACTGTGCCTGAAAGGACATCTATACAGCAATAAAAACTTAACTGCCCAGGCCATTAAATCAAGGAGTATCAGATCCTTTGATGGAAATATGAGTGTCTCTAAACTGGAGGTAATCGAGGACTGAATTTGACACACATGGTACTGGCATCTCGTAAAATGTTGTGAACACTTGACCTGAGATTTTTGAGACACAGCTGGTTCTCCAGGGTGGCATTTATGTGGTGATGGGAGGTTGGGGAGGTGATGGTTAATGTGTCTTAAGAACTTGGTGAACCATTTATAATGCTCAGGGAAAAAAAAAAAAAAAAAAAAAAAAAAAAAAAAAAAGCAGTTATCCATTTAGATGAGTTGGGGTAGCATATTAGTGAACTTCTTACTGTCTGATCCATGCCATGTGAGATCTACCTAGAGTCTTTATGGGGTGGTTAGGGCAAATATCTTTTTAAAATAAAGGTGGAGTTTTTCTGCATTTGGAATAATCTATTAATACTTAAGAGAATTATGAATGCATCAGATTTCAGATGGTATATAGACCTTTAGGCTGAGAATTTTTCCCCTTTTAACAGATCTTGATGCCAAATTCCAATTCTAGTTATTGGTAATTTCTTATCCAAATCACTTTAACAGCTTTGAATATCTCAGCTATAATATGGCACATTAATATGATCAAGAATTAACTTTGAGGAACATGGAGTAAGAATAGGATCATAAACAAAAGCCATCTGTCTTCATATGATCCTTGCCCTGCCAAATCACCCCAAAAGACAGGGCTTAGTAGAGGATGCATCTTTCTAAATGGGTGTGAGTTTTGTCTGCTTTTGAAAGCATCTCTGGGAGCATTTCTCCCCGCTAAGCCATGTGTTTTCTGCTCAGTGTTCAGCCTGAGTGGTGTGGGTGGACACTGAGGTATTCTGCAGGGGAAAAAAAGAGGGCTTGGTAATTTTTTTTCAGAAAAACTGGAAGGAATCCTACTTTCCACAGTGCTCAGAGGAAGGGCCGAGGCAGGTTCCACCAGCAGGAGAATTAGACGAGCTCAATAGCAACATGGGATGATCCTGCTTCATCCATTCCATCGGACCTCCCCATCTTTGAAGATCTGTATTCTGTTTATGCTTCACGAAATAAATGTCTCATTCAAATATATGTGTATTTCAGCATGGTATCAGCTCAGTTTTCAGACCATCCAGGGTTACTACATTCTTCTTTGTTCTTCACAAGCAGCAGCTCATGGCACTGTGAAATGCTGCATTTCTTGGCTAGATGGCAGATAGCAAATGTTTCCATTCAGAGCACCTCTGCCTTCTTGTAAAAGCAGCCTATACATGACCATTTCTATACATCTCTATTTTTAACATCTTAAAAAAAGCAATGCCTTCTATTTTTAGGTACAGTTCAGTTCTGTAGGCTGGCTGGTTCTAATAAAAAAATTCCTCACTCCCTGAAGAAAACCCTGCATTGAAATCACAAATCCAGGGGAACGTCCTGTACTATTAGCAGACCTACTAAGATGAAAACCTCAACTTGTTAGCAAGCCTTCCAAACAAAAACAATAATCCAGGTTTGAGAGGAAAAACAGGCAAGGAAGAAGCAATAACCCCAGAGAGTTTTCTACCATGCTCCCACCCTGCCATGAAAAGCAAAATTAAGAACCTCTTCATCAGTTCGGAAAGGGGGGCATTGGACATCTTTTAGTGTCGTTTTGTCTAGCTCACTTGACTTAATTGCTAACTGTGTCTCTGAACTGTTTCTTTATGGAAATAATGCCATACTGCTCTCTGCTGCTGGCTTCACGATCCCCGTGGACCACGGGTTTTGAAACCTTACTGCTTTCTTTGGGGGATGGATAGCATTTCCCTGCTTGAGGGGTGCTGCCTTTAGGAGGACCTGTTTGTTGCTCATAACCAGGTCACTGCAATGACAACCGTGCATTGCTATGGTCTCCCTGGTATTTCTTTCTGTCTCCAGGAGGTAAGTGCCACCTCGGTGTTCACTTGCTGCTTGCAGAACAGGGGCTTTCCCCATGCACATTCACTATGGGCATGAGTAGGAGCTTCATGGCAGATACAGCTGTCTTGTTAGCAGTGTTCCCAAAAAACTACTTCAGCCAGACGTTATTCAATGGACATCCTGTGGAAGAGCAAATGTACAGCATATGTGGGCTAACCACTCGAGAGACCCACCGAAGCTGCTTTGGGAAGGGTTTACTTGGGCCTCAGTGCTCTGGTTTCTGCAGCCTGGAGTATTCGGGGTTCCTCAGCCTATTTGGTTAGACATCTTCTGCAAATATTATGGAAGGATTGACAATCCTCCAAATTTTTTAGCAGCTGCAGTTCTGGTCTCTGCTCTGCCACTGACTCCTAGTGTGACCTTGGGCAGGTCATTGAGATCTGGGTCTTCAGTGTTTTCAAAAGTAAACTAGATAATGAGGTGTAGAAACCTAGAGGTCTTTGAAACTGCATTTTTTTTGAGTCTTAGTTGCAAACGTTTAAATCTAAGATACTGTTAATAACTAAGCATGTACTGCAGGGAGAAACATCTTAAAGAATTTGTGAGGAACTCTGAAATTGGAAGTGGAGGCACCATGAATACAGAGATGAAGAGAGAGTTTCTTGATGCACATGCTATTCCCCAGGGTACAGAGCAAAGTACACTGTGTTTCCCTGTATCAAAACTGCACCTCAGGGATATGAACAGGAATGGAGTGTGATTGACAAGTGATTGCCCTGCAAAACTTGTACAGCAGAAAGAAAGCAAAAGATCTGCTCTTCCTTTGTGTGAATGTGGCCACATATACTTATCTTTCATCTGTAAATCAAGTGCCAAGGAAGTGCACCAGCAACAGTCAGAGGGAAACCTGCTTCAGGAACCCTGCACACCTGGTCATGCAGGGAGAGAGGGAGAGAGAAAAAGATCAAACTGAGTTATGGCATGCTATAGTGTCTGCATATTATGGTGATTGACAATACAGAAATACCTGGGAGAGATACAAGACCTGTCAGGGTATCACCTGGATACGCTCTAACTTCTAAGTAATTTTCAGACAATTAAAGTTTTCAGAAGATAAGAAGCCCTGTGAATTGTGAATAGCACCTTACACTGAACATGATGTGCCTGGCATAATTATATCCAGTTTCTTGCTGTATGTTTGCATCGTCAGGCTAATAAGTGTTTTGCTCGTGCTGCCCACCAGTTTCTTTCCCTACTGGGAATACAAATTAGAAGCATTTTATTCCTTTCAAAGGAAAGAAATCAGTGATTCCCCCCCC
>NW_020799118.1:8861334-8949068 GCF_003259725.1 Athene cunicularia | reverse complement strand
CCCCCCCCCAGTCTTTACAGCATGAAGCACTGTAGCAAGGAGCAGGAAAAATGAAGTGGTCTTTTTTAGTTTGTGTGGGTGAGAATCAAGGACACATATCAAAATGTATCCCTGTCCAAGGTGGCACTCTGCCCATTCCTATTTACACATGTTAACGGTGACTCAATGGAGCCCTTTGTTTCCAAAACGCACAGATTATTCCAATTGTGTGTGGAGCTTGGGTTTGTGTGTTACTGTCCACTGGGGGCTAAGAAAACACCAAAGATGTTATCCAATACCATAACTAACAGAATGGCATGAAGAAGAATTCAAAACCTGTGAGCAAAAGCAGTTTTTTCACTCTGACCCTTGGACTTCTCTGTCTTGTGTTTCAAGCGTCTACATTTTTATCTAAAGAAGGAAACTGCTTCTGTTACCTACCAACTTTCTAATTTTCAAGGTGTTACACAGAGGGTTCACAAGCACTTGATTACAGGGTGGTCTACACTATAATTTATAACATGAATAAATCAGAGGCAAATAGTACAAAACACTCTTTTTAACAGTTAGCTGCTTCATCAAGGATCTAAAATGTTTTAAATTGTGCTGTTATGAAGCTCTCCACCACTGTAACTTTTAATTTTACTTTGAAGTGGTCAGGATGTGTCCTGAAACTTGTGGGTTTGTCTATTTTTTCCTCTGGAATGAAGAGTATAATTTTGCATTCTTGCTTTGTCCATAATTCAGATTCACCTATGCAGTCTTTCACTGGCATCGTGAGACAGAAAGCAGACTGGGCACAAATGGGAAGGAAGTTGCTCAAGGCATTAACCTGTTAACTTCTCCCAAGGCTGATGATGAAAATGTGCTTGGGGACTTGGCACTTCAGGCTGAAATGGAAGTGGAAAAGGGAGCCAAACGCCCTCCTTCCCGCCCTTGTTTACTTAACCAAAGACAGAGTCAGTGGCCAAGGTTAGTCCAATGATAATTTCTGCTGAAGATAAACAAGAGGAGAGGAAAATGTTAACAGGTATAATGGCTTATGTGTATGCTGGAAGATTTTATGAATTATTCAGTTTTATACAAATAATACTAAATCATATGTCAGGATGGGAGCTGAAATGGGAGGTGACAGTGTGTGACAAAACCTTTCCATGTTGTCCTTCTGCTTTTATGTTTGTAATGATGCACCTTTGCAAAGGTCTGCTTGTGACAAAGCTCTACTTTTCTAGCATCATGCAGAGTGCACAGTCATGCTTACATGTACTGAAATGAATGTTTTCAGGATTATGGACCAAGCGAGTTAATGGCCTGATATTTACTTAGAGGAGAACAGAACTGTTAAGAAAAAATTATCATTCCCCACCATGTACCTTTCTCTGACATACATGCAAATGACCTCCATGGGTGTAACAGCAACCCAAATCTTTATCAACAGCTTTATCAGGCAAAATGTTTGTTGAGATGTCTCATTACGTGCCCTGCTGATGGCTGTCTCCAACAGGACTCACAAGCCTCTGCTCCATGAGTAAACAGTGCAATACCTTTATGATTTGTCACTGCCATTTAATAACTGCTTTGGCAAGAACATGCACGGGTCCAAAATTTCACCATTCAAAACTGAAAGCAGGGAGCCTGGATGTGACATTTCAGTCTATGGAAGGAGGCATGTGCTTTCTCTGCTCTCATACCTTCCCACTGAACAGTGTTGCATGGTTGGGATCTGGTCTGGCTCGCTGCCAGTACTCTGACAGACTGGAGTGATAGAGGATGCTTGATAAGCCTTTGGAAATGTGTCTACCTGAAGGTAAGGGTTAGCAGAGGTGTTAACACTGATGCCATATCTGACATCCGCAGTACAGAGAGTCCTGGTTCTTGGCACCTGTGTTTTCCCATCAAGTAACACTCATTTGTTATCATATATACACACCACAGATTTACATAGCTTGTAGGGGTGAATCATGCATAATTGTGGCTTCTTACATGACAGTTCATATATTAACAAGTAACTTATTTGTGCTCTGTGCTGAATGAGTATAGCAGGAGTATGTGGACCTCTGGTGTCAGAACCATATTCATCATTATCTAGAGATAAACCAGGAGTTTAGTGGTTAAAAATGAAATGAGAAAATAATTGCTGGTTTGATGTGCCAGTACCAAGGGAAACATTGCTTTGATTTATGTATATATCTTCTAGATATCTAGTGAAAATATGATAGCAACCCGGATTCAACCATTCTTATACAGAACGTAATGAAAAACGGCAGGCTCATAATCATCTTCCCATGTTCTGCAGTGCCTTTTTGGATGACAGCAGGAGATCATGGGCAAAAAATGAAGGTATTCTCCATGAACTGGAGACTACTACATTGGCATAGACTCGAAGAAGTTCAGTAGGTGGTGGTGTTACATTGGGCTGAAGTGGTCACACATGACACTGTCCTTCAGAGTAGCAAAGGATGGGAACTTTGCCTGGGTGCAACAGTGTCTGGCACCTTGCATGTCAGCATCAGCTCATTATGGGTTATCCTACTCTAAAATGTCCCAGCACTGTGGAAAATTATGTTCACAGCAAGTTCGACACCAGTCCCACCAGACAGCGTGGGATTCATTTCACAGGTACTTCTAATGTTCACGTCTCCCAGGGGGCTGTAGCCCGTAGGATTCCTGTAAAAGGGCTACAAACCAGCAGAGCCTTTCTCTCCTGCGAGCCAAGCAGAACAGAGCAGGCTGCCAGCACTTCTCCCCCGCCAGGACTGACACCTTGTGCTCGAGCTCCCAGCTTGCAAGGTCTGGATGTGAGCACAGAGGGAGGGGTGGCACAGCCGCAGCCATCGCCCCCTCTGATGAAGTGTGCAGAAAAGACGCAGCGAGCAGGACGTTTGGCCAGACTACAGGGAGGAAAAAAAAAATTCATTGTAGAGAGACTCAGTTCCTGCAGAACAAGCAAGAGACACCTCTGCACGTTACCATTCACTGGGTAGGGCAATTCTGACCACAGTGCATAACATCCTGGGGAGTGGGACCCTTGGGGTGTTGAGAGTATGTTTGTTAATGGATCTCCCAGGGGTTGATGGATTTAAGGGGTGAAATAAGTCTGCTTTTATTTATTTTATTTTTTTGGCAGCTGCTGCAAGTGGAATTTTATGCATTTTTCTGGCTGTTACTGCTTGTCTGGGCTATTTAGATGTTGAGCTACACTTGTTTCCTTCAAGGTGGACCTTTTTCAGAGCAACTGAGACACCTTCAGCAATGGCATGTTATGGTACACTTCCACTTATAAAATGTTCTGTGCAGTTTTAGAAATGAGCTCTGAAATAGTTATTAGTCACTCTAAGTGTGAGTAGTATTTGATCAGAAGCTCAGCAGTAGATTACAGAGTCTATAGAGATAAGATGTTGTTATACCCAGTCTATTGACCTGTTAGCTCCACAACAAACAATCTGCTAAGGGTTGGAGGGGGTAACTATGAATATTGGTATGTGTGAGTGCTGCAGACCTCGTTTTCCCTCCTACTTTGGTATTTGCTTCTATTCTGCTGTGGCTTTTCTTGCTTTTGCCATTATCAAGGTATTCAGCTCTGTTTCTACTGCTGGCTTGACACCTGTATTACACAAATGAGGTCAGCCTTTAGCACAACCAGCTCTCACTCAGGCCAGTGAACCTTTGGATAGACAAGCAATATTCCTCAATTTTAGGCCTTAAATAAATCCCAGTGTTTGAGACCTTAACTGACACTTTACATGATCTTTTTTCCCCTTAATTTCTGTGGAAATCTCTGCTACTGGCTACAAATTTTTTTACTTCAACAACCAAACCGTCTTTCTCTTGATGATAGTCTGTTAAGATCCTGTCCTGATAAGAGGCAAAATATTCCCTTTGACTTCCATATAACCATCTGAGGACCAAAACATTCTGTGCAAAGTGAATAAGGACATTAAAAGCTAAAACCTTCCCTAATATAAATCAGTCTAACTCTTTGTGTGTAAAGCTTTGCTCTAGGTGCAGACCTGGCCTAGAACAGTATTTCATTTTTGTTATAATCTCTCCCTATAATTCAATTCCTCTCACCTTGTGACACTCTTGCTGCTCTAATCGCCCTCCAGCTTGGCACTATCTCCCCCATCACCCAGAATACAGACTGGGCTGGGTACTGAAGGTCTGCCAGCCTCTGTCAGTTGTGGACTGGGCTCTCGGCCACGTGAGGCCAGATCAGAACTACACACAGCCTGATTTTTCTCTGCCTCATGCTTACAAGGTCTCTGTTGAAGGAAAACAGCTCTCAACAGAATTGTCTTTTCTGCTACCTTGTCATCTTGCAAAGTTCATATCCAGGGTGAAACATAGCTATCCATAAATGTCTTCTTCCTATCAAGATTTCTCCCTGACCCCCTTTCTAAGATCATGAGGTGGTTTATAGATACACAAATCAGTAGATAATTTTTCTAGTCCTCTTGGTAAATATCAGAATACAGTGCATGTTTATCTTCAGACTATGTAGTAGTATCAGCTAGCAGTCGTAGTCTATAATATGTAACGTCTCTACAGTATGTAATATCTCTTCTTCTGCTTCAATAAAGGTTTAGAAGGCAGAGTCACATCTGTAGAGAGCTATATGAAAAGGTAATGGCCTTTTCTGATATTATAAATGCAGTAACAGCCAAAATAAAAGTTCTACTGAAAATTCACATTTTCTCAGTCAGGACACTTAAGAAATTTCTGTGAGATTATGAGCTTTTAGTGAAATAATGGTCTGGAAGACTGTCTTCCCTCTACTGCTGTGCACAGCTGAATGGTACTGATTTTCACAGTTAACCATAAACGCTTGCCCTAAGTTAATTGATGTCCTCATTATATCATACTTAACTGCAGCTTAGGAGAGTTTTTTGCCATTAACTTCTACACCAGTTAGCCTTGTGGCCTTGAGCAGGAGAAATAATGAGGAAAGGATCCCCAAAACCAAATTGACCATCAGTGTGACCACCACATCACCATTTAAATTTGCAAAGGTCAGAAGAAAATGTTCCCATCAGCCTACGTATTTCTCACTCTGCACATTTCATGGATACCACAAGCTAGAGTGATTTTCACAGACCCCCCTAGGTTGTAATTAGCAGCAAACCGGTGACTGCCTACCAGTGCCAGTCAGAATGCTATGGTTTGGGGTTTAGTATCTAGAAATGGCAGAGAGTAGTGGTTTTCAAATGAACCTTGGGAATCTTGAAGTCATCTAAGTGACATTGATGGTCTCGTGATAAAGCTGTAGATCTTCACTCTACAGCTCTTTTCCAGGTCTCTGTGTGTTGAAACTTAAGGATGAGACCATAATTCCCACTGCTTGGGCTGCGAGGGTTAAAGGAAAGGCAATATTTCTTTCCCTGAAATGACAGATTTTGGGGTGGGGAGTGAGAGAGGTGGGAGAATGGGATCATAACTATGGCAGAAAGTTACTAGTTCTTGTTTTCAGAACTAACAGATCCCTGATTCTTGTTTTTAAAAAACCCTATTTCTTCCATCCCCCTTTTTTATGGCAGTAGTTGAAGTATGGCTTTAAATTTCAGTTAGATACGCCCATATCTCAGGACATCAGGCAGGTACCCTCAGTTCTCGGTGCTCACTGGCCTGCCATGCTGGGGCAGCCAGTGAGGAACTCCCTGTTCCAGAGCCACACTGACTGACCCTCTTGCTGAGTGCTTACTTTTGCTCTTTCCTGTTTTATTCACCTCCTAATCCTAGTTAAAAGCTATTCAAAGGTTTGATCTTTGTAAGCATTTTACCTAAGGCATGATTCCATCTCAAACGTTAATCCCAATAATCTTGGAAACCAACCTGTCTGACCGACCTTCTAAAAACATCCCCTGTGTAACAAGATGACATGGACACTGCAGATCAATATCCTTAGGAACACCTGATGCTTACTCAGGGGAGTCAGCAGAGATCCTGGCCCAAGGCTTCACAGCAGAAATTCCACATGGTTAACCTGGCGATAGTTAAAATTGTATTTTGAGATGTTGCATCAGGGTGCAGTCTATCACTAACATTATCTTTCAAAATTCCCAGCCTTACACATCATGATGTGTCATGTCTGGTGAAAAGCAATACTTGATTTGACTGATGTGCTGTAACTGGGGTGAATTTATTAGTCATGATGAGCCTATTAGTCATGTTGCATCTGTCTCAGTGTAGGGTGGTTCCTATGCATGTACAGAAGTAACTTCTGTTTATAAAGTACAGTTGAGAAAAACCTTCCTTTGACGACAGGCATCTTCAGTTTTGAAGCAACTTGTGGCTGATATAGGATATTTCAGTGGATGCCCTATTTATTAAGATATTCCCAATAAACTCACCAGAATAAAACCCACAAAATCAAGGTATAAATCTTTCATCAGAGACAGTAGAAAATACATAGTAAGATGTGCAATTGCTATCCTTGTGGTTTGAAATACCCCACTACAAGATGAAATGTCAGTCACAAGGGTATGGGCTGTGATTTCGAGGTATTGTTACCCAAGAGTGAGAGGAGGTTAGGGTGAATTTCATGGACCAAGAATTTTGCCACAAAGACTCTGTAAAACAGCTGAAGACTGAAATCCAGCCCTGGCTGGAAGACCAGCTTTGCTTCTGAAAACATGTTTCTGTGAATCTGGGTCCACCTCGAATTTTTTTTTTTTTTTTTCAAATTTTATCCTAGACCCTTCTCAACTCAGATATTAGCAAGCTGCCAGAGGAATGTGTATTACAAGTCTACTGACACATAGTGAGCACAAGCTAAAATGTTCCAGTGTTTAACCAGCACTGGTTAAAAGAAGAGTCTTATTTTTTCACTGGATTTCTCTGAATTTGATTTCCAACTGGCAATTTGAACTGGCTGGAAGCTGAACCCTTATCACATACCAATGGATCATGCTTTTCAGTGGGGAAGGGAAGCAAGAAGAGAGGGAGGAGGCATTATTTGGATGGGATTTTTTATTATTTTGGCAAAAACTCCCACAACCTTGTCACTAAACTTCAAAGATTTATGCAATTGTGTAGCGCAAGGTGTTGCTCAGTATCAGACGCTCACAAGAGCAGATGCAGGAGGAGAGGTACCTGATTTGTCCGAATGGCAGCTGGCTGGAAAGCAGCACTCATGTTGTGCATTACCCAGCCTTTTCAACTGCCCCCAGAAGAAGATATGTGCCACTTTCCCACGGGCAACACTTACTCTGACGGGAGCTCAGCTTCTGCCTGTCTGGTGTGTAGCAGGCCATTAGTATTAGTCCCACCAGGGAACCCTGTGTGGTTTAGTATTAAGTTCTGCTGCCGGCTGATGATGGTTTTTGAGCTGGCTTCAGTGTCTATAAACCTTTGCAAAGAGGCGTCTGTGCAAGTCAAAGCTCCACCTGGCTCTGTAGATTGCTTCCAAAATCTTTGCAGAAGTCAACACTGCTTGCACACCCAGGAATTCTGAAAATTAAACTCATGTACTGGAAACACCATGCTTTTATTCCCTTTAAGATTTATTCTCTCCAGACCTAGATCCATGTCTTAGTCATTTAGGCACTGATGTTAGGCCCACCTCAGTGATTGGAAAGATTCCTATTATCTTCCCTGGCTTTAGATGGTGTCCTCAAAGTTTGCTGCTGTTCAAGTCACTGGAAAAAACTCTTGTTGATTTGAGTGATGCTGGATTAAGGCTGTCTATTGTCCCAGGGAGGGCGGCACTTATATGATGCAACGTGACCTTTTCTTTTCAAAACTTGATCTTTAACTCTGCCGACTTGGCAATTTCAAGCCAGTGAGACGAGCTTGCCCTCTCCCTCTTTTATGAGGCCATCTGGGAGGATGTTGCTCTCGTAAGCACTACCTCTGTAACAGCTCCATCATTCTGAGCTGAAATTCTTGTGCCAAATATAAATGTGGGGAAACATCCCCCTCCAGCTTGTGATAAGTGGTTGAACCTGGCACGGCCGACAGGAGGGAGAATCTGCCAGAAATGCTTTAGAGTGTCTATAGAGGAGAGAACTTGGATCCTTCTGATCTTGGAACGACGACTTCCTGGGGAGATGGGATGTGTCTTTCTCCATGAATTGCTTGCTTATCTATTCCGGATCATTGCCTGGATGTCGGTTGCTCCTCCTACGTAAGATGGTCTTTGTATAAGTGTACTGCATCCAGCAGAGCTTCAGGATTTCTTCCATAACTCTACAGCCAATGCCCCCACTCTATCTTCTTGCTTTGTTTAATGAGGACAAATCATTCCACCTTTGGGTCTAGCCTTAATTAGGACAGGTGATGGAAGCCTTACTTCCCTAAACCTATCCTTACAGACTTTTTCCAGCTGGCATAGCAATTACACCAGTGGAGATATGTGTAGTTTAACAGCTTTATTTGTGGAGTGTTGATGATGCAGTAGCTGAACTATTAGCAGGTATTTTTATATTTCATTTTGTTCCTTATAGTAAAGTTTCCCACCTGGACTCCTGAGGCAGGATGTGTTAAGTCTGGCAGATTACTCAGACGCTGTGCACTATTTCAGATAACAGCTCCTCCGTCTGACTTCACAGATCAGAAACTATGTGGTTTTCTGTGTCAGTTTTAAATCTGAAAACTTGGACTCATTTCTGAGCCCTGCCAATGAGATCACTACCCCTCAAATAAAGACACTTTGTTGGGTGACAATCAAGGTACCATTCCTTGTGCTCTGTAGAGCTCCAGTTCTTGTTCCGGATCCCCATTCTGTCACCATAAATACAATAACTTACGCACTTAACTATATGTATTTTCCTTGTAGGGTTGTAAGATGACTGGCACCTAGACCAACCTGTCGTGAGTTTTTAAGTGTTTCTTATGTGTATATGTAATTGGGGTGAATTTAGTTTTTCCTTCTCAAGGAATTGGAAGATGGACTAGTCTTGTCAGAGCTTTTTTGGCAATTTGAGCAGTTCTTTATCCTTTCATAACACTAGATCATGAGAATGTAATGGACTTTTTGGAATGAAGTTTTTTGTAAGAAGCTCAGGACTAGAAGAGTTTGGAGACTGATGGCAAAAAATGTGGACTGTTTCACAAAAGATAGGGTTATGATTTGATTTGTATTCCAGCCAGGTTTTTAATTCATGAAGAATTGAAGCTGGCATTGGTGGTTGTTCTGAATATACAACAAGCACTGAATTTATATATTCTCCCCATTAGTGAAGCCAGTAGCCATTTGTGATGTTCAGATGTTGCACATCAGTGTGGCACTGAGAGAGGATCCTGAAGTTGCCATATGACATTCTAAAGATGAAAAACGATCATAAATAATAGGGTTGCTTCTCCAGTTTGGAAAAAGACAAATACGTCACAAACAAAATAAAATATCCTTCTTCCTTCCTCCCTGCCAAAAACAAAGCCAAAATTCACCAATTCAGTAAATTTCATATTTGACAGGATTATTGTATGAATGACAAACTGACAAGTTTTGTCCCTCTTTACTTGTTCCAGCCTCACATTTGCTTGCTAATTCATGCAAAGTTTTTCTAAGTGCTCCATCCTGGAGGATGTTGGCTCTTCTGTGAAAAGCAGTTTCTCAACCAACCTATTTCCTCCCTCAGACTCAGTGATCCGGCAAAAGAGTGAAATGCTGCTTGCTTCAGCTCAGGCCAGAGGCTCTGGAAGACTAAAAGCACAGCCTCCCCAGCTGGTGTGAATGCTGGATTCTTGGTGACACTCCAGCATCCCCCTCTTCCTCTGTCACCTCCTTTTATTTCATATGGTTGCACAAGATTTATTCTTGACACAAAGTAGAAGGCGGCTAAGCAATTAAGTGTGCTTAATTTAGGAGCTAATAACAAATTATTTGCAGGGGACCACTGGTCTACAACGCTTCCCATTGCAGATGCTTCTCCCTGCACTCTCCAAGGGGCTGTAGGGTCACGTTACATTCCCTGCGGTGTACTGAGGTCCTGCATCCTCTCTGTGAGGTTGGCCCTACCTGTATGGCCCATCAGCACATTCCTGGGTTGACTTGAGGAGAACCACTTGAAAATGGCTGCAGATAGTCAGTGCCCTTCAGGAATGTGCTAAACAAGCGTTCTCCCCTGCTCTCCGCAGCTGCCTGTCTGGAGATCCTGGTTTGCAGCCAGGGCAGTGGGGAACTGTAGTTCCCTTGACCTGATTTAGATTCTGCCTAACTGCCCGAATTTACAGACAGGAACGAAGCAAAACATTGCAGTGCGCTCACCACAAAGTCAGAGACTGACAGTCACAATCAGGACATCACAGACATTGGATTGATGTCTAGTGGCTTAACCCTGCTGTGAGCAATCAGAAACCTTGGTATCTCTTCTTTAGAGATACCATATCTCTTTCTTACTTTTTTTTTTTTTTTTTTTTTTTTTTAAACAAATGCCTGAGATGTTGTCCTGATACCTGCCTGCCCAAGAAAGCTGGATTAGTAATTATATACTCTGTGTGCTGGTCAACTCCTTTCTTTGGGCATTTGCTTCTCAAGCTTGTGGACTTTTTTTCTAGCACTCACCTGTGACCCTCCTCCATCTTGACTTATGTTGATTTTTCTTGCAAACCCCACTGAGCTTTGGCTATCCTGGTTAAGGACACCTTCCCTCTCATGCCACAGGCTCCTCTGCCCAAACACTGGGACTGCACATGTCACTTTATACCAGTCAGTGCATGGAAAAGGAAGAGAGAGTGCAATGCTGTGGATTGCAGCTGAAGCTGCAGTTCAGTAACACGTTTGGGACTGGATGGACTCACATCATACTTTACACTGATGTACATAAAAACTTCAGTTAAGAACATTCTTGCTGGTTTCTTCCAATAATCTTTTCTGTAACGGTCACTCCTAACCCATTCTTTTTTCTGTGGATCTCAGTTTCTTTAAGGCATATCCCTTCTTCCGCATGCCTTTAACGGAGTTATGCTCAATTGTATTATTCTACTGCATTTGATTTTATTTTCTTGATACTGAGGCACTTAAGTTTGGGGACAGGCTGCCAATGCAGAACTCCTGTTATGCAGTTAATAAGTAACACTTGCTTGAGAATGAAACTCAGACTGAAGTGCTCTTGACATAAACCTGTTTTAAAGTAGGAGTTTTTCAGTGGTTTGTTAAACAAAAGCATTTAGCATGCATATTCGCAACACAGTTTCTCTACATTCTCATCATCCTGCAGATCAAATCCCCTATCATTTGGATCCATCACTTGTCTTTTGAAACACCCCCATGTGGTCTTTCATTCATCAGGTCTAATATTTTCTACTCATTTGGAGAAGAGAAGGGATTGCACAGAAACAATTTGGTAAGATTCTGCCATATTAAAAATTAGTGTTGCATTTCCACATTTCCCTTCATACTTCTAGTGAAATGTCCAGCTTTGGCCAATAGAAATTCCAGATTCCAGTGTGTTAATGGCAATATTTATTTAGTTATCAATGTCAGCCTTTGTTTTTCTAACCTTGCCTTGATCATTAATATCCCATAGTTAATGAAGTTGTTCAAATTGTTTTGTGGTATCAGACAAAGCTAGGAACATAACAGCTTGATCAATACCTTTCAGTGATAATTTTACTCCAGACCTGTGTTTTGAACATGAAACTTCAAAATATTTTATCGGCCAAGACAAACGGTGTCTGTGCACAGTTATGTTTTTACAGTATTTTAATTCCAGTGAATCAGTACAGTAAATATTGATACACTGTTTTGCCTTCAGTATTTTTGGACTTCTGTCAAATTAATTAAATAATAAATAGCAGAGTGGATATCCCAGCACACTGTCCTATTAAATGCTAAGCAAGATTAGAATGTCTGATAAAAAGGTATTTATGCTACTGTAAATAAAGGAAGGACACGGTGTTATACCAGCCTTCGCTGGCATTTCCCATGTGGTTTTCTGAAGCGAACATTTACTTTGTGTTTTTTAACAGATGAGAAAGCTTCACTGCTGTGAATGTGTGCAACATACTTTTATACTTATCTTTCCATTCTTCATGTTTATTCTCTCCCTTTTCACTGTGATTCTTCCAATTTACAGTTTGGTTTGGTTTTTTTTTGTTTTTTTTGTTTTTTTTTTCTTCTTCTTCTTCTTGCAAAACTGAAAGAGACAGCCGTAGGTTGCTAACCCCCATCTGTGATGGTGTCTGCAGCGTTTGCAGCTGCTATTTATCTGCCTGCACATGCATCACCGCATTTCTCCGGGATAGTCTTCAACCGCACATAGAGGGAGCTGTCCTATTATCCTTATTATTGTCCTTACCCTATTAAAACCTTTTATCTCAACATGCAGACAACATCAAGCAGAGATGATTTCTCCAGATACTGTCCATCTCCCTCACGGTCCTCTTCTGCTGGCCAAGCCACAGGTATGAGTTTGCTTTGGGGGCCGAGTTAGGAAATGTGTGTGCTTCCTCTCGGGCGGCAGCACCACGGCTGGGAGCGAGCAAACACCGCAGAGCTCTGACAAGCAGGGAAAGCTGCTGCTGCTGCAACAATTCTGGGGGTCAAGGCAGCAAAACATGTTGTCTGCAGCGTTTTGCTTACTCAGCATCGGTGCTGGCCGGCCAGCAAACCCTGCAGGCTGTTACAGTAGAAGTTCACGCTTTCCAGCCTATTTATTGACTACATTCCTGACCCTGCAGGCATCTGCTTTAATAAAGACATGTGACCAAGGAAGCAATAGAAATCCATCGTATCATATATTTTGGTTTTCAAAGCTGACGTGCTGGGTACCTCCATTTCTTTTGTATTTATCTGTGCATGTCTTCTGTGCCTATCTTTTGTATTGATTGGCTTGAGAGATTACAAAACTCCAGCTCTGGCTTTGCCTCTCTGACTTCACAAACACTGAAGATTTAAGAACTTTAGTGCCAGATCTCTGCAAGCTTGCTTTGTTTTTCCGTATGCATAACTTGAAGATTCAGTATGATTCAGCTTTTAGGACGACTTGCAGGCAAAACTGAATCCATATCGATACTGAAGAATGAACTGGCTTTTATTGACAGATACTTAAGCTCACATTCATCACATCAAAACGTCCCCAAGTAAATTTTGTTCATAAAAGCAGATTGAAAACATGACCCAGATAGACTTCACAAGAAAGTTTGTTGTCACCAGGACTGAAAACAAATCTCATGGAATATGAAACAGACTTAAATAGATGGGAGTTTGTTGGGAGTCTGTATCAGTAGAGGTTTGGAGAATTGAATCCTAGAATCCTGATTATCAAGTGTCCATGGAGGTTAGGATACCTGGAAAGCAGTCTGCTTTGCAGAAAGATTACAATAACTTTCATATCAGTATGTAACAGGGCATATACTCTAGTGGATCCAGACCTCACGTGGTAGTTCTCATTAGGAGATACAGTTTGCTTGTAAGCATCAGGTATGATCCCCTACAAAATCCCGCAGGTCTTCACCCCCCCAGAATTCCTCCTGATTTGAAAGAGAAGCCTACGATACAAGTACAAGTGATGTTTCCCCTTGCACACAGGAGTTTCTTCCCCATTGTTCAGACTGAGCAAGGCAAATACTTTTGCAGAGCCTGTTTGAACATGCATGTTTTTTCAGAAGGGAACCTAAAGCAATTTGACATGGTCTTGTTATTTTCTTTTGGAACATTGCATATGTCTGTACTCCTTTTAATTTTTTTTTTTCCTATCTTTCTTTTCCCACATGAACTAATTTAGGAGAGAGCAAGAGAAGTCCTTCAGGATAAGAAGGCACAGTGTGTGCTGGAGTGACCTTGGGGATTTTGCCTCTGTCATTGCCCTTGCCAACTCTTGATAATCAGCAAGTGAAATGGAATTACAAGATTGCAGAAATAATTTCATTTTCTCTCATTTTATCAGCACAGATGGAAAGCAGGGCTGTATCTAATCTCAGTCCAGAATCAGCTGGAGTTGGACTGATAGTGTATAAAGACAGCAAAAGCAGCAGACTTATAAATTTACTGAGCTGTAACTTGTGCTGTGTGAACTAGTAAGACAGAGATTTTCAGTAGTTTATGCCTAAGTAAGATAGGGATACAAAGAAATTTATTTTGACATTCCATTTCTTTAAAATACTCCCTAGTCCTGTACCAGATGTTACATTTCCTGACATTTCTAGTTTAATGCTTGCTTTAAAATCTTTCCTGGAAATACAATCTAACAGGGCCAAATCCCTAGGTTCTTTCTCCGTCAAGGTACATGGGTGAGAGTGCATCAACATCTCACTACCAACCCTATTCAATAGGACTCACCCAGATGGCCCTGGAGTTTATTCCACAGACATTTTTAAATTTTCTCCCCCTTCTCTCCCTCTCTTTATTTATTTATTTTTTAATTATTGTCCCCTGAGTTCTTTCTGCAGTATTTGAGAAATTAAAAAAGTTCAGTGATCCCAACTTAGTGCTTTGCTGGCAGCCAACTGCACTTCTAAACCACCGCCCAGGTATGTATTTGACCACATTTGGCAGTGCTTGCTGCAAAAAGGAACTATTAAGACTTGTTGAGGACCAGGACTGAATTGCCCTCTTACCTTAGACTGTGGTTCCTGTGATTCAGGGTTAAGTGGAGGGGGATGTCAAGCATACCTTTTAGGAGTAAATTGTTAAGTTATATATTTTGTCTTTGAACAGGGTAACAAGCTCCTGCAGAGCATTCCAATGAAAATATTAAGGGGACACTTGGTGTAATGTGTGGCTGCTACATATTCTGTTCATGCACAGAAACTTAAGTAGTACAATACCTCCACAATGTAGTCAACATCTCCCAACAGCATGGGCTTGTCTGACACATTTCTGTATGGACGAAGAATCAAGAATCTTGTACAGTAAAGAGAGACATGTAGAAGTAGCAAGAAAGGTCATTAGTTCTAGGGAAAAAGAAAACCTCAATGGATTAACTAAAAGACTGGTGAAGCACTAACAAATCAGTGCTACATCTGCATCAGTCAACTTTATATTCATTGCTAAAGGATTGGGTTGAAAATTAATAAATAATCACCCCTATGAGTTTTATAGCAAGGTTGTTAACCTGAGGGCTCTGGAAAAGCATTCCAGCTTTTACCTTCTAGACACATGGATTTAAATCTAGGGTTAGATTTAAACAGCACTTGCTGCCTGAAAACATCAGTTAAAAAGAACCCCACAAACAATCTCTGCAGCTGATGGTCTTTACATGACCTGGATGCTATTAATCCAAATTCTGATAAGATGTAAGAATAAAAAATGAGCAGCCATGTACACAGCTAGGAAAAAACATGGACAGTGTTGCACGAATAGGAGATCTTCAGTTTCTCTGCCTGCTGCAGACTCATGCATTTGTTTCAACACCGGGCATAATGTTTCATCTGGTAGTGAGACAAAGGTGTTGTGGGAGATTTGGGGTTCTTTCCTGGCTCTGCAGCAGTCTTGGATGACTTTGAAACAAAACAGCTGAGATGGAGAACAGAGGCTTTCAAGAGTCTGGCATCCTCAGTATCTTTTAAGTCATTAGACTGAAGGAGCTGTAGTACTCTTGCAATTCAAATAATACCAGTACATTAACTCGCAAACAAAGCTTTCTGACGCTGAGGTTAAACTAACTTCCTTTCAGAATCTTTAAAGTTTCACCTCATTGTAAAAGAAAAGCACATCACTTACAGGCTTGAGAGTTTTTGGTAAAAGCTGCGATGTTTTTCTTTTTTAATTTTATTGTATTTAGAAGAAGAGATACTTAATGAAGAAAAGCTAACAGGTGTCAGAAAGTTTCAAGCTAGAAAAATACAAGTTGATGACGTGCATATGGGCCCTGAGGTGGGTGAGTCTGTCCTTCCTGTAATATCTAATATCCACATTGTCCAGTGTATAAATTAATTTTTGTATATAAATACATACAATACACTTTTTTCTCCAAAGATCTCCAGTCACTACAATCTCTTCAAAGCTATAGTGAATGTTAATGTTCCTGTAAGAAATTGTTCTCCTTACATGACTCTGAGTCAGATTTCTCTTTCCTGCTCTAACTCCTTTCTGGCTTTTGAGCAGCAGGTGGGATATCCAACAGATCTCTCCATCTGATATTCATGGGATGTTATGAGGGGAGGAAATATTGAAAACGGGATATGGTGCAGTCAGGACCAGAGGTATGATGCTAAATGAATGTCAGTTGTTTCTGGAGGCATTAGGAAGTTGTACATTAGGTCTAATTTTACCTGAATTCAAGTGTTGTAAAATCACGTTGTTCTGTTGTGGCAGAAGTAGAGACCCTTCAGGCTTACACACGGCAATGACCACGGCTGTTGGCTGGGTAGGTGCACATTCTGGCTTTCAGGGTGAAGGCCCTGCATTAGTACATGCCGCTGCTTCAGTCAATGGTGATGCATTGGCTTTTCAAGTTGATCCACCCCAGTGGAGAGATTGTGCTGCTGCAGAGTCAGCAAAACCCCAGATCCAGTATGAAACCAGCCCAAGGACCAGAGAATCAGAGGTGGCACATGGGTATTTTCCCTCTCGTTCTGCCTTCCCCCTACCAGTGATGGGTTGCAAGGGGAAACTGCCTTGGTTGTGTGCCTTATCATACAGGTTAAAAAAAAAAGGATTGTAGTGGATGGTAAAGTCTAGTGCCATAGTTTTTCTTCACTTGGTGCCTTTATTCTAATTTCTCTTCTTGCTGCCGAATCCTGCATCAAACTGTCTTCATCAGGCAGATATTAAATGTAAATCTGGAGTAATTGTGGTCCCCAAAGAGCCCAGTGGGAAATTTACTTTCTTTCTAGCAGCTTCTCACGCCTAATGTGAAATTTGGGGAATATTCATTTTCATGCTTTCCCTTTCAATATCCACAACTTTTTTTTTCACTACCTGTCAGCAAAATCACATAGCACTCATTTCTGATCTAAATTTCAGACATCTCGCCTTAAGACCCAAGGATTACATCAGCAATTAGAGCTTTAGAGACCTTTTGTCTTAAGTGATTATTACTGCAGAGTTTATTCTAAAACTTTATCTAGCCTTACCCAGCCCATATACATCTGGACTGCATTCCAGGAATGCCATTCCTTCTCCATTGTTTCTCTTGTGTTTTTATGTAACTATTCGAATCCAGAGATGCACTCACTTTTACATTGTAGACATGGTTTTAACTGGCACAGCAAACATTTTCCTACACTTATCTTTAAAAAAATATATGTAAGAGATAATCTAATCTTAAATTTAAAGTTTAACACAAATACAGGGAGAGATGACAACTTGTGAAACTATTTCTCTCTAAGACATGCTAACATGGGTGATAGGACAGAGTACACATTATTTCTCAAATGGGGAAAAATGAATATTTAAGACCTACTTAGAAATTTCTTCATTGCTGTTGACAGCAGTATTGTGTCTGAGGATGATCAAATAGAGCTCATTGAATAATTCATTAAGTGCATTTTGCAAAACTGTTCACAATGTTTGTTTAAATTATTTATCCAGTTCTATGTGGTAAAACTCAAAGGAATGAGCACTGCCTAAAATGCTGAAAATGTTTTACTGTATTTCCAAAACAGAACAACCTTCCTATAACAATTATAATAGATTGATGCTATTTAACTTGCCTTTTGTATAATACCTGATACTGAAATGAAATGTGATTTTTCACCACCGTTTATCATGCATGTCTCAGAAATGGACACCTAGCCCAAGGCAGGGATGTAAATGCGATGTGAAAAGGTCTGGGTTAGCACATCCAGTCCTCTAAAGGCATGAGTGAGTGAGTGAGCGAGCTTCGGACAGTAGTTGTATTATCTCAGTAGTGTTTTCCATTGGGCAGTGACTGATGAGAGCAATGGGCACAGAAGTCTGTTCTTCACTTCCAATTTTGCCCATGACCTTGGCCAGTCACCTAGACCTATGCACTCAAGAACATTGAGTAATCTGGAGCACCCTGAATGCTCTCAAGAGACCTGATCTCCAGAAGATGTAAAAATAGCCAATGTGGACTGGCAGGTACTCATCAGGTGCACAAAAAAAAAAAAAAATTATGTTCAGATGTCAGAGGTCCCCTCTCCTCACTCACTGGTTACACTTCCCTAATTTTCTGGTGATGCCTGGTGCATATTCAGGGAACTAACACCCTGAATTTAAAAAAAAAAAAAAAAGAAAAAAGCATGCTTATCTTCTGCATGTAGCCTTCGGTAGCAGAATAGGGAAGAATAGCATTAAAACATGACTATAGATCCACACTTAAGAAATTAAAAATGCACCTAAACCAATTCCCACCCCACCTTCTGTATTGATATGACTTGAACTAAAATTTTATTGAAATACAGATAAGTGCATTTGGCTTGTCAACATGATGCTCTGTTTACCCCCATCTGACAGATCCCATCTCAGTCTGGCAGAAGTTTTCATTTGCCACCACAGAGAAAAAATAACTCCCAGAAAACTGAGTCAAAATGCTTGCAGAGTGGATATTAACATGGACACACTGCTTATTTAAATCCTTTTAAAATACCACTGGATGTTCTTGTAAGTGAAGGAGAGGGCTATAAATATTTGTTGCAGAAAGAAACCAAAATAAAAATTAAATGTCTGAAATGCGGCAAACTCTTCAATTACATAATGAGCATCATCTTTGCAGTGGGTAATTCTGAAGGGTGATTTTTTTTTTCCCTCTTACTGTATTATATTCTCTTTCCTTTTGTCTTGCGTTACACTTTCCTATATGGCTATCAGAATACGTGTCTCATTAAATCAAGAAACCTCTGTAAACTGCATGAGTTTGCATGAACAAGAGCTTTCCAGAGGCATTTAGTCCAATAGGAGTGGTGGGAAAGTTACAAATAATGATTAATCAGTGTGATGCCATCTATAAACAGCCTAGCTTAACTTTTTCCTTCGAGTTGTTACTTTAATATTTATCTTCATGACAATTTAATTAGCAGGAGCTTCACTCAGAAAGGGTTGCAAGCCTATCCTTCCCATAGGGTAAGGGGAACGTAAGACTGTGTAGTCAAAAATACTTATTTTATTCAATTTTTTAGCTTACAAGACGAATGTAGAAAATGTTGCATCTTCAGACATTGTCATGGTCAGACATAGCAGCTTGTAAATCTCTAAATTTGCTCTTTGTCTCACCAGTTCTCCTCCTTCTGCCTAGGAATGTTTCCCAGGCTCACCTCTTTTGAATAATTGTCTGAGTACTCAAATACTCAATACAGGCTCAAATACTAGTGGTACATACACCAACAGGCAGTAGGAGATATTCTTCCAAGTAGAAATTGCAATTTATTCTCCCCCCCAGCAGTAGGCCAGACTTCCTGCAGCTCCTTTGAGAGGGCTGAAAGCTCTCACAGGGCAGTGGTTTCCCCTGTCTCGCAGCCTGGGCTGAGCCCTGCCTGGTGAGCAGGTCTTATATACCTCATTGCACCACTTCCCATCATGAAAGCAAAATGCCCCCTCTGTAAATACATGGGTAAATTTTGCTCTGTGGGATTAAATGAGGAAAAATTTGATTCTTTCCTTCATACGAAAATTCCCTGGCTATATCCACACCAGAGTAGCTTTATATTCCACTGGCCTCCCAGTTGCTTCAGCACTATAGTGGTATAATTTTTAAGTACTACATTGCTATGAAATATCTATGTAACATCTTTAGGAGAGCAATAGCGTATTTTTTGCTTCAAAGTCCTTAAAGATCAATTAATTTTTGACTTGCCCTTCAAAGCTATGTGAACTGGATCTATAGTATTTTGCTACAGGATATTTTCCCATGCTCATTTGTTTCTTGTCTTGCTTACACAGAGGCACAGAAAACAGGCTGGAAGGGACCTCAAGAGGTCATCAAGTTCATCCCTCTGCCCCAGGGGAGGATTACTCGTCCTCTGTGCTCTGCTAGCAGTTTAAAAAACTCAAATAAATAGGAACTTCACAGCTTCCCTAGGCAATCTCTTCCAGTGTGTTATCCTTACCAGTGGAAAGTTTTCCTAATGCCTAAGCAGGATGTCCCTTGCTGCAACTCATGAAAGTTTCTCCTTGTCCCATCCATAATGGAAAAGGACAAGAATTTGTGTCTTCCCTCCCTATAGCTCTCACATACTTGAAGACTTTCTGTCTCCTTCTCTAGACTAAACAATCCTTGAACTTCAGTGGTCCTTGTTTTCAAGACCTTTGGTCATCCCTGCTGTCCTCTGGACTCTTGCCAATGGCCCACATCTTTCTTAAATTGTGGTGCTAAAAAAGAATGAAATCTCTCAGCTGAGGCATTCCCAGCATGATGTGCATGGACAGGATTGTGTGTGTGTGTGTGTGTGTGTTAGAGACAGGACTCCTGGGTATTGCATCTCATGGGTGCATTTGTGCATTTGTTGCAACATGGACATTCCTGGCCCATGCTCAACTTGTGATCTGCTATAAACGTCAGGTTCTTGCATGCAGAACTGGTATGTCAACCGTTAATCACATTCTGTATTCGTGCAATCAGTTATTTATACCTAATTGTAGAAAATTTTATTTGTCCTTACTGACTTACATCCTTTCTTGGCCATCTCTCCAATCTGTAAGATCTTTATGAATTGCAGACCTTCTAGCTTGATGCCATCTCCAAATTTAATATTTTCTAGTCAATTGTATGAGTTGTTATTATTAAAAGTATCAGACCAATAACAGGATTTTAGAATATCCTAACTTTTACACTTGTCTTCTAATAGTAGTCTCTATATACGTCTTCATGAGAACAGTTTGTGGGTTTGTATTCTCATTTTTCATACATTTATTTTCAATCCGTTTCTTAAAAGTGCTGATAAGAATATCATGAGACACTGTCAAAATTTCACTGAAGTCAAGGTATATCTCCAAACAGTCTGGAAGATTTAAATCTCTTTTATCTAATGTTTCTGTAGGACACAGGGTAATATTTGGCCCTGGCACTGGTATTCTGAGCTCAGACGAAAAGCCCTTTCCCCAGGGTGATGACTCTGCCAAGCTGCGTAAAAATGCACTTAGCTGTAATTCTGCTGCAATATTAACATTTTAAATCGACATATTTAATAGAACTATCATTAATCTGTCCTTTCTGAAGATAAATCATTTGCCTCACTAAGGGTATCATTGAAATACTGAAATAAGTCCTCCTTTCCCTCCTTCCTCAACATAGTCAAATGTACGGAGTCAGTTCATAGTTGTCCAGGAGTGGTGGAAATTCTCTCCGGCTTGAGGTCCTACATATCACAGGGTCCAGAGGGACATGGAGACGTGAGTTTAGGGGGAAGCTGTGCTGATCCATAGTAACTGAAAAAAATAAAGGTGAAATCCATCTCACAGCCAGCCTCCTAGCTGAAGAGATTAATTGCACTCAGTGAGACTTATTTGATTACTTGGTCCCATGAGTAATAATGGGTTTCCTGAAGACTAAAGAAAGTAATACAGAAAAGTCAGAAAGAAATATGAGGAGATATTAAAAGGTAACTATGAAAAGGAGAAAAATACATATGAAACCACAAGGCATGTAATTAACTTAGCATGGGACTAGATTTGTTTGCTTAATTATTCCATGCAGATTCATAAAACTCTGAAGGAAGTTCATAAATGGCTTAAAAACTCCAGCATTCACTTTAACAAAAGATCATTAAACTTGTGAATGAAAATCCTGGTCTTCTTAAGGTCAATGACTCCTCTTGGTTCATTCATACTGGGATCTCTCCTTACGCTGAGTGTGGAGTCCTTGACACTTTGGGAAGTATTCACGTGGCTTAATTTAAGACTTTTAGCTTCGGTATCCTGAATTGCTCTCTGGAGGCTGCATTGACACTATAGAGAGCTTGGCCTTGAGATAGACCTACAGTTAGAATGTGTCAATGCTCTCTTCTGTGTGTACAATTCTTAAAAGTATTCTGCTGCAGACCGATGCCTCTGTGGGATTATTCATTCCACAGACAGGTGACACTGTAAACAGGAAATCAGGGAGGCAATTCATATTTCCATAGATATGGTAAATGTCAAATGCCTTGTAAAAGGTGTTATACATAACTTTGTTACTTCTGGGGGAAATAAAATCCATGGAAAAGCATAGCTCAACAAGCCAAAGAATCTAAATAGAGGTTGTGTATTTTATACAACTCTGCCAACTGTGTTTTCCATGTGGGAGTCTTTGACTTTCTCTGTAGTCTTTATCTCCCTGTAGTAGCAGAAGGCCTTACACATGGGTGATGCTGCGAGCACTTGAAAATGTTACTGGTCAGGGAAATCAGCCTGCCTGTCAAATGTGGCACTAAATATCCCATCACATCCCTAGAAATTAGGTAAAAGTAGTGATGCTGCTTAGGAGGAGAGCAGAAAGAAACACAATCTTACGAGCTATCTTTACAGAGGACAGAAGACATTAAGCAAAGAGAAAGGAGACTGAGGGAGGGCTGAGTTGACGGGAAAGCACTGTGCAGGTGGAGAGACTGCAAGCACCCTTGAGGACTCTGACCAAGGAATGCTAAGGAGCGATAAAGAAACTTAGGGCTTGCAGGTGCACTGGGAAGTTCGGATGTTTTGTTAGATCTACATATTTCTTTTAGTGTCTGGCTTGCAGCAGAATTGTGTTACAAAGTCCAGGTGTTCCAGCTGTTACCTGCATCTGGAGAGGTGAGCTGTGAACCAGGGAGTCTGCAATACCACAGACCTGTGAAAAGATGGTAACCAGCACGTGGGGGTGCGTGGGAAGGAGGGGGCTGTCACTGGGCTTGGTGTGGCACTGCTACTGTAAGACTCAACTTCAGCAAAGGGGAATGCAGCCTGTTGCAGAGGTAATGCTAGAGAGACCAAATGGGGATGTCTCTAGAGTCACTGGGTGGCTGGTCTCAACCATCAGATGTTGATCCAGTCTGCCATTAGAGAGTGAGACTGTCCCTGAAACAATCCGTAGGTTTAGAGCAGTGAGCAGTGGGTGTCATCCACACTCATCTCTGTGCAAACAGGGTAATAAACTCTTCACAAAGTCGCTCTAACTCATAGTAAAAAAAAAAAAAAAAAAAAAAAAAAAAAAAAAAAAAAGTCATCTTCCTTCTTACTCTGAGAGACTGGATGTGCTTGTATGCACGCATGCAGGAGATGGGAAGGGCCAAAGGACACAACATCAGTGCTGCCCAAATGAGCATCGGCACAGCAAGAGATCCATCCTGCTGCCGGCCGTGCTGAAACCCGCTGTCAGGGACTGTTCAGCCAGAATAATGCCTTGGCAGCGGGCTGACTGTTTTGTCAACACTTCTCCTTGCTGAGGCTAAGGTTACTCAAATCTGGCCTTGTCCCATTTTTCATATCAATATCAACCTCTCTCCCTTCCCCTTTCCCTTCTGCCTCTGCCTGGGGTGAACATGTTCAGTATCTGTTGCTCGAAAGCCTTGTCTGGGTCACTTGGTAGCTGACTACAGCGCTATCCTGATGATGGCCGGGAACATGTGATGGGCAGGAAGAAGGCTTAGTTTTTCTCTCTTGGAAGAAAATGCAGAGTCTCACTTTAAATTGAAGTCATGGTGAATTTTGCCCCCTGACTAGGAGCACAGGATCAAGTCCTCCGAGAGATAGGGAGTTTATATGATGTAGTTTAAGGATAAGAAAAAAAAAGAAAAAGAAGAAAAAAGAATGACAGGCCTAATTCATGCCCTTCCAAAATTATTATTTTTCAGCTGGGGAAGGAGGAGACAGGATGTGGTAGAAAAACATTTACAGGAGTTTGGCATGTAAAAACCTGAATGATGGATTAACAGCTTATGCCAGATTTTACCTGCCTTTAAGCAGGTAACATTTCTTAAAGCTCTACAAGCTCCTGCTTGCCTAGAGCTATACTTTTCTTCTCCAGATGAGTGAAGCCAAAGTACCTTGTGCAGTTTTCATTAGCTTCAACTTTCTCTCAAATATTTTCTTCTGCAAGTTTAATTTCACTTGGGGAAGCAGGGGCACTTGGGAAGGATGTATCTAAATGAGGATTCTTTTTTTCCTACAGCTTTGGTTCTGGGTTTTATTGGTGGGGGTGACCTGAGCTCTCTGGGACATGCAGCCGGCGGAGTCGCATGCACACAATCACAAGGCTAAGGGCAGGAGCTGGAATGCAGAGGATAAAGCAGAATGTAAATCCATTCAGTGCAGTAATTTAAGGTGTGGGAGGTCTCCTCTTATGCATAGAAAGGTCCTGTCAGTAAACGAAACAGGAATCTTTAGCCTGCAAAACAGAGCTGTCTTTTGAATCTCTGGTTTCCCCTCTGCATTGTGTGCCTGAAAAAGAAACATAAAGCAGCTTTTTTTCTCCTCCCTGCTTTTGCAAAATGTCTACAAAACATTTGAGATTGCAAATGGCTACTGTATGTGTTGGTAGTGGCGTAGCCTTTCCCACTGCATTGGAAGTAAATGATTCCTTTTCTGCCTTTTTTTCCGTGTCTCATGGTATCTCTCATAGGAATGGAAGTTTATCCTCCATGTCTTGCCTGATTTTCCCCTACATGATTTTAGTTTTCCCACGGTAAGATTAAGCTATTCTATATACCATCAGTCCCATAATAGTCAGTGAACTTTAAGTGAACTCTAACATCTAGACTCAAGTCATTGCATTATCCTAATAAGTTCATTGGATAGCTGAGTATTTTAATATTAATCTCCCTACTAAATGCCCATATACACTGCACAGACTTTTGTACAAATGGCTGTCTCCTCAGAGCACAGGGTGTCTGAAAAGGCCAACTCGCTCTGTGGCGCAAAGCGTTTTAGTAATATACCCCGGGGATAAAGTGGAATTTGTCATCTGAACCGAAAATCAAAATGTGAGTAACTCCAGCCTTTGCAGCCTGGAAAACTGGACCTGGATGAGCAAGGAGCGGGGTCTGGGCTCTGATGGGGGGTGGGGGGGTGGAGTTCAAGCTGCAGGGCTTACACTATAGTTTTAAGGATGTTTCCCTTCCCTCCCATTCTGCAAACCATTTCTTTGGCATCTTTCCTTTTCATTCTATAGGCAGATGTTGGTGTCCTCTGTTTCCTGACAATGACATTTAAAATCTTTCCCAATTCAGTAAAAAACCCAAATACAGGAGAGCCATCTTGTTTTTTACTGCTTAGGCCCTTTCTTCCGGGGGATTGGTAGCTATGTGCTACTGAGCCTCTGCAGTAACACAAGTCTGCATACGAGGCCCCTTTATGAGTTGACCTATGCGAGATGTGAATAATTTATCTCAGTGTTTCCCTTCAGTAAACAGGACAGTTTCCCATCCCCATCACTTGTGCCTTCTCTTCCCTCCCTCCAGTTCGGATGGAGTAAGACTACATGTGGCAATACATAGGATCCAGCACTGGTTCTCCTCTGTCCCCTTCATGGACTTATTAGAAAGGATGATTTGGGACACCACCTTTTGTATCATTTTGGGACAGGGTAAATATTTGCACAAGAAGCAAATGAGTGGGTCTGGAGAGGTAACAGCAGTTGGGCAGAGGCTGGCCACTCAATGTGAAGAGCTCCATCAGGAGTGATCCTTCTCCAAGATGGGTAGCATACCCCAAAACCTACCTGTTAACGAGCAGGTTTGAAATTAAGGTCCTCTGGTCTGCCTTTAGAAACTTCAGTAGGGTCTCTGTTATTTTTATCCAGCTATGTAAAGAGCAGAGTCTCCAGAACTGTGAAAGGTCACATTTCAGCCAGTCAAGGAGTGGTATTACTTTATAAATATTTTGGAAAACCCCAAAACTTAGATAAATGTCCAGAAAGTTATTTGGGCCTAATCCACGACCCATTCAAACCAATGAGATTTTTTGGTATTGCTTTCAATGGTCGTCTGCAACAGCTACGACGAGCCAGCTTATGAATGAAAATTGGATGAAGAATTTCCTGCCTGCCCTGTTTTGGTGAAGCAGCAAATGAGGGGGAACACTGCTTTTAAAGAGATAACTATATTAAAACCCATTTGGCTTCAGATGAAAGACAGTACAAGCCTATCGTTTTAAGTATGTGCAGGACTTAGCAATTGTGTTGAAATATTGACAGGAGCTGAACTCACAGAAAGGAACAAAAATATCTTTGCCACTAAAATGCAATTAAAAAAGATACAGTGAAAGGTTAGGCAGTACAGATCTGGAAAACATGGGAATTCTTCCTGGAATTAAAGAATATATCTGTGGACAATTTAGTTAAAGGCAACCATTTATGCTCATTCTTGGGTGAAATAAAGAAGCTTAACTCTTCCAGTTCTCACAGGATATGGGCTTGTGATGGTTTGTGACAGTGAGCAAAAATACCTGGCACTCGGTTTATATGTATTTCTTGCCCCATGATTCCTTGTTTGAGGTTCTCTATCTACCCTCATAATAACTCATTTTATCTAGTCTAGAAAGAAGAAAGAAACCATGGAAGTGCCTGTATTTTCCATTGGAGGCAACAGTAGAATTGGTCAAGGCAGAGTAGATGCTCTCCATTGCTTACCTGAAAGAAGGTCTATTTTCCCTAGTTCCCTGCAACTACATGTCACCAGCCCATACACAACCATTCTCTAAAAAGTCCCACCAGGATTGGATTTCTTAACAGCTTGGCCTGGGCTTGGTGGAAGTTCAGATCTTTTGAGTGAATATAAGTCCAGTTTGAAAAAAAGCCTTATTCAAAGACTATCATTGAAAAATTCCTCTGCAGCACAGAATGGACCTTACCACGCACAGTGCTTAGGCCATATTATTCTAGTGGAAGCATTATTGTTTTGGCTGTTTAGTTCAACCCCTCTGCTTCAATCAGTGGCTCAAGCCAATCAGAACTGCAGAGGTCTGGTTTGTACCCACAGGGATTCATGGGATGGGAGTATTTCTCTGGAGATGAGTCTTTTTGCACAATGATTTAAACAAACATAAGCAGAAGTAGGACAGATACCAGTTTAAAAATACGTCACATTCTGACAGCTCCAGATTGTGAACATCACATCAGTGCAACCACAGCTTTTGTTATACCAGATCAAGAAGATATAAGGACGCCCATGAATCCAAGATAATCTTAGAAAATCTGAAAGACATCACCTTGAACATCCCCTAAATCTGGCTCTTCCACCACTGCTCCTGCTCCATCTCTGGGCAGCTGTGCCTGGGTGAGTGTCCCAGTGCCACATGCCACCACTGCCCCGTGTTGCCTACCAAGCAAGGGTTGGATTGCACAAGGGTGCATTGTTCCTCCTTTCCTGTAACAGGCTGCAGAAGGAAGAGGAGGAAGTGACTAACATGGCTGATGCACTCCTGCTAAAAGCTTAAGAGCATAATAAGGCAAGAATTGCCATTTTGGGTAGTTCCAGCTCTCACAAGCCATATAGAGCCATATCCTGTTCCTGATGGTAGGCAGAGGCGGATGCTCAAGGGGAACTAGAAGTAGTGCAGCTTTATGGAGATGTGTCCCCTGGATATTCTGCTGTGTGCAGCACCAACAGGGATTTCCTGAGCTGGAGGGTGCTGAGTCTCTTGTTCAGGTCCCTGTGAGCATAGGGCTAGAAAACCCTGTGAGGAAATCTGGATGGGTGCATTGTTCTACACAGGCTGGAACAGGAAAGCCAACAACTTTCCTGGAATTAAAATATAAATGAACACACTGCTTGTAAAAAATACTTCCGAGATAAGTCATTTGTAAAGCCTAGAGAAGTTTATGACATATAAGGCAATCTGTACTGAGGCAGCTGTGAGAAACGCAATTAGCTAATTGGCAATGTTTCTCCTAATTGCTACTTTAGTAGGGAAGCTATACCAGTTAGAGAGGACGTGGTGCTTGGCTAAGAACAAACTGGATCATCCCCAAGAGAGTTATTTAGGGTAGGAAGTGGGAGTTACCCCGTCGCCAGTGTCATTATATGTTTAGAGTGAAGCCTATTACAAACCACCGCAGAGTGAAGCTGATCCTCCACTCTTGCTTTGCCACCTGGGGAAGGCACCAGCGTCTGGGCATGGGGGTAAAACTCATTTTCAGCCTTTGAAGGGAACAAGCCAAGAGAAGCCAAGGAGAAATCATCCAGTACTTGGAAAGCAGAAGTTGCTTTAAATCCAAATTTAACCTAGATTTTCCTCCTATCTGGGAATGTTCTTGCCTTTAACGAGTGTGCTATTCCCAGTGTCTGTCTATCCTCCAGACTCTCCAGCTCAGACTAAATAACTAAATTGAGAAGTGGTATTAAAGTGTTCCTTGCAGTAATTCACTGGGGAGGTTTCTGTGCGGTAGGCATCAAAAGGAAATATTCAAAGGCACCAACAGGAAGATAGCTGATCTCTAGGCCGTTTTATTGCTTGTAAAACTTTATTGGAGGTAGAAAGAGCGGGGATAGATAATGTTTTCACTGTGAAATCATAGAACATTATCTTAATGTCAAAACAAAAATGAGTTCACTTCTCCAAAGATTAACACTTGGTACCAGCTGGAGCAGTATCTAGCACCTCAAGAGGATATTATTACTTTCATTTTTTAGTTAAAGAATTCCTTTTTAAATAGTATCTTCTGGAATTTACAGACCACCTATGTCTGGAATGCTTGCACAGAAGTTATAAATAAAATTATTTGCTAAAAATGCTTCCTAGCACAAACAGACTGGGTTTACCAATGTAAACAGACTGTACGTATTCACGCATATTTTAAATTGGTTACTGTGGTTCTTTTAACATTTGCTTGCAAGACAACACGACATGAGTACATTATATATTTCTAACATTTTCTGAGTGTGGAGTGGCAGTTAAAGACTGGGAGACTAATGAAATAGAGTTTCAATTCTCCTTTTACTTATCTATCCACATATTCATCTAAGCATTTGTTAACAGATTTCAGCCAGCCAATAGTACCATGAGATGGAGAAGTTATTTCATAGATGGGGAAAACCCAGAGTGGGCAGGTAAGAACCATGTAGGGTGCAGGTTGCTCAGTTAGGAGCTGAATTCAAGTTCTTGTAGTCCCAGCCTTGTGTACCTTACAGAACACATTATGGCTATTGTAGCTCTGAAAGAACTGATCACATCAGAGTTACTGCTGCCGATATCTTAACCAAGGCAAAGATGCTTTATCAGAGCAGTCCACATTTAATTAGATATGACCCATGTGGTTTTTCAACATATAGAGCTGAAAATGGAGAGCTAAGGAAAAGCAGAGTGGCGAATATGGATTTTTTTTTTTTTCACAAAAGAATGCCACACATGATTTCCTTAATTTACTGAAACTAGTTACATTGCATACCAAATTAATTCTCATGGTCTTGTGAGGAACTATTTGTTCTTTCTGAATAGGAAAAATTTACAGTGATTAGATGAGTTTCCTCCTGAAACTTGTGAAGTTGAAGCTGTTGGAGAGTTTACAGTATGTGTACAAAGTCATTTTTCATTAGTTTTCCTCTTTGTCCTGCCTTGCTTAAGCCTGTATCTCCAACCTAGCAGGGGCTTTAGGAAGCAGCACTGGTTTTAGTTAGGGGAAGACCCACTGACTAAAGACCTGACCTTGTATAGCCAAGATCAGTTGGAAAAGAAAAGCTTCAAAATAATCAGTACACTGTGGGAACGTTCTCAAGCTCGGCACAGATTCTGCTGTCCACAAGGTGTGTGTTCATCTCCTACTCATTGCATGGTTTCAATCCCATATCCCCACATTTTTAACTCAACCACCATACTGTGTGTCTGCTGAATGGTCTCGGTAAGATGCCTGGGAGTGCATTAATTCCCTAAATGGGAATATTTTCAGACAGTATTTTTTGTCTTTTCCCCCTCACTAAGCAATGATCTTTTAAAAAAAACCCCTAATTTTGTTTGCCATGCACATACAATAAAACAGACAAAGATTTATTTATTTCTGGTTGAAGCAGTGGATACTGGAGACAATACAGTTTTTCTAGTTTTCAGTAACTGAGGATCTGGCTTGATGCAAACACATTGTACAAGCCAATCAGACTGAAAGGTAATCAATTGTCTTATTCTACCTGCTATATTGTTTTGTTCTGTTCTGTTTTGTTTTGTTTTGTTTTTCTGGTGGAATTTTGCAATACATGATTTGTAAAAATTACTTTTATACATAATTAATATGGCAAGGAATATTTTCTGAACTGCAGCTCTTCCTCTAATTTTAATTTTCTAGGTAAGTCTAGCCAAGTCATAGCGAAGAACAAAGCATCAGAAGAAAGTTATTACAACAAAGCTGGAATTGATGTCAATAAAATAATGCCAATATAATTTGTTAGGAGCAGAAACACATAGGAATTTCCTCTTAAATCTTGGAAAAAATGTATTTCTATGAAAGTGGAGGACTCAAAATTAATTTTAAACGTTTTTATAGAGGACTTTTAGGGTAATACTGAAAACACTATCAGTTTAAGAAATCTGAGTCTGTTCCTTATATGAATAAAATTCATTCAGCATACACAGCATGCCTTACTGCAAAGGAAAATGATCCTTAATACATTACATCTTAGTTTTCTTTTGGAGAGAGACAAAAGAAGTTGATGGCAAAGCATATATGTTTTAGTAATGCACACACACAGCTCCACTCTACATACTCTAAAGGGCAAGAGTTTCTCTGATTTATGCAGCAAGTTCACTGGTCTGGTCTCTGTAGGGACAAGAAAACAAACAAAACGTGCTGTGTTTCAGAAATAACATAGCTCTCATAGACCATGATAGAAAAGCAGCTGTTAACTCCACATAGCAAAAAGTGCGTGAGATGCATGAGCACTGCCTGGTGGGACTGCCCCGTGCGTGGGGCCCAGTCCGGCCTTGGAGAGCCATGACCCGTGTGGTAAGGACCTGCAGTGGGTCAGGCCAAAAGGACCATTTTGCCCATCATTGTGTCCTGCAAGCACACACATAGCAAGGGCAGTGCAGGGCATTGTCCTTCCTCAGTTTTCCTTCAGGTTTTGCTTGAGCTGTAGCTTTGGGGCTGATGAACTGCAGGCAGCAAACCTTTGTGTTTAACAGCTACCAGCGTACAGATCCTCTGTTAGCTTACTGAATTATTTTCAGGGTCTACAGCCTCCACTGCTTCGTGTGGCACTTGTTCTGTATTTGATTATTAGCTCAGAGAAACTGTGTATATCCCAAACTTTTTTGATGATCCAGGGGAAACAGCTCCGGAGCTGTAATTTGTCTCTTCATGATTTAAACAGGACACAAGTGGCCATGAAACAAAACACTGCAAAGATTTCCCTGGGCAGCATTTTCAAGACCCCTCCAGCTGTGAACATCCAATGACTTATGTTTGAAGAGATCAAAATGCGTGTGCCCATAAGAGATAAGCCCTGATGTTTCGAATAGGCTCTTGGGCAGGGTGGTCAAATTGCTGAGCTGTGTGTTCAAAAGCCAGGAGGCACATCTGAAGCTGGAGGTGAAAGGCAGCTCCATGACTCCAAAGCAGGAGTCCATGCATCAGCTAGGACTCATCTATAGCTTGAAAGATCATAAACCTGATGGGATCTATGCCAGTTTCGGATAACCAAGCTCCAATTGATCTCAGCTTTCACTGACATGAGTCTGGCAAACAGAATGGTTCCTTTTGTGTTAGCAAAAGTAAAAAAAAAAAAAAAAAAAAAAAAAAAAAAAAAAGACCAATTTTTAATATTAGGAAAAGGTAAAGGTAAATACAGAGAAAATATATAAAGTTTGTTTTCCATAATGTTATGAAGTCTTTGGGTGTGCAAAGAGCTTCCTTTTCCCTTCTGTGCCATTACAATCCATTAAGTCAAGACCTCAGGATCTAAAAGCTGTAAGTAATTAGGCATTGACTGAAACAAACCATTTTGCTGCTCTGTCTATTGTGTCAGCAACATTCACATTAATGCAGAAGGAACCCCCAGAAAAGCTGATATGGTCAATAAGTCATGAACTAAAATAGTTTCTTCTTCCATAATTGCTCCTTTATGTTAGGAATTTGCATTTTAATAACTCCCTAATTATTTATTTACTCAGTATGGTCCATGGTATGCAATTTAAGGTGTTTTAACTGCATGTTTAATTGACTGTACATAATAGCTATTGGTGAAATATATGTAATTAGGAAGACTATAAAATGTCTATTATATGTAAGTAATAGTTACTGTTCTATTTCAGGGCTCTTTTTAAGGAAGATTGCAGAAGTAATTAAAAACCTAATCTAATCTAATCAGAACAACTTCTACATTTTTAAATGTCTTCATTTGCAAAACAGAGGAAAAACAAGACCTGCAAGAGAAAAATCATTCTGATCTTTGTTTATGTCATTGGGCCTCTTTTCCACAAGACCTTCTGATGGGCAGAGCTTGGTCATCAGTCTGGACTTTTATCCTTAACTGACTGTCTTTGCTATTGTAGTCTTAATCCAACCTTTTAGTACTACCTGAAATGCACTTACTTGTGGTTGAATTAATGATAATTGTGAGCTCCTTGGCATCAGCTATACTATACCCTAGTGCTAATTTAATGTCTGGAAATTCCAGTTCCTGGCGTCAAGGGGCCCCAGTCACTTCCACGATTTCTAGAAATAGCTGTGACCTGCTTTTTTGCACCATTTCTATCCTTTCAGGCTAACCTGAGCTCCTAGAAACAGAACGTTATTGAAGCATGAGCCTTTTTAGTGCTTACTGCTTGGTAACTTAGTTTTTCCTATTTAATTACAGGTTTCATGTTTAGAGTAAGAAGAAGGACATCTTGTAAAGGCACCTTTTCATGTGTGGACAGACCATAAAAATATAGGTAGGGGCTTCTTTCCCACAGTGGGTGCCCCTGTGGCATTCAGAAATGCCCCATTACTCTGTTATCGAGTGGACCTGTTTAGGAAAGAAAGAAAAAAAAAAAACCTAAAGTGCAACTAACTCCTACTTGGTTACCTCAGACCAGACACTATTTGGTCGTGTGGGACCAAATGTCAAGCTAGACAAAGAAGGCAAATATACAGTGAGTTAGGCTATTGTGAAAAAGGAATAAAAACAATGTGGACAATAGTGACATTTCTGTCAGTGCGGTGGGTGCAACACACCCACTTGCTTATTCTGAAAAACTTGTGGGGTGCAAGTTCTCATGGTTAGCACATCTGTTATTAAAATCCACTACAGCATGCATGAGCCATTAGTTTTCTTATTGTTAATAACTGCAATTTTGTGAGTCAATATAGATGAAAATGGTTTAATTAAAAGTTGCCCTAATTAGTGTGATTACTGCACCAAATAAAGAGGATAACACATTAATGTTCCTCTGAAGCATACTTCTTTTTCACCTCTCTCCTTCTATTGAAAGATTTAGCTGACTGACTCAGTAAATTATTGATTCATTAATTTATGCTTGGGGGATGAGAAAGTTGTTTTCAACAGAATGAAATCTACAACCTACTGATGTAAGTAAGAGACTCCTTGTGAGATTCCTCATACTATAAATCAATCAATTTCTTCCAGTTCAGGGCTTTGGAGTACCAGCTAAACTTGCTTTTGTACCATGAGGGCTCAAGAACTGTTTATTTTTCTTCCAGATAGGGTAGATGGTGCTTGTCATAAGTCAGCTGAGGTGAATATCTGGGGAGGAGGTAGAATGAATATACAGGATATGAAAGCCAATAAAAACCCTTCTTTTACACAGGCTCATGAACCACTTGGCAATATAAGATGAAATATGCAGATAGCCAGGGAGATTCCTACTCCAATCACATTGACTTTTAAAATTTATTTATTTATTTATTTCATGATATCAGCATCTTCTTATTTAGCTTACACTATAAAGGTGTTCATCACACTAATCCCATTAGGTACATAATATCGCTGCCAGAGTTCTTGGGGAGAGCTAATCACCACTCCTATTGTTCCACTCCTTTTGACTGCTTAGGAGACAAGAAGTAGATGGCTCTTCCAGACAGTAGACTCAACTCACTGAAATTTAAGACCTAATTAGATCCTCACACTTTTTGGTCCAAAGCAGCTTGGAAGTATTAAACCACTAAGGTACTTAAACTGATGACTCACCGAAGTCAGGCTCTTCCTTTGCAATGAGGGTTCACCTACAACACAAATACAACACAAGCAAGGGGTCTACATAACAGAGTTGTTACTTGACTAGGTAAGAAAAATGTTAAAAGCATGTAGGGTGGATGGGATCTGTCTAGTTTGGATTTCCTCTTATCTGAAAAAAAATACTGTTTCCATTTGTTCTTTCTGAAAACTTGTCAGAAGAGGACTGCAGAATTTAAAGAGAAACATGAATGCACTTGGAAAAAGCTAAACAAATCTGGGAATCTTTCTGGTCCCACAGACATCTGTTTATTGAACAGCATCCAGCCCCAATGAGCTTGGAGTACCAGTGAAAACGTGCTGGTTCATTAACCAGGTACCTATTAACATCTCAGTCAAGCCAGTGAAGATAATACAGCTTTCCCTGCTTTCATGCATGCGACCACAAGGTGATGTGCTCAAAGGTCAGTTGTTTAGAAGTACATTCATATTTTGTATAATTTTCCTTTTAGTAAATGTACCAATCTATTTAATTTTAAAATAACTGTATTTTCTTAGGCCCTCTTTTAAAGGCTGTGCTGACATGGGATTAGACCAGCCTTCACTTTTTGTTTAACACCATTTCTATTCCATTAGTAGACTTCATAATCTGGTGGTAAAGCCATGCAAGAATAAGACTGGCCCTACATCTAAATCACATTTTAAATCAGAAAGTGGTCTGCAAGTTGCAGAATAAAAAAATTAATAAACAAGAAGAAATCCTGTGTAGCTCAAACAACTGAAAGGGAATTTATTTCAGCAAAGTCCCAAGGAGGAACCTGAGTAAGGATTAGAAAGGTCTCCCTAGCTGAGAGCAGAGGGCAGAGCTACTGCTGCTACTGGACTTGCTGCAAGAATCAAGGTCAGCTCCTGTGGGTAAATCCCAATCGTGCCCCAGGAAGGGCACAGGCTGGGAGGTGAGTGGTGGCCAGTCTGGCTGGATTTATGCCTTGGTTTCAGCACATGTCCTCAGACTGGATTGGAAATCTCCCAGAGACGTGGCTGTGAAGATGTTTCAGACTGGTCAGAGAATATGTTTGGTGTGTTGGGAGTTTGGTTACGAAGCCCGAGGTGAAAAGGGATTAAATGGTTTGTGCAGGCTCATGCATGAAATCCCTGCAGGTTTTGAACTTTTTGGTCCATATCCAGTGAATTTAACTGTGAAGTCATCCTCTTCTCTCAGGTAGTCCAACAGTCACTGCACACGTGGGATGCTGGTCTGTTTGCAAAACATTTGCAAGCATTTAAAGGACTAACAGAAATATCTCATAAGTTTTCTGGAAAATTAACATCACAGTACTGAAGAAAAGCCAATTTATTAACAAAGTGGACTTTAGAAGGACAAAAAGTCCACTTGTTTCTTTTCCCCAGACCATTTATTTGAGTCACTTAAGTTCATCAAGAAAACACCTAATCAATTAAAGTTTAATGTCCTATGGTTCTTGAAGAAATAATAATAATTAAAAAAAAATTACAAAAGATTTTTTAAAAATTGCAAACAAATTCCAACTTTCCCTAAAGCTCAATTTCCCTATAAGGTCATAGCAGATGTTTAGTCCTGCATTAAGATTTGTAAAGACATCTAAAAGTGCTGGGCTGAGGACAAAAATGACCAAGTGCATTTTGACCCAGAGACTTTTACAGGGAGGACTGCAGGAGATGGAATGGGTGGCTTCAGCCCGTCTTTCTCTGAAAAGGTCTGACAGAGCTGTATTGGTGGTGCAGCTATTACAGCTTTGTTATCTAAATGACAAGAGATAAAATTAAAATTTTGACCACTGCCTTAATAAAACCCCAGTACCCTCCTTCTCCATGGAGTCTCATGTCTGATATACCTTGAAGGAGGAATCTCTTTGAAGGCCCATCAGTGAAGAAAGCTGTGGCACTTCTTATCATGCCTAAGCTCCATTTTCAAGGCAAGGGAAATTCCAGTGAAACTTCAAGATCCATCAAGGTGGTTTAGCTCTTATTCATCACCCTCCTGGCATCCCGACTTGAAATTCTTAATGTGATTAGTGCTGAGGAAACAATTTTCGCCCCCCTCAGCTTCACTCACAGCCCCTAATAGAGCGCAAGACTCGATGATCAAGAGGGAGGGTTCACTTAAATCTCCCCTATTTATAGCTGTGGTGAGATGGCAGGGCTCTGTCCTCAGCCTGTGATTTCATGGAACATCAATGTCCACTTGTTGCATGGCAAACACAGCCAGAACAGTTACACAGATCCACAATAAAAACACTGAAAAGAGAGAACACAAAACTTGAACTATTGTGGCAGAAGTAACGTCTCATACACTAGTGATGTATGGTCATTCAGGAGGAATGCCTGCTAATGTTTTAGCGCTGAAGTTCTAAGTAATTCCATTTTTCTGTAAAGTTGCTGGCATCTGCTATGTTATTAAGTAACTCAGTAGAGATCTGTTAAATGCATAACCTCCCTGCACAAAGGATACATTCTTTTACTAGATTTTTCCCTTTAACCCATACTTCCCTTTGATATTTGCATGCTCCGTAGTGGCCAACCATGATTTTTCAAACTTGGCTGAAGCATTTCAGTGGGACAAATCACCCCGTTTACTCTCTGCCATCCTCACAAGTTTACAGTCAGACCCTCCATTGCTTTCAGTCTGGAATTTCCCTTTGCTTTCTCACAAATCCTAATGATCTCCAACTTATTTCATAAGTTATACTGAGATTTTACTTCAAAAGATCAAAATTCTGAGAAAAGGGTTAGGGTTGGTCAGCCATGGCAGGTGAACCATGGCATGGTAGAAAAAGGAAAAGATTAAGCAGATGACAGGACTGAGCTGCATTTCATTTCCACTGGAGTGTGATGGGGGGGGCAGGGTGGGTAGCATTCAGAAAAAAATACAAGATAAATATAATGAGAAAAACATGGGAATAACTGATATAAACTCAGTTTACTGAGTTTTACTTATCTTGTAAAATACTGCAGCAGATGCTGGAGGTGTCACTTTGACTTGGATTTAAGCAGGTCGAAGACTTGGGCTCAGGAATATTGCTGTAGCTTGTCTGAACACGATATAGCACAGAGCAGAGCACAACCTCACTAGGTCTGAGGTTTTGATCTGGGCTGTGGGGAAAGTAAATGTTGGACTCATGTTATTGATTTCGGATTAGCTTTGCCACAAAAATAAAAGGTCTAGCATCTGGGATAGGTCAATTAGCATCAACTCAAGTGTCTTTCAGCTAAAACCACAATCAGAGTCTTAGACATTGTGTCTAAAGCTGTATGACAGCCTTGGACCTGAAGTTTGAGCCATGGCTAAAGCGGGGCTATAACATCCTTGTCGCCATGCTAAACAGTCAGCAAATCCTTCTGCCTGGGTCCCTCCTCTCCATGTTTGTACTTGTTTTACACAATAGCCTGAGAGCATCCCCGTTGCCCCGCAGGCTGGAGCCTTGCATGCTGCTGACACACAGCTCTGCCCCTTCCTCTCCCTGATGCTGCAAGACCTGCTTTAAGCCCCACTTTGTACCAGTTGTGTTATCTAAATTAGGGACCCTCACAATGAAATTAGCAACAAACAAAACCCACTGTGTTGTAAATAAACACTTTCTCTGACAAACAAATAGGCAGCAAACTCCTCAGATGGGTGTTTCCCCTTGTCTTCCCCTCTCCCTGTCACCTCCTGCTTTGCTCAGGGTGTGGGAAGATTGATAGAGACATCAGAACAGAGGTACCAATTCCTCACATTGCCATCATCACAAGGCGAGGTCTTCCCTCGCATGGAAAAGACAAATAGAGGAGCCTGGCTGACATGAATAACTGAGTTTGTGGCCTCTAGAGCTTTTCTCTATTTTTATTTGCACAAGTTTTGCAACAGAGGAGGACTTTGGATTTTTACAATATCTGCAACTCCCAAAGTCTTTTGCACATGGCATTTACCATCATGCTGAGTGAAAAAGAAAAGCTATAGATCTCAGTATTATCTGAAATGGTGCCAGTGGTAGCTGACATCAAAGGAAACAAGTAGCAGAAATTGCATGAGTGGACATGGCAACTCAAAACCTGGTTTTCCTGAGAAAGAGATGGTAGGATGTTAACATTCAGCCCTTGTCTCGTCCTCTTCCTCACAGGAGGTAAAGCTGATCTAACTCATCTGTTCATTATGAAGAGGGAGAATATTATATCTATACAGTTGGCTGTAAGAGTGACCCAAGGAGTGAAACTGGCCCTGAATAATGCAGTCATTTAGTATCTAAATATAAATGCTACCTATTTGGCTAGAGAAGAAAGAAAATTAAGATCATTAATATAAAATATAAGGAAAATAAAAGAAAGAAAATCCTGCTTTTTACAGACTCATATTCCTACTCATTACAGTTGCTACAACTAATACTCGTGGTGTTCATAAGAGTTACCTACACCAGTATTAAATGAATCAGAAAAAATCATGAAGTTAAATATATACTTGCTAACAGCATAGGTCTGAATGTATTTGTAATTGATGTAGGAAGGGAACTGTGTAATTTACTCTAACCGTGTAGTGATTGGAAACAGCTTGCTCGGTGCTTCTGAGTGCTCTTCCAGCAGCAAGGCATGTTTCCTTAATAAGAAATCTTGTATCATCCCATATCTGCAGGATCTTCTTCATTCTACCACACTCCAGGGTTTTAATACTTCAATTTGCATACCTCAGAAGACCTTGTTATAAGGCTATGGAAGTTAAAACAATCCTTTTTACTCACTTCCCTAGGGTTTAAATCAGGCCCTAGATAGCTTCATCTCCCTGACACATGCTTTCATAGAATATTTGATTTTTCATTACTTCCTTGTGTGGTGCAGACCCAGTCAATGTGGAAATCTCTGCTTCCCCAGTCAGGGGACACCCACCTTCTGGGACTTTATCTTAACTAGAAATGATTGTCTGGGTTATTCAAAAACCTTCCTGTAAATAACACTCCTGACAGATGTCTGCATAATTAGAGTCCCTCATGAATATGATATCTTGTGGCTTAGGATAAAGTATTAACTGATCTATTAAATATTCTAAAATCCAACTAGACTGTAGTTTATGTCCAATGAGTTTCTCTTTGTTTTTTACTCCTTGCATTATATTCAGATAAATTCTTCACAACCCCGCTAATCAATGTTTCCTTCTAATGAGACTGTACCCTTCAAAATCCATAGCAGTAGTAGTAAGAAGTATAGTTTGACTTGTACCCTCTACTGCAGGGCATACGCAATTTGCTCATTTAATAATGATTTTAAAATGTTTAAAATCTAAACAAAACAACAAGTTCCTACTCTTGTATTCAGGTGTGATTTATCCGTCTTTCATGATGAGACAGGCGTAATAATTATATAAGCCCTTGGGCTAGTATACATGAGTATTAAAGTGAATTATGACATGATCAGACTGCTAAGGAAAGCCACAGTTATTTTGCAGAAATGGGGCCAAATTCTGCTCCCCTGGAACTGATTGCAACGCTTCAGAAGTCAGCAGTTACCTTCCCGCAAAATTTTCTCCATGCAACCTCATGTAAACTTGAGACTTTAGCGTTCATACTTGTACACTCTGCTGCCAAGATAATAACACTGAAACAAGGTGATAATTGTTAAGTTTTACATTGCAAGTGCACCTCTAACACGCTGTGAAACAATGGGAACAAAACAAGAGATGACTCGAATACACATATTTAAAATATGTGTGGCTTCCGGATGCAAAGCTTAAAGGGGGAAAGAGAGAGAATTCTACAGCTAACAATAGTTTGACCAAAGATCAGAGAAGTCAATGGGAGTCTTTCCATTTTCCTTTCAATGAGATTTAGATCAGATCCCTTTGGGAAGTCATAATGAAGTTTATTTCCATTATAAATATACAGTTGATATGTCAAATTATACTATCATCATGAGAAAAAGATTATACACAGAGTCACAGCCCAACTGAATTTCACATGAAAGAGAATTACATTAAGTTAGTATTGCCAAATTCTAAAGGGAATGACATTTGACAAGGAAAACATTCATACATCTTAAATACAATCACTAAATTTTCTTTCTGTGGTGATGTCTACTGCATTCACTAATGAGCAATCTGTCCCTCTTAAAGATTGATCCTTGCTGACCTTTCTCCATATCTTCCTCCTGATCTTAGCATATGTCTTAACAAGAGGAAAAAAACATTTATGTTTTTACACCAAAATAGATAACTGCTAGTGGAGATTGGGTAGGTGTACTAGCTGCAACGAACTCATTTTGAAGTAAAAATTTTTGTTGTCTTCGTGAATTATTTCAGTGAATAGCTTGATTTATAAATTAGCTTCTTTTTTTCCTGTAGTGAAGACAAAGCATTAGTGCAAAGGTAATCTCTTTTTTGCAGTTATAAACTAGACTGATTTACGGCTTTCATTCTCTTAATGTTATATGTATATAAACCATACCCTACTTCGTGATGAACCACAACCTTTGTGAAAACCTCTGTACTTAAGAAATGAACAAAACCAACCAACTTGCTGTTAATTACACAGAAAAATGATATGGAAAAGAGCCTTTGACAATATTTACATCAGAATCTGTTCTTTCCCTTTTGAAAAATGAAGTGATCAACACACTTTCATCAAGCACTCAAAATTCAGAAGTTTCAACCATTTCTACTCATTATAAACTTAATTTGGTTTTGATGGGTGGAATTCTCATTAGGCTCTGAGCTGGTTGGCATATTTTCATAACTGGAAAACAAAGTTAAAATCTCAGCAATGTGAAAACAAGCACATTTGTTTATTTTCCCAAATGACCCTACTGAAATTCTCTCCCCAAATTAAAAACATTCTAATATATACTGTTAAGTTTCACATGCTCTTAATTTTGAGGAATGTAATTCATTTTTAATCTAAATTACTAAGCTCTCCCTGTAGTTTCCCATTACTGTATGCACTGACAGGTTTTAAAGAGGACATAACAGAATGAAGTCTAAGAAGAGAATTACTGCAAAGGGATGAGGGAGTATTTTTTATCTGTCTGTCTCCTGAAGTCTTCAGATGGTGACTAGATGCCTACAGATAAGACATTTTTAATCAAGGAGTTAGAGAACTCTGTAGTTGAAATGACATTGAGTGAGTCATACAGTAGATCATACCAGATCATCTACTGAAATCTTCAGTTAGAATATACATCCTCTGAATACAAGTAATAGTTTTCCAAGAACCAAGGACTCTTCCTAAGTCAATTATTTCAGTGGGAAGAGGAGCTTCAGGGGACCTACATGTCATTTTAAAAAAACCCTAAATGGTAGAGCTGACCTATGACAATGTGATGGAAGACACTGGCTGAAATTCTGGCTCCACTGATCCCAGGAGGGAGTTTGAATTCAGTGGGGCCATGTTACCACCCAGTGTGTCAATGGGAAAATTGCCAGTTTAAAACAAGAAAAAGCAATATAATATATTTAACCCCAGGAAGCAAAATAGAAAAGATATTCCAGTCCCACATGTCCCCTCAAAACCTCTCCCACAAACCAATGATATTGGCCAAATGGAGAGTGACATCGGATTTACTGGTCTGTCTCAGCACAAAATATATGTAAGACAAGTCTCAGTGGAAGACACGTGTGAGGCAGGAAGTTCTTTTTCCTTCTAAAACATAAAATAAGTGGGTAACTAAGGGACTGGGAAACCACACAGATTGGACCAAACAAAGTTCATCAGCGGGTTCACAGCATTACAGAATGGGTGAGAGTGGATGGGACATCTGGATGACACCATGTCCAACCCATCTGCTCAAGCAGGGTCACCTAAAGCAGGTTGCACAGGACTACGTCTAGATGGTTCCGTTTCACAGAAACATCCAAGGACATACTCTACTCTTCACAATCAAAATTCAGTGATGATGCCATCAGACCTTTCTTCCAGGTGCAAACTCTCTCTAGCTCTCCCAGTACTGTTGTTTCTCACTCACCTGTGGACCTACCAGAAGGAATTGCTCAACATGCAGGTAGCTAATAAACCCACAGGATAGAGCATAATTCTAATTACAGAAAACAGGAGGAAGAAGGGAGGACTTTCAGAGTGTTTTATTGTTCTTCAAGTAGGCTTCTAAGATATAGGTAGCCAGCAATCATGTCAGAGGTTACAAGCAGTTTTCATGCAATTGCAAATCCATATTTCTCTGTCCTAACGCACAATCTGGGAGAAGGGCAGCCAGAAGTAAGTGTCAGAACCAGGAGGAGGAAGAGAGCTGTTAGCTAGCTCTGGTTTGGTTCTCCCTCTTATCAGATAGTAACTTCACAGTATCAGCTTCCATGGCAAACTCCTTGTAGCCCTTCCAGATTAACTTTCAAACCTGGCTCCCTAGAGATAGGAAATTTCAGACACATGAGAGCAGCTCACGAGGAAGAGGATCAGTTCTTTCTGGCTACAACAAACTGCATGGAATCTCTCCGTGATGCAGCTTGATTTCCTTTGCATACAAGCCCTGCAGGTTCCCTGATGAGATGGGCTAGGCTAATTTGTCATTTGTTATTAGGAAAATCCTGACAAAGATCAAGACCATGCTGTGAATGTTTGATGGGCATCTGTCTGTGTTTTTTCTAATTGGCTAAGATTTCCTCTGCTGAGTATGTACTTGAAACTGCTATAAAATCAATCCCCATTCAACTATTTCATGCTGGTAGAGATCCCAAAGAATGCCATTGAATGAATTGAAGTAATTTGGGATACAACTTGGCATAACAGAACACAATTGCTCTGTTGAGGTTATTCCAGTTTTACATCCACTTACGAAACTACAACAGAAATCTGTCCATTGGTAAGATTTGAAATATTATTTTAACTTATTTTTTTGATTTTCAGCCAGATTTTCCAACATTTTAGGTGATATTTCCTGTTTAAATCCATCCCGGGTACAACTGTGGTTTGTTTGTTGTTTTTTTTTCTTGCAGTTCCCAGGATAGAAAGAAGAAAATGGGCATCAATTTAGATTGTCTCTGCCAGGAAATATATAATAATGCTGTCATTCTTAAGAAAACACTGCAGCAGCAGGCTCAGACAGCTACAAAGTAGAGCACATGCACGGATTTGTCATCCTGCCTTACTCTTAAACAACATTGGCTTCTTTGTCAATTGTGAGGAAACAAGGGGGAAAACCCCTTGGAGGGGAGCCACACATTTATTTGTTCCTGAGCTCTGATAGCAATGTTGGCTGCAACGCAATCCTTTTTTTTTTTTTTTAGAAAGAAGAGGTGAGCATCTGTGCAACTTGTTCAGGAAAGTCAACAGATATGTTTGACAAATGCATTTTCTTGACACATGTTGAGTTGGAACATCCAAGGACAGGATGTATGTGACCTCGTAAATCCGACGTTCATGACAGATCAAGAGTGTTGTTACCTGTCTTCTACAGCTCCACTTCTGGTATTAAGAAGCCATAAAGTGTGGGAGTGATCTATGGGCCAGAGGTGCCCTACCACACTACTGACATGGAGAGAAGCAAACCGTGGTGACTAGGTGGGCAGAAACATTCTTTTTGCTCTTCTGCATCAATGTTCATCATCATGTTTCTATTCAAATTAGTGATTTAGTATGACTGGGCCTTTTATGGATTTTATCTATGTGTGGCAGATCCTTCTGAGAGGGGACACATCTGACTTTAATCCACCTCCTTTTTTTATTATACTCAGAGTACAAAGATGTTCAGCTCTACATTTATCTTGTGGCCAAATGAATACTAGATCAACTAGCTAAAGTCTTACCAGTTCCCACAATGCCTGTTCCCAGTGTGCCAGTGGGTAGAAGATGCCTTCAAAAGTGTCATTTTTCAGTCTTGCAGATTATTTGGTATTTTTGCCTTCACCAAACACTTAGGAGGTATCACAAATATATCTGTTTCTAACTGCAGAGAGAAATGTCATTTCCTGATAGATTCTGTTTCTCTCAGGCCATGTATGACAAAAAAAAGCCTAATGCTTGAAGATGTCATTTAGGTGGTTACATTCCCCATCCTTACCAGTGTTAGAAACTGGGCCATCCCAAAGGCTAAGCAGTGCTCTGACAAACTTGTGACACAGGCTGGTGGTGACTTTACAAACATACTCTACAGGTCTTTAGAAAAGGGTAAAAATAGTCTAAATCCTGATGCAGAAGCACCCCAGGAACTGTACTTACACTGACACATACACACAGCCTATCCAAGTGCTTCATGAGGGGGATGGTAGTACTTTTAATGCCTCCCAGCAAGCACATGTTAGGAGTTTTAGTAACCCAATATGAATTTTAAAATGTACAAACACATCTGTGTCAATCCCTAATGAGAAAGTGCCTCTGAAGCACTCCAGTAAAACACCTGCGACCTGTATGACTGTTTTATATTGCCTTTAGATAATCACATACTCCCTTGTAATACTACCTTGCTGTTTAAGTTGATGTAGTTGGAGCTCATGAAGTATGAAAATGAGTACTGGTAATGTTACTGCTATAAGTCCTGACAGCAAAACATATTTCCCTTAAAAATTGAATGTCACAAGCCATGGATGAAATCTAGTTGAGTGACACACTTCCATACATATTAGCACATACTTTGCCCGAAAGAGAACTACTCCATTTTAAAGAAAATCTCTGCAAGTAAAGAGAAGGAAATACTATCCTTCTTTTTTTTTTTTTTTTTTTTTTTTTTTTTTTTTTGTGTATTAAGAAGGCTTGAGATCTCCCAACTCTCCCAATTGTTTCTAGAAGTTCAGCTCCTGTTAAAGTTACAGGAAGCATTGAATGCCCATTTCCAGACATCCTGTATAAAGGGAGATTTCTCTGCAGTGACCCATTGGATCCTAACAACAAAAGATGAGTAAAAAAAAATAAACGCATTTAATAGCACACATAGCTCAGAGAACATTTGATGAAGCAGGCTGTCCCTTTTGCTGTTGCTTATTCACCACAGATGTCCCCAGCAAGAGTGCCCAGAGCTACAAGAGAACCTTGTAAGCAGCTGAGGCCAACTGCCAATATTTAGGCATAATTCAGGTCATCTCATACTAAAAAAAGCCCGGGATAAACTGCATCAAGAGGTATCTTTCCATTGCCCAGCCTCCCCTGGACCCCCACAACATCATGCCACTAGAACGTGCTCTGTACCACCTCTCCAGGAGTTGCTGTGGTGTGCCAGAGCTCCCTCACATCAGCTTCACAGTTATTCCTAGCCTCCATTTAATAGATTAAAATAAATAATCATGATAGAGAAATAACTAACTGATGCATAGAAAGATCAGAAAAATCATCACAGAGCTAAGAAGCTTTCTATAGCTTAGGTTTGAAAAAAAGTTGACATATGAACAATATTTATTTTCTAATCCTCCTCTAGCCCTTGCTCAGTCTCAGTGAGAGAAGCATACTATTGCATGTCTCTTCTACTTCAGATTTTGTAGTTTTCCTTATTAATCTTGTATTCTTCCTTGGGTGAGTCCAGCTCTGTTCCTATTCAGCCTCAAGGCTGGGACCCTGGAAAACATCTTCAGAATCTTCAACAAGTATTTGTCTCCCTCATCACTGTTCTTATTCTTCTCTTCCCTTAGGAAACACAACTCATTAAAGATCAAGAAGAGTTTAATTCAAATATAGGCTTTATTTATAGCATTTCTCCCTCTTCTCCCTCCCCATCTCCACTGCATTTTTATGTGTGTTTTGTTTTCACCAGCTGCACTATCCTCTCTAAAACAACTTTCAAACTCTGCAGCTTCATCAATGTTAACAGTTATCCCGCATTCATGGGGAGAGTAAAGATCCTAGGTTTATTCCTCTTTATCATGTAACCAGGAAAAGCTGCAGTTTACAGCTTCTGCAATCTTTCAAGCTTTCCTAATAAACAGTACTTATGCTTGTCACAAAAATGTAACCTTAGGATTATACAAGAATAAAACTTTTGTTTTTTCTTCCAGGTGTCCATATGTCTGCAACGGGGAATCTGGCCAGCTCGTAGAAACTGCCTCTCCTCCAAGAACTGCATACTGAGGCAAATTCCCAGCTTATTAAAAAATAGTTCTGTTATTTTGCCATCTTGTTTGTTCTGCAGTTCCACTGTATTTTCTGCCTTTTTTTTTTTTTTAAATTTTGCCTCTGGCTTTTTGGGAAAAAAAAAAAAAAAAAAGGAAATAGAAAAGAACCCCCCAAGAAATTCTTACATATACCTTTACCTTGGGTATCATGTCACTGCCAAACTTCCGTAGTAATTGATAAGAACATCCCACTATTCAAATGTTATTTGTCCAGTGAAGAGCTATTTGCATGAAGAAGCTCACAGGATCATCCAAAAAAACCTAAAGACCTTAAAGTATGTCATAAAGCTTCTCTTCAGCTTCTGACAAAAGTGCCCTAACTTCACTGTTGCTTAACTCTTTTCCAAAATAAATTAAATAGAAGCTGGAATGGCTAAAACTTGAGTAATGTTGCCCCAGAGTTAATGTGGACCAAACAATTTGAAAATTTAGGTTAGATGTTTTAATTTTCCTGAGTGGTTCCTGAGACAACTTTTCAATTCAGTGGTGGATTTTTTTCTTTTGCTTGCCCCAGCACATAACTTCCAAGATGTTCTTCTAGAGTTTGAAGGTAAAACCCAGTTATGTTGAGATCCGGGAAACTGGTCCTTCAAAATAAAGCAAAATGTTATGGTCTGTGACTTACTTCATGAAGACACTGAGTTAACCTTGGAAACTTATTACATATTTTTAATTACACATTTTAATTCTTTTTTTGAAGGAAAGGATTAACATATGCAGAGCAGAATCCCTCATATCCTTTCGTTGAATGCTATAGAAGAATGTTAGAATTTAATTTTTTTCCTAATATACACTTGTGAAAAAACTGAAAAGACAGTGTAATATTTGATCATGAATCATAAAAATGGCAGCCAGACTGCCTGCTCCAACACAACAGACAGTTGCGTAGCTACTTGCAACTTCACTTAATTGAATTTTGCAATGCAGTTTCACAATGCCACTTTCTACCACTTCGTTTTTAAGAATCTGGTTGCTTACTATTTAAAAATACCAGTTAGGATTCTGAGAGGAGACTTTCAGTTCTGCCTGCTCCTGGTTTTTCATAATCTTTCACAGTACTACCTCTCCTCCCTGCCCCAGGCTAAGCTATCTGCACAGCTCATCCAGGGATGTTGTTTGAGTAAGGGAGTTACACCTCCCAATCATAACACATTCTTATCCTTTTACATCATGCAGCGAACCAACGGCCTGATTCAGTCATTGACAGCCTTTGGTGTCTCTTCATTGCACAATGATTATGGTTTTAATACCGTCTCTGCATTTTTCCTATTCTACCATAGAAAAGCCACTAAAGACTCCTGTCCTCCACTGGCAAAATGTGCTGTTTGGTAAAATTTCAACCCTCTTGACATGTCATAGAGCTGAAAGGTGGGAAGAGCATGTTATACCTTAATAGCCCGAGTGAATTCAAAGTAGGGCTGGGAGTATGAGTGTTCATGGAAAGAAGAAAAGTGAAAAAAGGATTTTACGGGGAGGTATGATGTCACCCAGATCACAGCCTATTTCTGGAACTAAGCTGTGAAACCCATGATACATTTTGACACATAAATGTTGCCAAGTAAAACTGATAATATAATTGTTAATATGGTCACAGCCAACTGTTTTTCAGATAAGGAGTTAAACTCTTCTATGCAATATAGTATTTGTGGAACGTAGCACCTGGTCAGTTCCATGCTTTCATTGGCTCTGGGATTACTTACTATCATATTTAAATAAAAAGACTAGATTATTGGGTACCATAAGAACAATGGGTTGCTTAATGGTCTTGCAGCATTTATCTTAAGTCAATACAAAAGTTTTGAGTTCCTAAGCCTATGTCAAGGGCAGTGAAACAAGGGCCTCATTCAGTGAACTAGTCATTTGTTTATTTTTTAATGCACGTTTAAGTATCTTATTTTGGGAACTCAGATATACTTAGATGATTCAGTTAAATACAGATTCATTTTCAAAAAAATTGTGTCTGTCTGAGGAACAAAATCTGATAGAAAATATTAAAGGTTATTATGTGCAATTTGTTCTAGATAAGAGTAATGATCAACTTCCTCGTCTCTGCCATAGCGCAAATTCCCCTGCGATAGAGGTCCATTTTGTATAGCATCCTTCATGCAAGCTTTGTTCCTAGAAGCTTGACAGGGCTCCACAATATAATTATAGAGTTATTAGGAGTAAGTAATACCAGAATGGAAGAGATACTCTAGAAGTGTAGATATGGAAGGGAAGGGATAGGTTCAGATATGAAACAGAGAGAGACTGTAGCCGAGAGACATGAAAACTGCTCAAAGGGGCTCAGTACACAAAGGCAAAGAATGATGGCCAGGACTCAAGGTGTGCAGGGAACAAGTGGAGGGCTGGAGGGTGAAGCCTGGGCTTGAAAAGCAAGTGGAGAATCTGCTGCCTGACAAAACACAGGCAGGCCAGGGTTTGAAAGATATTTAGGTGACCATGTAAGAGTTTCAGATTCTCTGAGGATCTTAGAGTTCTATGTGCTCATCAGAGGCTCATAATGTCCTTTTTTCCCATCTTTACAGACAGACACTCTTAAGTATAAGGTTATAATATATTACAGTGTTTAATTTTTAAAATCAATGCTTTTTACCCCTTAAATTCTGAAATTTCTGATTACAATGAAATAAAATTAAACTTTTGTCCTGGTCTGAAGTGGATCGCTGAAGTTCATTTTCACCTATGGCCAATTCACTAAACAATAGAAGGAAAAATAGGTCTCTGGTTGAGTGTTTCCTTCAAACACAGAATAATATCTCTTTACTGCTGACCATTACCTCTTCCAGTGTGAGAATAGATTGAGTGATTTTGGTGGTGTTGGAAGATCCATGAACAATTCAGATGGGAGTGATTTGTGTTGGTGTTATCCCATTTCCTTGAAAAAGGCTTTTATGAAGTGATACGAAGGCAATGCTGTATTATCAGTGGAGTGGGGTGAAGGGCTCAGTGGAGACTGGGGCTCCATGGCCACACGGAGGATGGTGGTGCCTGTGCCCCTCAGCTGGGGTGTGTTTTGCCAGCTGCCTGCCTGGCTTGCAGCACCAGCACAAGTATCTGTAACGCACAATCTCCCTGTGGTGGAAAGTGATCTGATGGCATGGCTGGTGAAATCCATTGGACTGTGTTGCATGTCGTTAATGAAAGGACATCTAAGGAAGAACCACTTCTACTTCCTTGAGCGCAGTTCTTTCCCCCAGCCCGTATCTTCACCTTGCTCAGCAACGCCTGCAGGAGAGCTTGTCTTTCTCCTTTCTTCTGCTTCAGATACAATATCACACCATTTTACTAAATTAACAGATAATGTTAGACTCTGTTGTTCTCTGACTCCCTGCCTTGAGCCAGAACATTGAGCTTTTTTTTTACTGTACACTGATTTATCTTCTGCTTTCTCAAGTAGCAGTTTCCCAAATAACAGGTCAGGAACTGAAAGGAAGCATGGTAGTGGATTGCCAGAAGACATCCATATATATATATATAATATTGTTCTTCCGTATTGAAGACAGGACATGAATTCCAGAGAATTCAGTGTTGCTGCCAACTCAGCATCAACTCAATCCTAACCTTTACTGTGCATCAAGCAGCCGTTTGCTGGGGAGCAACTAACACCAGAGTGAAGTCTTGCCTGCTGAAGCTTGGATTTCTGTGTAATTGGTTCCCATGTTACGGAACTTACAAGGTCAAATTACATCCTCTCGCCTTAGCAGGCACCTTTCCATCGGCATGGTGCTGAGTCTGACAGCTACTCATCTCCCATTCAGTAAGACAGCCAAGCTCATCCACCTGCGTTCTTGGGCCTCCTATCTCCTACTAGTTGAAGACCTTCAAGTCTAGGGACTAGTTGCAGGCCTTAAAGTGCCAAGCCCATAGGAATTGCTCACCACAAAGACTTGGGCAGAAGTTGAGCCAGATGAATGCTGACCTTATTAGAGGGAGGAGGGGATGGTAATTTAGAAAACTTTATTTATTTGTTGATTGAGGAGGTTTGGCTGGGGACAACACAGCTAATGTTGCAAAGCAGAGATGGAAAATGTGCGTTTATACCCTGAATATCAACTGTTCACGCCAGTTGTGGGAATCATAACATTTGTGAAAACAGGTGCTTATTTGCTCCAGTGTTCACAGAAGGACTCTCTTCCTTACAAGAACCTCAGTTTGCATTGAAAAGGCTATTTCTACATAAATAACTGCTACGCATGTTTCAGATTCCTAATGTCTATGAAAGTTCAATTACCCAGTAAAGGAGAAAAGAAAAAAAAAAATCATGTGACTGATTCATTTAAGAAATTATATGGCCCCTCAGCCCCTCAAGACTTGGGGATCTGTGTGTAGCTGGCCCTGCTACGCTTGTTTTCCTCTCATTATTAACCTCTTTGTACAGATGGGGACCTGAGAAGTGAAAAGATGAAATGTTGTATGACATCCAAGCAGGGAAACTGTGGCCGAGTCATGGAGACAACTCACATTTCCTGAGGAATAAATGCTCAAAACTATTTGTAGATGACAGAGGAATGAGACAGGGGAAACCCTAGCAGACCACAGTAAGTTAGAGATAAGGGAAAGATCTTAAGGAGTGGTGTAAAGGTAGCATGATCTGGTCTCGCTGGGTGATTAAAAGATTCCCATCAGCAGTGGTGTCACAAACAGAAAACATGTGGGCATTTCTGCCATTCCTCAGCCCTCAGCAGCCTGCTCTCTTGGGTACTTCTTGAAAGTCCCACCTCTCTCTGAGGCAAAGTTCACAAAAATCAACAGGAATTAAGGTTGGTCACATTTGCCTTGTGGGCACAACAGGTAATTGATGTTGGGGGAAAAAAGAAATCAGGAAGTAAATAGTAAAAAAGAAAGCAATTCCAAATATCAGTCTTGCATCTACCCTTGCTTCCCCATCTCCTGAGCTGCCTGGTGGCCAGTATGGCCGTTGGCACCATGGATTCATGATTCACTGCCACCAGAAGGGTGGGAACTGCTGTCAGCAGCAGCAGATCTCCAAGGTGGGGTTTGTCTTGGATGGAGAAAGCGTCTGCTTTGGCAGTGGCTGATCTGTTCTGACATGGCGCTGTCCCATCCCCACATCTCCATCCTGCTCCTCTGCCAAGAGCCCATTCCATCATTTGTGTGTCCATAACCTAAAAAAGTGGGTGAAGACCACAAACAGGGAGAAGATAGGATGACAGGTAGGACTGGTGGAAGACAGGATAGCATTGGTGATCATAGTAGGGCTAAACCCCTTAAAAGTAATAAGCCAGTTATCTTTGCCCAAACCACCATTAGTAAATCAGTTACCACAGGACATCCCCAAAAGGAGTGATTCCTTCAGGACAGCACAGCCAGGACACATGTTGGCAGGGGACATTGCTGAACCAAGGCCACTTCCCAAGTCTCACCCACAATCTGGATGGAAATGTCTTCCTCCACACGTCGGTGTAGGCTCCAGAGGTTCAGTTCAAAGTCAACGTCAGCTGAGTGCAGGTTTCTATGCCACAGGAGTGTGGCGATCAGGCTGCTTTCTTGTGGCTCCGGATGGTGAAGGAGAAAATAATTCGATAAGTCTGCAGAATGTTTTTATTGTCATGTCAACAAAATATTTTCTGCCTCCACAGACTGTGGAAGTACTTAGCATGCAGCATCCATCCAGTTTTGGAAAACACTTGAAAACCACCGACAGAATCTTACTATTCCTTTTTTTAGCTCCATAATGAAAAAGCAAACAAGAAATATGCTGATTCCCAAAACGAACTAATTTTTTTTTTCTGAAGCAATTTAATTTTTTGGCTTTGATCTGATACCAGAACCCAAAGGACTTACTTGCTATTTCTAAATAATGAGTCTAATGTTTATGCTCTGAGCCTGAACTTTTCTGGTTTTGGAAAAAATGTGACTTTACATAAAAGTCCTTTGATTAAGAGATCTGCAGTCAGAGGAGTTTTCGATACAATAATGAAAAGGCCTTTCAGATCGCTAACTCGAACACTGCTCAGCATGATATTAGTCAAGAAGGGGAGAAGCCGACAGAACAATCACACTATTAGTCTTTCCTTTGCCAAGTGTTGTGTTAGACATATTCCTGGTCAAATCTCCCAGAAGTGACTAAGAGAAGCCTTACACTGCATGGAGTGATGCATGCCTGATAAACAGACCCTGACCTGGGTGGTCTGTCACACTGGCTCTCTTATTGTTTTTTAACCCTGTTTCATTGAGACTTTAGGAGGTGATTATTATACATAGGAAAAGCCGTTGGAAGAGAAACAGAGATTATTTCCTTTTGCTATGGTCCTAATTCCCCTGCAGCATGGATGGTACCTACAGCAGGCTAAGCAGGCTTTTCCTCCAAGCAAGATCACAGCATAAAACACAGCACTTTGTTGCTTGCACATTGGAGCACTGAGCAAAAGGGCTGCTGTGCACCCATCTTGCCCTGGGAGCACCCAACATCTGGGCTCATCCCAGCCCTTGCTGCTGTGCAGTCACCCTGCTGTTCAGGTCCCCACTTTCCTAGATGTGAAATGGAAAGTGTGACTTTTGCCCCTGCTAAGTAGGTTGAAGTTTTGAAGCTGAATGCCTGTGTTATTTATGCAGAACTGACACATCTCATTGTCCTGAGCCATGTGGCCCAGATTCCAGCCCTTGTATCTACAAAACATTACTCATGTGCATGCTCCTCTTTCAAGTCCTTGATTCCAGTGGGATTACTCACATGTGCATGCATACCGCGACTGTGCGCCTGAGCAGAGCTCAGTCTCTGCAAAGCAGGGGTAAATCCTGCTGCTTTCAGCTGATTTACACCAGTGTGCTGGAGATAAAAATCTGAAACAAGAGCAGCTCTCTGGGAAAAAAAAGATCAACCTGATACCTATTCGCCTCCTTATTCGCGGTGCATGTTTTCCATCTCCACTGTCATAAGAGCAGCCTGCGGAAAAGTGTCCCTGTGTACCATCGGGGCACTGCTGCATACTAGGGGTTAAAATGAGGAGGCACTTTGGTTTTGGAGATTTATTGCTTTTGTCCTGCTATATTTGTAAAGTTCATCATTACAGTCGGCCATCCCCACCCCTGCAGCTGTCTGTACATTTTTTCTCTGGTTCTAGATTTGTACTTTACTCAGGAAATTATAATTATTAAAACACACAAGGTCACGCTCTAGATGAACTTGGAAACAGTTCAAATATGTTTCAGGTTTGAAACTATTTAGCAGCTATGGCCAAGTGGTGAGTTCATAACAAAAGAATGGTTAATTTCACACTTCAGATAACATTTCCCCCAGAAAGTGGTAAAGCTTGTTGGTACAGAAATTATTAAAAGTCAAAAAGACTGGAGACACATAATTAGTCATTAGTCCTGATAATTAGATATTAAAGGCGTGCTCAGGGAAGGGACAGAGTGGTTCTCTCCAAATGAGCCAGTGTCTGACCCTTACCTTTAAAACAGTCCTTTAAACTTTGTCATGGTCAAAAGAGGCGTCATCATTTTCTAGACTTCTGATGCAGAACATCTTGAGAGCTAACCCATAACCGGCTCTTCTCCCCCTGCTGCAGATGACACAGTCTGGTTGTATGTCACTCAACAACATCAGGCCATTGCTAGAATTAAAATCTGCAAATCATACACTGAAATAGCAGCAAAGAAAACACCAACATCACTCTCCCTGCGTTACCTTCCCCTGTGCATTGGGATGGTGGGAGGAAAGCAGTGGCAGATGTTTGCGGCCTCCCCAGTAATCTGCATCAAAAATAATCACTGTTTTTCCCTTGCAAACTGTGAAAGGGATTTTGACAAAGCAAGTTCTGAAAGGTCTAAAGTCCTTTGTGCAAACAGCAGACTGAAATGATTCTCTGTAAGCCTATGTGAGATTTGTGGCTAAAGCAGGTTGATCTTTATTGGTTTTCCTCCAGAACGCAGGCTCTCCCATGCAAACCTCCCCTCACCTGGATTTCATTGTTGAGGTTTATCAGCAGCCCTTCCAAAATTTCACTTAAAAGAATGTTTCTCTTAAAACAAAATGAATCCCCCAGACTATCTCTGCCTTCCTGGGCACTGACATCCAAAAATGAATGATAGATGTTACAAATCTTTCCTCAGCAGCTTTCCCCTAGAAATAGCAATGGCCCAGCCAGGGTCACCCAGACAGCCTCAGTCCTGCCCCCTGGTCCTCAGTCTCATCTTGTGCCAGGGGAAAACACACAGTACATTTGACTTTTGCAGCTGGAGTTGTGAAAGTCTACTCAACAGAAAACCAGGAGGTTACTGACTCAGAGGCATGTGCTACTGTCACCTGCATGTCCTACTGCTATGCCTGGGAGGTGATGCTGGACTCCAGTCTGTGGCTTTGGGGAATTCAGTGATACCCTGGCTGCTGGGGTGGAGGGGAAAAGTGATGCTTTATCTGGGTTTTTGCCCTAGCTGAGGGTCTTTTATTTTCTCAGCTGTGCACAGCTATGGACATGCCAGCAGAATGTCTCTGAATCATGTCCTGGTGCTGGCTATTCAGCTATTCAGCAAAAAGGTTACAGAGCTGAGTCTTAACACTGAATCTTCCTTCTTTCCTAGATATCATATTTAATTTATAATTTAGAAAGATCTTGCTCATGTCTTTGTGAAAAAAAAAAAAAAAAAAAAAAAAAAAAAAAAAAAAAAAGAATGGCAGTGACCATTCAACACTAGTTTCATTCTTCACCACCATTATCAAGGTTTGGATTTTAACTTTGGAATATCCTTATCTAAAATGAAATCAAATACGCACTTTGTGGCAGGGGGTCCTAGACTCTCTCCTCGCCTAAGGAAGCTTGTGCCATGTGCAACATTTTCCCCACTGCTGCACGCTTGAATCAGTTCACTGAAGTTGACACATGTACGTGTCTACCTACATGCAGTGCCACAAGCCCATGCGGCTGGTAACATACGTTATTCATGTTCACTGGGTTACAACAGAGCAGGCTTCCCAACCTCTGGGTGCAGATAAGTATGGCTATGGACAGAGAGCCAAACAAAGTGAAGTACATGTAAAACCCAAAGCATATTTTTAATGACCCTAGTGTGGACAGGACACAAGCAGGACCCGATCCCTGCGATTCACACAAAAGCAGGCTCTGCAGAACAGCAAGCCCGGCTCTCACAACTGACCATGCTGTAAGGACCTGGAAAGGGCTTCACTTCAGCCAGCCTCATGACCCATGTGCTTCTATAGCACATTACCAACTCTAGCTTCTGTCAGAAGCTGGGCACAGGAAGAAAGGGGCCCAAGGACCTCAAGATGGTCCGAAGCCACCACATGACCAGACCATCCAGATGGGCTGTACATTTGTCTGCCCACGATGTGGTAAGTTGGAACTGGAGAGTAGTCTTGGGCCTGGGCTTACATGTAAATAGGGATGCAGACACCTAATTTTCTCCCAATCCCTTTCATATTGTGAAAGCTCACAAATAAAAGCAAGCTGATTCCTGCCTTTGCTTCTACCACATGAGGGATGGACAGAATGAGCCCAAGCGTTATGTCATCTGCTTTCCATGGGGTGGGGAGAGCTTGCCTGAGTCCCACGCTCAGATCTGGGAGGGCTGGCAGCCCTCTGGTTTCTCAGCAGCTTCCAGGCTTTCTTTTCATCCTGAACCTAATGGGTGCATGGCAGCAGAGTTCACGAGGATTTTCGAATGAGCTCAGAGGAGCTTGTTCATGAGAATTTGAATCCTTGGCAAATAGCCCACAAAAGCTGATGTTTTTCCAGTTTATGGGGAAGAGTGTTTTCCAACTATGCGTATTTTTTTAACTCCCATAACCGACACATTATTTTAACACTAATTCCTCTGTATCCCCTTTGGAACTGTGTGCACTCTTTGGAAGGACACTTGCCCCTGTCTGAAAGATGCATGGGCTTTTCACATGGGTGTCCTCTCACTCACTCCCATGTATGAAGCTTGGCTCCTGGATAAACTAACTGAGTTGTGTGGGAAGTGGAGGTGCCACAGGTTGGCAAAATGGAAGGGTGAAACCTCTGAGATGCAGGTTAATGACACATTGAAATTAATAGTTGAAGGACCTGACATACCAAATAAATGCAAATATCAAAACAAGTGAGAGGAGGAAGAGGAAGCAAAAAACAGGTCCTATCAGACATGTGTTGATATTGCTCTCCTGACCAGTTGGCTGCACACTACAGTGAACCTACTGCCCACCTGCACTCACGCCTCAGTACTGCCCAGTTTGTATGTTGTTGTCCAAGTTAACCTTGCTTCTTTTGTAATTTATAAACACTGAGGCTATTATCTGCAATATTCCACCCTCATGTCATTGAAGAAGAATGTTCTGAAAATGAACTGCTGAAGACTATAGGCTTTATAAATACCAAGAGCCAAGAGTCAGCTCTCGTGTAAATCCATTGGATAGAGTTACTGCAAGGGTGATGCCCCCCCACCCCTTCTTAATCAGTACCATTTCACTCTAATTTCTGTAAAAGTTTGGAAGTAGCGCTGGGAAAAGCTCTAGCTGCCTTTTTTTTTTTTTTTTTTTTTTTGGCAAAAACGTAGATTCAACAACATGAAAATGTTTTGTGAATTTGCCTCATTTCTGTTGAATTGTTCCTGATGAGGCAAACAAACATTCAGAAAAAGCACCCTTCAAAAGAGAATGTTTTGATTTTCCAGTCAGATCAAATATATTAACACTTGCCACCATCCCTGATGTCAATTTAAAAAATACAATTTTATTGAAATTTCTCAAACTTGAAGGGAAACCTAACATTTTGTCCCAAACAAGCTATTCTGTTGGCCTCAGAGCTAACTGTAAAATTTATTTGCTTTTTCAGCTTGCTAAAATATGTAAATCTTTGTTTTCTGTGTTAATCCATTAATTTCAATGTTGTTTTATGAAATTGTCAGAGGCACAAACCAAGAAATAATAACAACCAACGAACAGTGATCTTGCCCAACTTTACACTGAAGGCTGGAAAGAGCACGAATGACTGAACTGAGTTCAGGTGTTGACTCACCCAACTACAAACTCAGTGTGGAAGTAAGATGGGAAGATGAGACCATCTGGTCCAAAGAAGACCTTCAGCAAAATGCTGCCTTTACAGTGCTGCTTCAGGTTCCAGAATTCTCCAGTTGTGACAGGAATCAGCATTTGCCCATGTTATTTCAATATATTGATTTTATACCTTCTCAGTTTGTGAAGGTTGCACGTAACCTGCCGTGTCATTTCTGTTCAGGATAAGGAACAAACAGAATTGTATCAGTACAGTGTTTCAGCAAGCCTTGGTCTCATCTCACTTTCACCAGCCTGAATCATAACACAACTGCTATAATCAGGGTAGCTATAGAAAATAACCCTGGGGAAGTCATCTGTCCTCCAAAATCAGGGCTGGAAATTCAGCAGCAATCCCCTGATTCATGAAAGGTTGCTTTTTTCCTGGATTTCCTTGCATGCCAGGAATCAGCTTGAAAGCCAAGACCTCACCCTGACTTACACGCACAGGTTGCTTTGTTAAACAATATCAGAGTTTCACTTAATTGCTTCTTCCGGAAGCAATGAACCAGCTACCTAAAGATGAAAAGTTGTACAAACTTCTACAAACAACAAAATTTACAGCACAATTTACAACGCTTTTGTTCAAAAGCAAGGATTTCCCCTCTGACTTGCACCAGGGCTCCTTTAGTGTCTCCTCTGCACCATATTCTTGGCAATTCCCACCTCTATTCCTTGATGGAAGGAACTGTAAAGATTTTCAAGTGGTGAATCACAAAACTTTTTTTTTTTTTTTTAATATCTGTATATCTTTTGACATCTCATGTTCACAAGCTCCACTTTTGAAACTGTGAACTTGTGTTTTGTGGTTACCTGCGGTGGATTCTTTCTGGAGACTACAAACATCAAGAAAAGGGAAAAATGGATGGGTCTGGAGAGAACCACAGTGCAGATCTGGAGGTAAACACTGGCCCACTGCCAAATAATCAAAACTGCTATCACTGCATGCCATTTATACAGCACTGACTTCTTCAAAGAATATTCCAGTCCCTTCTCAGCATAAATTAACAAGTTTGCCTTGAACTGCAAAAATGATGTGGACACAAATCTGATCTCATTTACACTGCTGAGAAGTAAGACCCTCTATTCATTGAAATTAAACCATTATAAAAATAGTGTAAATGAGAGGGCACTCTAGCCCTGTCTGTTTTGGTAAGGGCTGAAAATACCATTAGTCTGTAAAATGATGGGCTACTATATGCTTTCAGAAGAACACCTGGGTTTCCAGTTGGGCAGGTAAAATACAGGTCAAGTTGCAAGAACAATACACTCCCATGGCAGCTGCTTTCGTGGTTTCCTATTTTCAGATTCACTAGGAGAGTGTGCTGGACATGACAAAGAGAAAGTGTCTTTGGAGTCCATAGTCCAATATAAGTTGGCATGGCTCTACCATTTCTCTATGGTCAGTTTTGCATCAGAACAAAATGAGTCAATTTAACTCACTGAAGAGGTTCTGCTTTACACGTAGGACTAATTCAGAAAGCAAGGGAGAGAGCTACTTGCTTGCTGTGAGAAAATAAAGCTCCATTCAAGTTAATGGAGTTACACTAATTCAGTTCCATGGGGATTTGTTCCTGTTCTCAGAAGGATCAGCTCACAGTAGTTAATGGGTGCTTTGACATGAACTTAAGAAAGCTTGAGTTTTGTACCAGTTAGTAGGTGGTGATATGTAAAATAAAACCAGGATAACATTAACCAGGTAAGCCATGATCTTAGTATTATTCAAGACGTGATCTGCAAGAAAATTAGTTTATTAAAAATATACTAGAACAGGATATTCCAGGTACAGTCTGTGTTGTGTCAGTCTGATGACATCTAAGTGGGTTATGCACTACATGACTTGTCAATCCATAGTCATTCTGCTGTTATAAAGCTCTAAAATTGATCCAGTTAACTTTATCATTATCTAAAGAAAGAACTTGAGTGGCTGAACAAAGTGCTCTGAACTCCATGGCTCCATCCATCATCTTGTCCTAAGGACCTTCCTGTCTTGCTTTCTTGAAACTGGCTCCTGTTCAGAAAGAGATTAAACAGTAAGTCTTCAAATGCAAGATAAAAAGCAGAACTATGGGCTGTGCTTGGCTTTGTTCAGCAACTTCCACCTCCCTTGTTTGGAGCAAGGAGGAATGGCTGGAGAATCTGGGCTGTGCAGCCGAACAAGGCATGGGGTAGAAGAAATCACAGTGTTGGAAAGAATAGTATGCACTGGCATGCACTCAGTTACAACTGTGTTAACAAGCAGATGTTGTTCAGGGGAAACATGGTAATCAGGTTTATCTGCACACTGTCCCTGTTTAGATTTCACAGCCATGTCCCCTGTCCCTGCAGGAATTGGCTGAGACACCAGCTACTAACAATGGGAATAACTGGGCACTGTGTGCTCCTGATGTCAGCCTGACCCTCCTGTACTCTTTTATCACTATGTTAACTAAACATATTTATTGTAAGGAAGTTCTAATACATCTAAACATTTCCTGCTGCCTGAAATACTTTCTGTCAAATGCAACTGAGAAAGGAGCAAAACTAAGAGAAATGCCCAAAGAAATTGTGAATTTCTAATGCCCAATGTGATGGCCAATCAGATAAGGGGTTCATTAAGGTCTTGCATACTGGAAAAGGGAATAACACTGAAGACTGGATGGTGTTTAACACTATTTGATGTATGAAAAGGGAAATCTTTTGGAAAGGGTGACTTCTGTCTACTGAAAGACCTGCAGTAACACCTGTAAAGCAAAGAGCACAGCTAATTTTTTTTTTTTATATATATATATATATATATATATGTTCATAAATCATATGATGAACCTGATTTAAATGACACTCAAGTAGATGGTGCTCCTTAGCACAGTCCCAGATGTGGGTAGTGTTCAGCTGTGTGACCCTTTATCGTCTTTCTGTCAGGATGTAGAAACTGGGTGCACATTGCTGACTCACAGCACTGAAGGGTGCTGGAAGGACTGTAGGACAAATATTCCAGGCATATAAAAGCACTGTTGCTGCTACAAGCATCAGTTCAAGGCATAATATGCTTCAATGCATTAAAAAAATAAAAAAAAAAAAATAAAAAAAAAAAAAAAAAAAAAAAAAAAAAAAAAAGCAGGCACGGCAGCTGAACCCTCACTTCCTCCTTGCTATCCAGTTAGCTAAACCATGGATAGATCATCAGACACATGTTAAAGTGTGATATAAGGCAATAGCCCACTAAATTGCCTTACTGATTTCTTCTGCTATTTGAACACATTTCATGTAGACTCTCCAGAACATTCACAGCCCTTGGAGAAAGAACGGGTTCATTTAAAAGCAAGAATATTAGACCAAGAACACACAGAAAAGATCTGCCTGAGGGATTTGTTCTGTCCTGAGCAAGGACGAAAGACTCCAAAGCTCTGAAGCAAAGTATGTCTCCAGGGATGTCCAAGCCCGGTAGGATCTTGCCTCTTCTTATTCAAAAAGCAAACATAAAATCAAGACGGCATACCCCAGAGTTTCAGTTCTTACATATTATTTTCATGTGTGATAATTGTTAATCTGGTTAAATGAGACAGTTTCAGTAAGAGATTCCAGCACTATTTCTTTCTGATCCTTCTTGAGTGATCTATATTTGTTTTTCAGGAGAACCAATATAAAAATACTGGTCCTTTGAGACTGCAGGCTTTGTGGCAGTCTGAAACAAAAGTACAAATAACTAGTTGTATATGGCTTAGGAGTGGGCATTCACTCTTATGCAATTCAAGTGGCCAGGAGCGAAGTATTTTACTCTTTCAGTTTAGGGCATCTGTCCAGGAATTACATGTTAAAGGGTTGAGAAATGAAATTCACTGGAGTAACTGATGTACTGTTGTTGTTGGACTCGCAGGGAAAGATTTCAGCCAAGATTCCTCCTCAGACATAGAGATCAATTTAACTGATGGCTCCTTTCTTGGAATGATGTTGCACCGAACATTTGAACTGCAAACAGCTTTGTTTCTGAAGCAGAGCTGCGGACAGCCCGCGCAGTGCACACAGGCACAGCTACTGCAAGGAAGGCTTTGCATCCTGCACGATGCAGTCACGGATGCTTGCACGAAGTGCTCGGCTGAGGTAAACCGTCACGGTCCTACTTGCTTCAGGGATGTTATTGCACTTTTCAGTGGCTGTTTGACCTCTCCAGGGCTGCCAGTGGAAGGATGGAAGGGCATGGGGTTTGAGAGACAAATGGTGGATGGTCATGGTGGAGTGATGTGCTGGGAATTGCCCCAGATGGTGCAGTCTGGGCTGCTGGTTCATGTGTTTGCCTCCAAGCACAGGCAGCAGTAGCTGTTAGCACTGACAGACAGTCCTGCACCACCTGATAACTGGTCCTGGTTTTCATTCAAAGGCCGTTTTTAAAAGCCTGACTCAGGTGACATTTCATTTCACCCCTGCACCTTGATTACCCTCAGAAGGTGATGGCAGTAAGAGGTGTGACAACCATAATCTGCTAGCCAGGATGTATGTGGCCACCACCAAAACAATGGCAAAGAGACTGGGCAGCTGCCAAGTGGTCCCGAGTGATGTGGTAGAGTGTGTGACCTTTGCTGTTAATGCAAATGGGTGACAGTAGGGTTAAAGCCTTTACTGGGAGCTTTCCTGCTAAATCTGCACCTGCCTGCTTGCACATATCTACACAGTAGATTGAGTGCCTGGGCCATATAAATAAACTGCTTCCTGGCAGGTCATTCGAGATGGTGTAGGATGGTATGTTTTTCTATCATTCCTTCCCCATATCTCCGTACTGGAGATATGAGCTGATCTAATCACTAAAGATAAGCAACATCAGGTCTGGTCAGTATGGAGATGAGAGACCTCCAAGAAAAACACAGGTGCTCCAGGAAATGCCACTGCTGAGCCAGCGCCGCAGACAACGCTGCGCGGGGCTTCTGGAGCATGGCTGCAGCGGCAGCAACCCCCCCGGAGAGCCATAAATCCCCGGCACTTCTCATGGGAATGGGGTGTTCTAACTGTACGTGTGTGCTGTCATGTTGTAATTCCTGCATGAGAGAGAGCTCCCGCTCTGTGCTGCTTCTCGTACAACTCATGTTCTTCTAATGCAACAACTGCGACTACAACGAGCATTCCTGGAGCCCTTCACTGTGGCTGCGGGGGGGTTTTAAGGGGCACGAGTGTCTCACACCAGCCACATCATGAGTGATTCTTTGACTACCTAAAATATGTTGTTCCTTGTGGCTCGGTTTCCCCCTGCAAAAGGTGCACACTGTGCCTGGTGCAAACCAGCTGCCCTGCTCCACCCTCAAGATGGGCAAATGTCAGCACCGAATTTGTATTTCTGCAGAATGAAAGATGATAGGAGTTTATGATTACCTCTGGAAATGATGTTGCAATATTCATCAGTCACCACTAGCAACTGACTCTGGATTTATTCTCCTGTCTTGTTTTGGGAGGAATGGATGGCAAAGCAGTACTTCAGAGATGAAGTCAGACTTCATCTGTAAACCACTGTTTTTTCATAGTGTTTGGTGGTTGGTTTGGGGGTTTGGGTTTTTGTTGCTGTTTTTTGGGTTGTTTGAGGTTTTTTTTTGTTTTGGTTTGATTTTTTGTTGGTTGGGTTTTTTGGGGTTTTGGGGGTTTTTTGTGTGGTTTTTTTTTTTTCTGCTGGCAATTTAACTGGTAGACAAGTATCTGACCTTACTGGAAGTTTTAGGCAACTTTAGTGTTTTGAAGTCTTGCTTGTTTGCTAAAGAAAACTTGAATGTTGCAATTTTACCAATTCTGAGAATACAACCTTCTGTGAATTAACATTTCACAGAAGCTGTAATTATGTGTTTTGGAGGAGGAAAAGGTAGGAGGGAAAAAAAGAAGTGATGAAGATATTCAAAGAAATCTTGGAATTGTCTGTAGTCCTCACCAGATGCATGAGAATGACGAGTGTACACGATTTCTAATAACGGAGCTGTGACAGTTGATTTATCTACACAGAAAAAATAAAGCTTTACTATGCCACAAGGTAAACTGAACAGCAGCCCAGTTTATAGTTTAAATGGCTTGGGAGCTTCCAGAAAAATCTTTTGCATCAAACCTTTACTACTATTGCCACCATGTGGTGAAATCCGACAAAAGGCTCCTTTAGCTGCCACAAAATGTGTTTATTATGATTTGTCTCATGTCAACTGTATTCGGAGAGATTTAGAGACTACTATATTTTTAATAATGACAGGAATTACAATTTTTATTTTACCTTCTCAGAGAAAGCCTTCCATCAGATGCAGCAAGCTCATCCATGTTTTAAGTCACAGCATCTGTATTAAAGTTACTCAAAAGCAGTTGGCATGTTCAGCTGGATCCATGGGGCAAGTGACCATAAAACTTTCCTGTGACATTCCCAGCCGTGTCCTGAGTGTCTCAGGCTGTTGGTAATCCCGCACTAACCAGCAGTGTCATGAGTACTGCAGTAAAAAAAAATGTGTTTCCATCCAGGACAACTCCCCTAACCTAGTTTTCCCAAAGACACAGATGGACACAGCAAGCAGCCTGTCCCTCTGCTAACCCCCTGGCACCCATCGTGAGGACTCATAACCAGGCTGGAGAGTTTCAGCTGATGCAGTAACCTCCATCACAAGCTGTGTTGTGTTGCTTGGATCAAAAGACATTGGATGAAATGCAACCCGATGGGACTGACACTGCAGGGCAGTTCTAGTAGCTGTCTGCAGAACCACTTTGCTTCACCTTAAAGTATGTCTAATAGAGATTTTTCAGAGAGAAGAGCAGCCAGATGCCTTACTACTAATGCAAACCTACAGGACATTTTTTTTTAAGGTCACAAAGCCTGTATTTTGGTTATTTCAGCAATTTGCCTAATATTTTAACCAGGGGGTTAGGGCATCCTCCTACAGTACATGTCCCAGTTGGTCTACCATGCCCATTTCTCCTCGTCTGGTTCCTCCTCTGCTATGAAGCGCACCTGAGGAGATAAGCAGTTACCAAGCACTTGGTCCAATCCCCATGACATTTTCCTTCCAGTTAATCCTGGCCTCTGTCCTGACTTTTTTTTCCTTAATCATTTAAACCAACCTGGTTTCAAACATTTAAACTGGTGTACCAGTTTTACCTTTATCTCTTTGTGTGGCCGAGGGCCTGTTCTGAGAGCAAAGATAAGAGCAGGGACTGTGGCCACTGTCTGTATTTTCCTGTGCTATGTGTTAGGTCTGAGAATACAACTACCATCTAACATGCCTGACACCCCTATCCCTACAGGTGGTCTAATGCATCTACTGTTTGCCTCATTCATGAGGCAGATGTACTGAAGTCTGTTTCCAGTACAGGCCCTGTTTAATGGTTCCTTAGGGTTTTTTGGGTGGGAACTCAGTTCATCCCAGTTTAGTGTTGACGGTTAGTTACCCTACATCCCACGTCACAGTCCACTTATAAAAATGAGCACTTACAGCACCATTCAGCTGACCGGACTGAGAAAGCTGCATCAACAGATACAAGTCATGCTTTGACAGCAATATCTTGACTTCATCTTACTTACTTACAGGAAAGCCAAAGGGCAATCTTGTATGTAGACACCATATATATACATATATATACATGCAGTCCATTGCAATGAGTCCCATCTTTAGTCAGCCTTGTCCTCCCCTCCTTTGTGAGGGGCATCACTGGAAATCTTCGCTGCTTCAACTTTGGCTTAACTCAGACCAGACCATGCTGAAGCTGTCTGTTCTTCTCTTGAACAAAGAGCTCCTCCAGGCATCCGCCACGGATGTCTCCTGGGCTGCCATGTTCCTGCCTGCCGTGGGAACAGCCTGTCCCCCTCGCTGCCAGACAGTGACTACCCTCCTCCCTCTTCAAAAGTTCAACACGGGGGAGAGGAGCCCCAGGTTGATGGACATAGGGCATGAAGGACCTGTGGTGGTTCTGAGACCAAACTGGGAAAAAAACAAGCCAGGCTGGGGAAGAAGTTGGTTGAAGTGAAAGACACTTGTGGAAATTTTTGAATGAAATGAAGTAAAATACCCCCTCCCCAACTTTTCAATTTGGTTAACCAGGCATGTTTTTGTTTGACTGAAAACACATTATTGTCTTTAATTTTCAGGCTGTTTATCCTTCTCAAGGCTTGTGAAGTGATTTTTATGAAAAGAAAAGCACTGTTTGCACAATAAGTAGTCAAAGAGTTTAACTTTGGGAAGCATCAAAATATGAACTACAAAAGTTTTCAGAATAAAACGTTTCATATAGGAAACATTGAAAAAATCTTTTAAAATTAGTCAAAATTTTTCCCTCACCTTCATTCCTTTTCTTTTTTTGACTAGATAGATTTCAGAACAGTTTTTGTGCTATATTTTTACTTTTTACTCATTGAAAAAAAAAGTTATGGACTTCCTTGGAAAATGCCCAGATTGGGTTTGTCTAAACCCATTAGACATCGGTGTTCTAGGTTATAACTTCTGTCATAGGTGCAAAAGAGCAAAAGGGTAGGCTAGGGGGAAAATAAAACCTCTCTACTATCCTGCATTTACCGTTTATTGATAATGTGCTATCATCTATGCACCCCTGCTACTGTAACAACCTTTTTCTGTGCTGGCTTATTCATCCATTTTAGTGTTGATGATGGTTTCTCAGCCACAGCAGGTGTCTCACCCACATCCTAACACACAGCCATTTGGCCAAAAAGTTGCTTTGCTGCCCTCACCTTCCCCTTGTCTGATGACTCCAGTGGTGCCTTTTTTTTATGACTCATGTTACTGCTTCTTCCAACCAGCAGTTGTGCTTCTGCACAGATGAGCTCCCCACCCCCAAAGCTTGGGGTGGGGATTGCATGTTTTTCCTTTTATTTTATCACATGTATCCATGGAACCCTCACTTACAACAACCACAAAACCCATCAATTTACTGAGAAAGCCTGCCACAAGTCTCCTCAAAAGATAATAGGGCTTTAATCACAGCAAGACTCACCCTTTTGAACTGTGCTCTTGAGCAAAAAAGTACATGAGGCAAACACAGTCTTTGGCACATCTCCATGGAAAAACTTCAGACTGCTTCACGGCTTGGCCTCCTGAGCGCGAGTCTGAGCTCTCGTTCTGTCAGTCTGATGGGATTTTTACTACAAGGTTTTTTTTTTGGTTGCTCTGTTGTTGGGAGAGAGGGAATCTCTAGTTGCCAGATACCAAACTGTGTATGATCTTATTGAGCAGTCAATGAAAAAACGTATTTCCCTTTCTGTACATGGTAATGAGAGAGCTGTTGCTTTCTCCAGGCTTTAGTCTTCTTCAGGCTGGATTTTAGGTAGGTTGCAATGACAGTCATTGAGGTTCATGATGGAAACACAGATCCAGAATCTCAGTTAGAAAAACGTTCCTTGCAATTAATGCCAGCTTTATCGCAGGATCTCAGAAGCACTGATCAGGCTAAAGATACTGTTCTCAGCAAGGAAAGCTGCTAGTAGTGAATTTAGCAGCTATCCCAGCTGAAACAACATCAGGACTTTCTTTTTCCTCTTTATGAGCTGAATTTCAACAGTGTGATTCCAGCATCTTCCCTTCCAGTGTAACTCACTCTGTTTTTTCTGCAAATATCTGTACATATTAATATTAGGGACAAAAAGTATGTGAAACTAACATTAAGAGTTCAATGCCAGTAATAAAATAAAATAAAAAAAAATCAGCATTGAAATGATTACTTGACTTTAAACTCACTGTTTGTTTCTGGCAGGGTGCCAAAGCATATGATTACCAGGGTCATGCACTTTGATGAAGTTCCCTGGCACAGTGGGAGAGTTAAAATAATGCATCGTAGTTTCTTTTGCTGTGGGGTAATATTACAAACATTGTTTATTTGGTATCTCTCCTGCCTCCAGCAATCCCCACTTCAGACTAGGAAGGAATCAGCTCTCATGAGGTAAACAGGGTCAGAGCTGGTGAGGTGTTGGGATGTGAACTGGGTGAATGTTTGTGGCCAAATATTTTATTAGCAAAAAAGAAAAAAATGTGGATGTGAGTCCCTCTAACAGACTTGTAAATTAAATCAAATTTCTCAGGTGCTTCAGCCAAGAGAAGATGATAGCAAACAGTAAATCAAAATAATAATTCATAATGCTCTAATCTTTGCAACATTCTCAAGATGGAGCTTTGCTTTGCTTTGATTCCAACATTTTTGTTGGAACTTTTGTTTAGAGATGGAGCTAAACATGCTTGTGCTTCAGGGAAAGAGGAATAACGGAAATTAAGTATTTCATGGTTGATTTTTGCTTGGAATGTTTTGTCTGAGTGAAATTTAAGATTTTTTTTTTTTTTTCAGTTCCAGACTGCTAAAAAACCAAGTGGATTGCAGGGCTGGTCAAAAACTGAAGTCCCTTCCCACCACTTTGTATGGCAGTCTTGCTGCCCAGTTGGAAGAGTCCTGGAGGTCTGGTGGGTGGGTGCTTTCCTTTAGATAGCGTTGATTCAGTGCTTTGGGAACTCACTCCCTGATACCTGCTGTTCAAAGCTGAAAATGAAGTGCTCTTTGCTAGTAGATATTCATCCCCTGGTACTTTCTGAGAAGGCACATTTGCTAACCAGTGCGTAGGGGCTACACAACATTTCTCCAGTATCCTGCTTGGCTGTGGCATCTTTGGATCTCAATGCCAATTTCATTGTATGTGATGTATAAAAAGCCCTGGCTCCTGGAGCTGAGGCATCATGTGACAACTTCAGCTTTTATTATAAGAATATCATGTTCAACCCTCTGGATTTATGAGGGACAAAACTTGCTCAGTATGTCCCAAGTCACCCCTCATCCTCAAAAGCTGGATGGTAAGTGGAAAAAACCCAAAACATGGAGATGTTGACCTGGGGGGGGGGTGAGCAAAATTGCAGGTATTTTAACCCCTTTTTGGGTTTGATTCTTAAAGTGTTGGATTCTGTAAGGCAGTTAATGCTCCATCCTTCCCCTGGCTATTCCCTGAATGTTGCCACTACACCTCAGGAGATACTGGTTTCTTGCTTGGAAGCAACTGCCTTTGTTGAAAGGTGCTAGAGTGTACCTTAACATGGTTAATTTATACTTGTTATTGTCTGTCATGGTAACTGTATATAGAGTTGATTAAAGTTCTTGGTTAGGAAGGCTGAATTCATCCAAGCAGTTCTTGGCTGCTCTACATTAAAGTGAGGCCAATATTTATGGAAAACAGAGTATGGCAGAAAGCTTGGAGTTTTGTGGTTACTACAGAATGTCCCCATTGTTTTCTTTTCTGTTGTGCTACCCTCACTGCTCGCCTTCAATGGCCAGGTTTACTTTTGTTTCTTGACAGAATGGCTTGCCAAACCCATTGTTTTCTGATTAATATCACAGTCTGACAGCACTTTGGATGGCTAAATGGAAGAGATCTTCTCTCTGCTTCTGAAAAAGAAAATGGCCCTGTAATCCATGCGCTGATCTCTTTTAGGTGAATGGTGCTGCAGAACAGCTGGCTTTGCATATAGGCAGAATGAAAACCAAGAACCTGGGAGTGGTAAGGAGCTTTCAGCCTCTTCAAGGGAAAAAGATATCACCCTTAAACCTAGATATTTCCTGTCTGGAGCACTGTTTTTCTTTGCATTTTGCCTTGCAGTGCTGTGGAGGAGCTGGAGACAGTGGTGTCACAGATCTGTGAGGATCATGGAGGACATGCCTGTGAGGACCCCTCACTCTGTGGGGGCTTGAGGTAGGGGCTGCGGCTTCTGTCACATCTCCATGTGTGAGTAAAGGACATGATGGATGTCCTAAGTGGCCTTCTCTGGAGATAATTTACTTTGAGGACCACGGTGGGGTTTGCCCAGTTTCTGTTCATACGTGGTTGGGATTTACTGCAGGCTCAGGGGAGCGGTCGGGTGTGTGCACATCCATCACACATAGCATGCCAACGGCGGTGTCCCCTTCCTCTAACCTGCTCCCACCATTTGGCCCCTGCTCTGGCACCAAACCCAAATCCCTTCCTGCCCCACAGAACCCACCAGGCTGACTCAAATCAGCAAATGCAAACCAGCAATGCGGAGTGACCCTGAGAGCCCAAACTGGGGGCCCTGCTTTTAATCAGAGGATTAGTCTGAAGGAGGAGGAGAGATCCTTGCAGCTCTCCTAATTTTAACCATAGTGAGAGCCTAATTAATGAAACATTTAACTTGTCTGGGACATGGGCTTGGTGGGGGGAGAGATACCCCAGGCCAATCAGCACTGATATATTCTGTTTCTCCTGCACTGAGGCAGAGCATTTCTAAGTGATGTGTGTGTGATTGCTTCCAGATTTACGATTACTTCCATCCTTTTAATGCTGGATTAAAAAAAAAAAAAACCAAACTCCAAAGAAGTTGGTTTGGCATAATCTAATTTTCTCATGTGAAACAGTTTGTAGACCAGATGACCCCAAACAATGGGAGAGTTTGTCTCAGCCTGATTGTTCTTGCTGCAGGCAACCTTCCTCTCTGCTGCCCTCCTGTAACCAAATGTGACAACTGTCCCTTATTTATACTTGTCAGCTCTGGCCGGGAACCTCAGCACTGCCTTAACCAGGTTACAGTGCTGGCAAGTGATGAGCATATTACACCAGATGAGACTGGATGTGTCTCCTGCCAAGGAAAGGACCAAAACCAGACTGAGTCAGAACTTTTTCCCCACTAAATAGCACATTTTGGAAATTCTCTGTGAGGTGAGCCAGGGGTTAAGGGACGTGACCTTGGATTGGTTAAGATACAGATGAACTCAAGAGCTTTTAAAACCCATCTAACTGAACTGAATCTTTAATACTGCCTTCAGATAGCTTTGCTTAGATGGAAAACAGTGCTTCACCCAAGGAATTGCTGAAAGGGTTCTATGTGGACTTCTTGGCTGGCAAGGAAAGAAAGGTCTTCAGTGCTTTAGGCTTGCATCGGGAAAAGGAGCCTGAAGTGTGGAAAGGCTCCAGTGAGATCTGCTCACATCAAAGACAATCTCCTCTGCCAAGATGGGACCCTATTAGTGTATGGTACTTAGTTTAAAAGGGTAACAAAAACATTTTTAAGGCTAAAGAACTGAGTACCTGCCCTGCCCACACCTTTTAATTTGTTCCACATATTTATTGTGTGTTCCTTGGTTGTCATGCAATAGTTCTGAGCTCTAAAGCTGGGCAAGGGACCCTGCTCCCTTCACTAAGTTTGGACATGGAGAAAGGAATTGGACCTCAGTGTTGTGGTGCCTTTTCATATCTGGTCTGGCTTTGGCCTTTGGTGTCATCAGCAGTGGAGGGGAAACAGTAGCTGAGAGAAAAGAATTAGCAAATAGAAAAAAAAAACCAAAAAACCCCAAGTGGTTCTTAATTCCTAATGAATAATTTAGATTCAGTTCAACTTTTCTGTGATCAGGGTATAAAAGAGAAACAGGGAATTAGGGGTGCTCCCATTCCTAGCCTGTGTCTGTGTGTTCTGCTCTCTTTCCTTTGTGGGGTTTTGTGGTCTTTTGATTTGCTCATTGATTTCTTTAATATAGAAAATTATTCAGCTAGACAGAGGAATGCATGGCTTGTTCTAAAGGGAAAATGTTTTGGATATTTGTATCCAGGCATCCCAAGATGACAGCAGGCAGGACAAAACCTAATGTTACTTTTATCTTCACACACCACTGATGCTGGCATTGCCACAGCATATAAAACTTTGGATGGGGAGCTCTGCACATAATTAAATGGGGTCACACCAGAGCAGGTTCAGCAAAGTAGATGATATCACTCTTGGTGTCTAGCATGAAACTGATAGGAGGACTAGTTCATGGATGACTACGTAGTTTGTTGTATACCTTTTTCTTTGCAAGTGACCAAATGTAAGCAGTGTATAGAGTACAGATCCTTACAGGAGGACTCTATGCTTTCTAGTTCTGAGCTGGCAAATCCAAGGGTTTGAATCAGAGCCAGAGAAATTAAGGGGAAAAATTTTCCAAAATTAAAAAAAAAAATAAAAGCAAACCAAAGAAAAACTCCAGTGACATTTAACTTGTAAAATCTCACTGAAGCATTGTAGTGATCAAAGTTTTCATCTGAGAAGATCCATGGGTGAAGATGGAGCAGGAAGGAATTTTTCATCACCTTGAGCTGACTGCTATGACAGTCTAATAACACCCACCTGCAACCGATCAAACTCATCACCATGGGGTAGAGATGCAGCTCAGTTTCCAGCAGGGCATCCTCTCCCCACCTACAAGAGGACCTCAGCCTCTGCAGACTTTCCCCTGTTTGTGTGATCCTTGCCATTTACCCTTGCCCACGGGACAAGAACATGGCCATGATAAATGGTAACAGAGCTGTCCTCTCTATTTCATCTGTGTGACAGTTGGACTGTAGGAAGAATTCCCAAAAGTTAGTGGTTTCATAGGTCCCTCTCCATTCAACACTCTTTATTATTCATGTCCTTGAGATTTACCCTATCCACACATTTTTTTGTGTTTGTCTTTGTAGTTTATTTTGCAGTCCTTCCAATTAACGTATGAGTGAATGACATTGTGAATATTAATATGCTTTTCATTTATTTCCAGAGACAATAGCCATGTGAATCAGCAGGGCTCCATTAATCTATGCTGAAGATTTCAGAGTTGTTGAAGCTAGTTTAAAAATCATGGGAACTACTGGCTGTGGTGTAGCTCATTATACACTCATTACGATTCCATCCTTGAAGGTGAGAAGTATTGAACATTTGATTAGAGCGCTGTATATAAATAGGGCAAATGGAGATGAAAAAATTTGTGAATTGCAATCTTATATTACGAGAAAAAGCCAATAGTAAAAGAAAACCCCAGACAGAGTGTGGACAGAGAGATGGACTTATGTTAGCATAGAGATTTGCTCTTCCCACCAAAATGTTTACCAGAATGCCTTTCCTGCGTGTGGATCTGTGGTTCATGTTTGACCACATTGCTTCAGATTACAAAGACTTTTCCCGCTTCCTTCTGAGGACAAAATGCAGAGCGATGGGAGCTGGTTGGAGGTCAGGGTGATGTTAACCTCCTTCTGGATCTTTCCTTCTTTGCCCTCTCCTGAGGACCTAATTTAGATAGCCACGGCAGACTGTCCCAGGGCTTAGTGAATGACAACACCACACAGATCTCCCACTCAGCCTGAAGAGCCACAGCACTATGGTAGAACACATCACCCTTTGTCCCCATGCTCTCTGCCTTTTCCACAGCGTTTGATCTGCCTGGGAGGGCAGAACTAGAAGGTGCAACTGAGCTTGAGGATATAGCATTTATTTGCTGCCCTTTTATCGAGGTGTATAACCTGTGCCCATCATGGCCTATGTACTGGACTGCAAAGAACAGCAGGAGTTGCAGAGAGGGATTCATATGTGTCCTGGAATTTCCCTCCTAAAATTTCATATATAGGCCAAGATCTGTTGGAGGTAAGTGAAACATTACTGAAAAGTCTCATTACATTCACGAGATATTTGTAAGAAAGTATGAAAACTAGCTAAGAAGTGTGTTTTCTCTAATTGTAATGTGTGTGCACAGAGACAGACAATAAAATCTCCTTTTTAATGTTGATCAGGCAGTGGTTCAGAGCTTAAAGCCGTAAAGAGTTAACTGGTATATCCATATGGAAAGGTGCTGCCCAGCTCACATCCATTGCTGAAATACTTGGCTGCCATTGCTGACCTTCAAAGAGTCCTGTTGCTGCAAAATTAAGAACTTTTGGGGTGTTTTTAAATTGACTGAGTCTTCTGTCCTTGCACATCTTAATCTTACTAAAAGCATTCTGGATACCTGTTTGGATCAATCGCCTTTCAGGAACTGGGGGGAAACCCACTCTTGGCTCTGCTAAATTAAGCAGAAGAAAATGATTGTGATCTATCCGACTGCCTTTAAAATACTCTTCACACAGACCTCTTGCAGTGATTGCCCTGTTAAACTGTATCATTTGTGATTCTCTAAGAAAGAAATATGACGTAAAGATTGAGCCAGAGACTCTGCAGTGTTTGGAAGCACAGAGTACTCCCAGCTTTGGCAGACGTCGGCACCCTGCCCACTCCAGTGACAGCTAGTGAAAAAGCTCCGTACCTTCCATTTTCGGCGAATAGAGACCTGGGAGTGATGCTCCCGTTCTTGAGGACTTTTATTTGCAATTTTCTTGGATAGATAAAGCTGGAAAGGTTCGTTTTATTTGTTTATATTCTGAGGTCTGGTGACCTGATTCTCATTTGCACCAAGTGAAGAAATCCCTGGCGTCACATTTCTGTCATGAAGAGTAGTGGAAAGAAATGTTTCCATGAGTGACCATAATGATTTTTTCTTTTCCTTGCCGTTTTGGCATCAGTTACTGTATTCCATTCTGATCTAATTTGTGGCATTTCCTCATATTTGTTGTTTTATATTATATATTTAAATATGATGTATCCATAATATAGAAAATACGTTCCATACTTCTGAGCACATTTACACAAAGGCTAATTCTTATGCTGTAATTTGAAAAACATGAATCAAAGACAAAATTAAAAGTAACAACTGCCTTAGACATATTTAAGGTAATGGCATACTTTCAGGAAAAAAACCCCAGTGTATTCATATCCATACCCTGGAAGAAGATCTGGATATTAATATTCACTTATTTTTAAATTGGTAATATATCATAACTTAAACACAATGAGGTAATCAATCTTCATATGGTTATATAAATAAAACAAACTACTTAATTTGTTTTAAGTTACAAAGACCCGGATTCCTAACAGGAATCGAGTGCATTTGTGAATTTATGTAACAAACATATCACTACCAACACCAAATTACATCTCAATCAATGTTAAAAGGCATCTGACATTTCCCTTTGATTTATGGATTAACCTTTACAGTTAATACAGTCTAGCATTTATTGTTTTCATCAGTTCGTGGTACGGTAGCAACCCCAGAGCTCATTGCAGGGAACTGACTAAATTAATAGCTTTTCCCACCATGATCAAGCAACTAATGAAAAAGGTCTATTTTGCACAGCTGGTGGATGCTAATATTTAAACAAAAAACCCAGACCTTTGTGAAGGACAAATGAGTCTTGGGTCCTGATTCTGCTCAGTAATGTTATTTATCTTGGGAAACCAAGGTGCACCTATTGACTGGGGTTAAACCTGTCTAAAATGTAATGTATTAAAACCAAAGGGACATGAAAGCAGTCCCAAAGTGGCAGCCAGAGGAATACATTTTATTTTGGGATCAATTTGCAGGTGGAAAATAGAAAGTTTGCATACCTCATTGTCTGTCACGTTCTCTATTTGGCATGGAAAAGATCAGGAAAAAAATTATAGGTAGTTTTGCCAAATTCTGCCCCCATTAATACTGTTCAGATGCTGAGGGATTATGTATTAGAATGACAAAGCATTAAGCAATTATCTGCATCACTTTGTGGAAATAATTCAAATACAAAAGAGCTTTCTTGAATAAAGCATAACACTGCCTTAAAATAACCCATCTAGTCCTCCAAATTGCCCTGGTTGGGTACTAATTATTTTAACAAGAAAAATACTATGCAACTTAAACTGATTTTAGTGATGAAACGTCAGTTAACTGGGGACTTTTCATTTCAAACGTCATTTTACACATATTTAATCGACATGAAATTCCCATTAACTTTTGTATTGCAAGCAAAAGGGGATTAGCACCTGGCTGAGTATAACACAGTCTGGCTTCACATAAGCCATGGAGAAGATATGACAGACTTGCCCAATTGCCACATACACTTGTCTACCACTTTGTCATGATCAGAGATACTGAGAGTAAGAGCTTTGAGAAAATTGACAGATTCGGTTACATTTGTACAACTCTTCTGAATTTACCTTATTTTTATCTTAGACACCTCGTGGTAGCAGTGAAATTTCCACTCTGTCCCGTTTGGAGAAAGGAAAAGTTCACTAAGAAAAGTCACTCTCATTGTATTTTGGCATGTCTGCTTCCTCACTCTCTTAAATATTCATTTTTCTTAAGGTTCACAGAAGGTTTCCAAGCCTTAAACGTCAGGGTTCATTATAGTTAAGCTTTTGCTTTTTTTTTTTTTTTTTTTTTTTTTTTTTTTTTTTTTTTTTTCAAAGAGACAGAAAGTCCTATGCTGCATCCTTATTATGGCTTGTAGTGGCCTCAACAGATGCTACCTTACACCTTCAGCAGTGGTTGCAGGTGGAGGATGTCTAATTACAGTGCGGTTCTATCTGTTTTATTCACACTCACAGCTAGTTTTTGCTGTGGCTTAGTCTTACATGCAAAGCCCCAGGGACTTCTGAAGGACTGAGGAGGTCAGAGCTCATTAGTAAAAGCTCTTTTATCACAAGTCACACAGGCAAGTAAAAAAAAAAACCCAAAAACTAAACACCAAACACAAACAACTTTCCCACTTCTGCTGAACTTCTCTTCTGAAACGGTTGGCCTGTCGAGAAGCCACGATCCATGACAATCCACTTTTTCTCAGCCTCTGCATAACAGATGGCCACGGATCATTACTTCAGGATGGCATCAAGACTAGGTTTGTAGCAAATGCTAAATAATGAGCTTGTTTGGGCCTGGGAAATTTCTCTGAAGGCAAAATCAAAGCTCTCTTCTTGTTGAGCCTATAAGACTGGGATATTGAATACTACTCCCCTATGAATATGGCTGGGAATATCACAAAGAGTCAAGCTGGATTCTACAGCAGATTTTGTATCCAGGGAGTATCCACTATGGAAAAATTATTTTAAGATCCTAGATGGATTCCTTGGTTTTGAACAAATATCCTGGCACTATAGAGATCCTTTGAAGAGAGCGGTTCAATAGCTCATTGCAATACCATTGTCACCAGCACTAGAGACCCCTCTTGCTATTACAGGGATTCTCTGCTTGTTTTTACTGCCAGTAGAAAGGGGGTTTTGTGGACATTTTTGGCAAGAACTGGCTGCAAAAGGCTTATACTTGCTATAACAGCACAGTATTTGCTAATGCAGGTGGCAGTGTGAATTAATACGTGATGCAAATTGAAAAATTTCTTTTGTTTAACTGGAGATGTGGGTATGGTTTGCCTCATCTTGAAAATGAAGAAAAAGAAGATTATTTTTAAAAAGTAACAACATTTCTAAGCCTTGTTACCCAATCCCAGTTCTCTTTGTATTTTTTTGTGTTTCTAAAAATTTCTGCTTCTTGGAGTCACATGAAAGTGGGAGAGTTTGGTAGTCTTTACACATTTATGTATGACTCAGTCCTCTGCAAAACTGGTCTGTGGCAACTGGTCAGTGGCAGGATGGATGAAATGTTCAAGCACTAGAGAAGATTAAACCAGACAGGAAAGGTGACAGCAAATGAAGAGAATGCAGAAGGTCAATAACATAAGCTTGCTGATATAGCATGTTTCTAACAAAATGCTTTGCAAAGGTGAACTCTATGTTCTGCCTTGCAATTGGGGATGTGGAGAAAAAAAAAAGACATAAAATGACTTGCCCCAAGGCATTGCCCATGTTGGAGACAAGATAGACCTGGATCTCTGGAGCCAGAAGGGTTTCTTTTTAGGGTATTTTACAGAAAAGGCTGAAATACAGAAGCAAACAAAAATGTTTTCTTGGTTGTAGTTTAAAAAAGAAATATAGAATTTCCTGTTATCTCAAATGAGTGCATTATAATCAGAGTATGGTTAAATCTAATAAAGGAGTCTATGTGCCACCACCAGCAATACTCCTTTTGTAATTGCCTCCAGCTATTGCTACTAGTAGTTCAGACTGCAATTTTCTTGTACCATATGTCAATATTACTGGATCACAAGCAAGGAAACAGGAAGCCTGATAATCAATTTCAGTAGCTATACAGTCATTTAGCTTGTGAGTTCGGCAGTTGGAAAAATTTTAAACCTCATCTCCAGTAATTGCAACCCAGAATTAAGATAGCAATATCAATTTCATATGTGCTGTACACATGCCCACATGTCTGTAGAGCCCGGTACACAGAAAACTCACTTGCTAATAGGAATATTTCTTACAGGAATAAATTTCACTTGGGTCTGCAGCTCAAACACAGTCTTTACTTTCCAAATGCAGCTTTTGCTGTTGTCATGGTATAAATAATTGAGATTCAGCTGGGATTAGGAGTTAAGAAAAAAGTTCCTATATATTAAGGTTTATTAATTTCTTATCTCTGAAAGTTAAGCAGCAAGCTACAGCTTTATGATGCTGTAGCACAACACCATGGTTATTCATTTTGTCTTACAAAACATCCACTAAAAGAAAACCTAAACCTCATCTCAAATAACCATCTGTCAAACAAGGAGTGTTTCAGGGGAGAGCACTTCATCGCAGAACCTTCTCTGCCAGCGAGTGTTGGTGGATAAGCACCCCCACCAAGCTCTGCTGCCTGTCCCCATCATGGGCAGGGACAGTGTGTGGACTGAACAGCATATGGGCAGCAAATGTCTCATGAGTAGATCCTACACTGTTTTCCACCATGAAAAATGTGCTACCATTTTACCCTGAGGAACTCAGACCCAAGCACAAATTATGTGGTGGTTTCCAGACTTGAAGTCGTCTGCTCCTCGCACATCTCCCCTAGCAACACTGTGTCCCTTCGGCTGTCACCTGATGGGAAGGGATGTGGGAGAGAGCAGGCTGCTGGGAGTGGGGTTTGCCTAGTGGTTCACGTGGCTTTTCCCCTCCATCCACTCCTGGGAGAGAAGCCAGGTGATACCAGGCTAAGGGATGGTCTTTGAGGTGTACATGTCCTGGGTGGCAAAGATTGTCCCAGGTGTCTTTATAAACCAACAGACAAGACCATACCTGTGGAAAATGTATTTCCCACCCCAGACACAACGTTTCCTTAAAGGCAAGGGGGAATCTTTCCTAGAAAACAGCTCCACATCTGCCATGTCAAGGTAAGTGTGCTTCGGCAGAGGATAGAGATACTTTGACATCGGTCCTTTGTGTAGCTGAGGTTGGAAATCAGGCAGGTTCCCCAAGCAGTCTGCTGCCCTGGGGGGCTGCTTGCCTTTCTGCTGTGGCCACCCCTGATTTCAGCTCTTCCCTAGCTGTTCTCCCAAGCACAGGCGAGGGCCAGCAGTGAGGAAGTGCTGGAAGAAGGATGGAATTGGGCCCCCCTCCTCTCTTCACCTGACCCTCCCATCCTGGTGTGGTGTGGGAGCAGATTGCTACTGCCTTTGGATCATTTCTTCTCTAGTTGATAAGACATCTGTCTTCTCCTACCTCAGCAATCCTGTTTGGAAGTGCATGTCCGGCTGTGTGCTTTCCACTGAGTCTAGGCTTGTCTTGGTTTCATGCACCGGGAAGCAGAAAGAGCCACGCTTCCTCTTGACTTCAGGATCAGAACCTAAACCGGATTAAAATGTTGCTGCTTGAATTTTAAAAAGTTGTTTTCCATGACATGATTGTGTGACCTACCTTTGTTTATTATAAATCTAATACCGCAAGTTACAGTTCAATGAATTCACATTTTATTTGAATTTTTTTTGTCCGAAGTAGCCTAAAGCTCTTCAAGAAACAATTGCACAAAACCATATGAGAGCTGCTAATTTATAATCTGCAGCATCACAGCACAACTAGCTTTTCATTTGGTTAAAAGGAAATGGTTACTTAGAACAACAAAGCAAACCATGTGTCTATAGTTTATATTAAAAGCCCTTGGTATTTATTAAGGATACACAATGTATCATCTTGAAAATATTTATTTTCCTGTAATTTCAACAACAGCAAAACAAAATAGAAAGTAATACAATGTCATCCCTTTGCCAAACTGTAGCGGACCTTGGGACAGTTTCCTGTTGAAAGAAAAATTGAGATCCCAAGTCTGGGTATTAGCTTAGTATAACTTGTTTATTCGAGTGTGTACAGCAGGCCCAGAACAGAGGTGCTCTCAAAGAACATACAAACAGCTTTGCACCAAGAATCTCACCCCAGATGCCAACATCTGGTTCTGCTGTGTACAGCCCTTAGGCTTTGGGGAACTTCTTCCCTATTTGGATATATTTCCCATTGAATTCAGGAAGTATTTTTTCTGGCTGAAAGACAGAACCAAAGAAACCTGTGGAAACAAGCTGCTATTTTGTCTTGAGAAGACACCAGGTAACTGCCAGAAGGTATTTAATTTTCTCTGCAGTCCACATGGCCTTTAGTCTGATTAATCTCTGGGCCTGGCAACAGGAGATAAAGTTTTGGTTTCTCGCAAAACCTGCATTCATTTCATGAGAGTCAGGATTCAACCCATGGACTCAGTCCCAGATGCTCCAATGCAGAACAGTGTTATGGGCTGATTAGTACTGAAATGCCTCCCAGGGCTCAATAATTGGTCATATAGCCCTCAGCCTAGGAAAAGCTTGAGACAGATTAATCACAAAACACAGCTCATTGCACCTGTTATTTTCCACATTCACTTTTATGGAAAGTACTGCTTCTTTTTCCCAGTCTCAGAGAGGCCATGCTGGAAGGAGAAGATGGCAGCAGAGGATGCTGGTTGCAGTCAATACTAGCACAGCATAATGCCTCGAGGCAAAGAGGGGAAGATGGGGAACAATTTTGCTGTAGGAATAAATATCTGTGGCATGAAACCTCAAAAAGGATTTTCAGCTAGAGCAGAGATCTTGCTTGGGACAGATGGCTAATGGTCAGCAGAGCCTTTGGGCTCAAGAGAAAAGTTGATTCTATCCTATTTTTTTTCCCAGACAAAGGAAAACATGACAGTTTTTCACCATCAGCAGCTATGGAAACTGCAGCTTCAGAGGGACAGTTAGATCCACATACATGGGGCTGTAAGGCCAAGTGCTAGTACTAACAAAAGGGTTTAATGACGGAGGGAAGAGAGGCATTTTTGTAGCTGTGCAAATTTCAGGAAGCCTAGTTTTTACATTAGAGCCACTGATATCACTATGAAAACTGAACAGACTTCCAAGCCTATGAAGTCTTCATCACATCTTCACCAAAGAGCTAAGAGGGAGAGGCTTTTGGGCAGAACAGTTAGTTTGTGGAATCATAGCAATGAGAAAGCTGCACTGAGCTACACATACAGGCTGGCAAGTCAAAGAGCATTTCAGTATCTTATTTCCAACCAGCTCAGAGCAAGACAAGATAGTACATGCCTAATGTAAATGCTGATGATGGAGACTGGCAGGCCAATTTTGAAGTGCAAAACTTTTTTCTGAAATACTCCAGCAGCAGAACAACAACGCCCAAAAGATGAAAGGTTGTTCCTGTTGCTGCTCACTGCCAACCCCTGCTATGAAGTGACAATGAACACACAGAGAAAGAGTCATGACAAAAAGAAATTTGGTTGGGCTTACTGCAACTTCTAGTTTTCTTCTCTGACAGTACTCTGCAAGTGCTATTTTCAGTTTCATAGTTATGGTGAGAAACATGGTGTGTTTTGATTCTTAATTTAGCCTGTTTATCCTGAGAGATTCCAGGATCTTAATTTGAAAGATAAATTCAAACCTTGTTTTTCCTTTGCAGCCCACATTCCATAACAAAAACATTGCATGTCATACTTTGTTACAGGGCTTGGAAGACCTTCATGACCATAAATTTAGGAACTTGTGGAACACAATGGACTTCAGGATGGAAACAAGCCAGTTGGCCTATCTGGTCAGGTCCATCCCTTCTGTTTGAATTAACAGCTGGATTTCACAGTGGGAGAAATCCGGCAGTTCTTTCTCAGGCAAAATTCTCACAGTTGGATTTGCCTCCAACTGTTGTAGCTAGGGTGGGAGGGAGCACAACTTACTTTGTAATTTTATGTTAGCTCTCTGGGTAAAAAAATTCCAGTGCAAGTTCCATAGGACTTGGACCTACCCTTTTCTTTAATTTAATGACCCTAAGCGCAATAAGAAAGACATTCCCAGTAAAAGAGAGACAGAGGGTATGTACTAGGTTCTTTGTGCACTGCAGTGCATATGGTACCCATGTTCTGGAGAAAGCAGTCAGAAGCTGGATGCCGAGGCAAAATAAAAAGGCAGGACCATTTGTTGCTCTGAGAATGCTATCTAGGAGATGAGTTGCTGGCACAGTTTGGCAGACTGTGTGAGGAGAGACATTGGTATAAGTTTCACATGTGCTATTTCAGTTCCAGAAGTAATTGTACCAAAGTTAATGGATTTGTAAGGATTTAAACCCACACAGCAGGGAGGAGAACATGCCCCAGAGGAGTCAGAGAGGGAAGAGGCCAGCTGGAATGAGCAGCGCAGGATTTTTGTATCTTGGATTCGGGATCTGAAGTGGTGATCACGGACAGGGATCCATGTTATACTGCTAGAGGTGATGCTTAAAGCCCTGTTTGCTTGGGGGCATGTGGGCTAGGTTCCATCTTTTGCCTCAGCTTGAGTGTGGTGGGACACTGGGGAGATGCTGCATTTGAATTACAGTACAGAGGCTTGGTACACAACCCCATAGGCCTTTGCACTGTACAATCCACAGAGTCCCAACCGGCTCTGTACTACTGGAAGATGTGTAGCAGAGTGGAAAGGACACACAAGATTTGGACCTGAATAGGTAATCGCTACCCAAAAGGAAAACCCTTTGTGACCTGAAAATGGTTCTAAAATGTTAATTCAGCTTTGAGAGAGCATGCAGATTGCTCTGAAAGGTAGCTGAGGACCAACCTGCTGCGTGGCTGAGGAAGGTTGTAGCAATCCAAGCAACAAGATGGAGCACAACAAAGCAAAGGCATGGGGAGAGCCAGCTTTCCAGCATAGTTTGACCTTCAAATGCTCTTTGAACACAGCTTCTGTTTATACGGGTCTCAACTAATAAGATCTATCTGATTGGCAGAAAAATAGGGGAACTTGGCTTTACTGACAAAGAAAAGGTTTGTTTTCGGCTATCATAATTTGCATTAACGCTCCCATAATGAGGAGGAGGTTCTGCTGAGGCAGAGGTTCCCGTAGGTGAGGTCAACCACTGGCCTGTACTGGGTGTTATCTGGCCTCTCTTCACTTGTGGTGGAATAAAAAAGTGCCTCATTCTTGCTCAAGTGCTTTGAATTTCAGTCTGAGGCAGGGCATCATCTTGCTGTGCAAAAAACACTTCTGTGACACCAATGACAAAAGCCTAAGAAATTAAATCATTAGAAGTCAAATAGCTGCAGAATTACCTGGCGTAGCTCCATCAAAATCTTTGTCTTATCATGGGAAGCCTTCCTTTAAAAGGATAAATAAATAAACCATGCCAGGGTCCCTCAGTGATGCTGAGCCTAGCTTCTCCACAGAAAGAAACCTTTCATCTTTCCTTTGCAAAGGTATTTATGATCCTAGAAGAAGGATTATTCTCCCCCTGCCTTGACCACCAGCCTGGCAGGGAGGAGTTGCTCTCCCTCACCCACCTCCTGCCTCATCCCAGGCTTGGGACAGGCAGTGTGAGCCCCCAAAGGGAAGCACATCTTCTGGGGTTAGGAAGCCCATGTCTCATTCTGGGTGTCTCTTTGCAGTCAAGAAGACCCCTCGAGATGAGGAGTTGAGCCAAACACCAATACCTTTTCTCACTTTGGCTGCTGTGCACAGCCTTACCATCCTGGTGACAGCCTTGGTGGGGTCCAGACCCCTGCCCTGCACTGCTGAGCCCTGCTTCAGTTCAGCTTTCAACCCATGTACCAATCCAGCTACGTCTGGAGTATATTCACCTGCTTCAACACAGGGCAAAGAGGGATGTTCCTGTGAGATTTTCTTTTTTTCTTTTGTTATGGCTTTATGTAAGTGGCTGGCAGGCTGTGATGGAGCTGAAAAAATATCTCTAGACTCAGAGTGCAGGGATAAAAAGAAAAAAACCTGGACTTTTTCCCCCCTTCACTGAGAAAAGGTAATTTACGTAAATTTATCCACGACCAGCATACGGCAATAGCTCACAACTTTGTTAATGGAAACCTGGTGATCCATAACACTTGTGTGGGAGACATTTGCTCGGGGGTAATACAATATTAATGTTAATATCAATGATCGATCAGTGGATTTGCAAGAAAGGCATAAAGTATTTAATTATAATTACATTGGGAATGGCTTTGTAATGGCTACGACATTTGAATAAGGTCACGTCTAGCCCTCACCCCTGTTATGTTGTTCTATATTAAATGCCATTCACTTTAAGTGCTGGAAACCTTTCTGGAGTCGTCAGAATATAATATACTGGGTAAATTGAAATATGTCCCTTCATTTTTTGAAATATGATTGATATCCTTTGCAAAACAAATGTTAACACCTATTTGTACACAAATTTCTTTGATTATATGTTAGGGAAACTCAAGTACGACAGTCTCTCCTAGCAGGCACTTTACTGTGAGCAAATGACATGGCTATTTGTGAATATTAATTCATCTTACTGAAAATGGTTTTGGATCTCTGCTGTAAATCCACTTGGGTGTATTTCTGCCTTTCCTATATGGCTTAGTAGCCATAACTGTATCTCCATTGGTCTCAGCAGCCCACTATGTTCACCTGGGTAAGGTGTATGCTTAGTAGGAACTTTTGCTGTCATTGAGTTACCTTTTGCTAACAGCATTAACAAAGAACACATAGTAAGAATCATATTTGCACATTTCAGAGCAAAAAATATATATTTCAAATATACTGCAGATGTGTACTATAACTATCAGCCTAACAGCAGCATTGCCATGTTTAAAACAATCAAGAAAAAAAATCTGCATATAACTCATCAATATATAAACGTAGGTAGGATCCTAGAGGTGCACACATACCGACCTACATGTGAGTGCATGCATACACTGACATACGAAATGAGGACGTGCTCTTCCCACATCTATTTACCACTGAACATAAATACTGAAGGAGCAAATTCTTGTCCCTCTTCAAATGAGAATCCATCTGCCCAGTGACCCTAGAGGTTTTCTTCTTTTTCTAACATCAATGTAAACAGATCAATCAGGTCTAGAGTCAAATTTTGCTTCCAGATAATCTCCCACAAAACCCATCAATTAACAGAGAATTGGAAGCTCCTATATGAAGGCAGAATTTGGTCACAAGAAATCATCCCTTCAAAGTTTTGAGGACACACAGTGGTGTAACTGACATGATTTTCCATTTTGTCTTTTCTGAAGAAGAAGCAAAGACTTTTGCATGCGATGGAAATGCCTGAAGACAGCAAGTTTTATAGTTTTCCAAAAAATGAGCATTTATTACCAATCAGTGTGAAATACTACTGATGGTAAGTTTTTAAGTATATGGCAGGAGTTTCAGCATCATGACAACACACATCATGCATTTTTACAACATGTAAGTGCAGTGATATTGCTCCCTTTCTCAATAACAATATATAAGAATATATAGTATAAATGTACAGTATATATTAGACACAATGTAAAATAACTTAGTGAAATGTCAAAGCTTCTGCATAAAAATTCAAGTCATGCCTGAGCATACCTCTAGCACAATTTTGCTTAATCTTATCTCATATACCTTCATTTACCTTCAGTTCATGTTGCAAAGATAATTTTATATCTCTGTATATAATTGCTTAAAAACCACCAGAAGAATCCTTGACTTTTTTCTATTCTCTGCAGTAAGTGAAGACTGTAGTAGCCAAGCCAAACCCAAGATTTTGTGGAGTCTTTCCTAATGCTGCTGTTAGGTACTGGGAAGCAATTCATTGTGAACAAGTTGTATAAAAGCAAGTTCTTAAATGCTTGTTACAGTTCATCATTGTCCATCAGGTTCTGTCCTGAAATACCCCACCGTATGTAAATGGTAATTAAATGTCTTTCTTCAGAAACGGAGCTCATGATCTAACATTGCTATCTGTAAATTATAAATCTCACCAGCTTTGCTGAAATCGTATCAAGTACCACTTTGGTAATTGCTTCCAAGAAGGATCAATAAAAATCTATTTAATAGGAATGTACAACTTGTCTCAAAGCAGGTAGGTGGAATTCTGGCTTTGGTCAACACTAGATACAGCTTCTTGCGAAGCCAGGTCTCCCTTCACACTTGCTAAATGAAATAAATTCAAGGACTTTCCTGCAGCATGTCAGGAAGCTTTCTGATAGTACAAGGGGGAGGGTTGATTTTTTTAAACCAAGGCATTAAGAGGCCCTATGCCTCTTTCACATTACCCATCAAAGTCAACCAGGGTTCAACAGCCTTGCAATTAGCTTTCTTGGAATTATTTTAAATACAACTTCACTTCAACAGTTTAAACAACTCTGCCCTGAATATCAACAAAAATATACTTTAAACACTTATTAATAACTACATTTTCTAATTAAGGATGAATTAAAGCTGCACAACAGTTTGAAACATGATGTTAAAATAAAAACCAAGGGAAATCAGAGTGATTTTCTGTGATTCCTTTTAAGAAAACAAAGCCCCCACCCTTACATTCTCAGCCAGTGTAAGTCAACAGAATTACACTGGTTTAGATCAGCTTAAGTTCTGACCTATATACTTCAGTGGAATTAATCCCAATTTCCACCAGTGAAAGTAAAATCAAATTCACTTTGTCTTTAATAAAGCAATGGGTGATAAGCAAGTCTCTTTTCTGTTGGATTCTGCTTGAGAAGGGAAATTCTTTGTGGTGTTAAATGATGTCTGAGACAGTTTAGAAAACAAAGCTAGAATTTCATGAATATCAGCATAGTGAAAACTGATATCGGTAACTGTTATTTATGCTTTAATCTTAGTAAAGTTCTTTGGGTACAGACAGAGTGTCAGCTGGTGAATTGGTAACCCTTTCAGAGTACTGCTCAGGAAGCAATCGAGGAGAGAGGAGACTGGTTTTCAGTGACATGAGGCTGCTGAATACACTGTAACTCAGACTTCGTTACCACGAATAAATAACATCACATTGTCCAGAACTGAAGATTAATTTGCTGGGCCTCCAGTAGATGATATGTATTGTCTTGCATATTATATTGAGATCTCAGGACAGGCAAAGGGTCGGGGGCTGAAAGGATGTAATCGATGCTGAATTTAATTTCGGAATCCGATTTTGCTAAGGAGGAATTGGTTAGGCTCTGCCTGTTGGTCATGCTGTTTGGAACAAACCCACGAGGCTCCAGTAGTCTTGGGCCCGATTCAATTCTTTCATGTTTACTTTCAGAAGAGGAAATGTTGTTTAACGCAGAGTCCATAGAAGACATATCAGGGGATGGAGGACTTTTCCCTCTGCTTGGTCTCTGCTCCTTATGTTCCCTTTTCACGTTCCTCCTCCTCCGTCTTCTCCTGTAATTCCCATTTTCAAAAAGATCCAGCATGGATTCGCAACCCGTCGCAAAGCTCCAATAGTTTCCTTTCCCCTTCTCATTCCCTTCTGTTCTGGGAACCTGTATTTATTTAAAGGCAGTTCAGTATTTGTATGTGTTACAGATGCTGCTGCTTAACATCTGCATTCATTTACATTCAAGAATGGTGTAAACACACATGACAAGACTTTAAAGCCTATTCTTTCATTATATGAATAGGATGTAAACTTCATTCTCTTCAATTTGTTACCTATTAGCACGCATCAGACGAGGATATACTCTTTATCTCTATAATTGACAACTCAAAAGAGATTTTAAGTGATTCGCAGCTCAGCTGTTTGCTTCCTTTCTTTCCCAGTGATGAGATTATTCCTGCATATATTTTTTTTGTCATGCACAGTGTGAATGTAAATATACAGTTACTGATCTTACCTTTACAAAACAACTGTTAAGCGACAAGTTATGTCGGATGGAGTTCTGCCAGGCTCTTTGATTTGATCTGTAGTAAGGAAATTTCTTCATTATAAAGTCATAAATGCCAGAGAGGGTGACTTTATTTGAAGGACTTTGCTGGATGGCCATTGCAATTAAGGCAATGTAGCTGAAAAAAGGAAAACTTGCTGTTACACCACTGCCTGACTCACACACTCAGTTTTTAGGACCACATGAGTACCTGTGTACTTATATCCTTCTCCCAAAAGTTCTCCTGGTGGATCTGTGTCCTGACCCGAAGTGTCCCAGGGACAAACCCCGAGCGTGGTGGCTGCCTCTCTGCCCTGAGCCCCTGGGGTGATGTGCAGGGGTTATTTCCAGGCAACTGAGTCTCGACCAGGCTGTTTGCCCTGGCACTCTGCGCAGAGTGCTTAGGTACAGGAGGATTACAGAAAGATCACCCACCTCTCAAACCCCATCAAAAAAAGTTTCCCTGTGCTGGAGGGCTGCAGTGAGACAGACCAGGCTCAGAGACACTGTCACTGGAGACCTCGCCTGCTCGTGGGAAGGACCTTAGGTGCCCCTCTGAACATCTACAGCGCGCATCGTCCCACCGCACCGGGGATTATCTGCACCGATTCAGCTACTGGAATGCTGCACATTTCATTCCCTTCTCCCAGGGCTCCTGGAGGTCGGAGGAGACCATCTGAGATCTGGTGGCTTAACGGCATGCCAGAGTTGCTGTGACCCCGCACGGTAGGAAACAAATCACGAACACTTCAAACGTGGACGGGGGGGGGGAAATCTGCCTGCTGTGGTGACTACGCCGGGGCCAGACCCACTGTGCATACCTGGGGAGAGGTCCCACACTCCCCTGAGAGCTGTGATCCCACCATCCCAGAGCTCAGAAACCTCCCCAGAGATGGGGGGACTTGACAAAACTTCATCTTACCTGTACGCTGGTCTGGTGAATTTTTTCTCTTCATCAGAACTACAGGTAGGGTAATCATCCCCATCATAATTAAAGCAGTTATAGGGGTACTGCGTGTTGTCAAACATCGTCCTGCTCCTTGCTCAGCTCCTGTGGAGTGAGAGAGATGGAGTGATGTTTCTCAGAGCTTGGACTCCCTCCTCCCTTCTTCCCTCCCCTCTGTCTGTCTCGTTCCCTCTCTCCCCCCTCCTCACGCTCCCTCTCCTCTGTGCACACATACTCTCCGTGATGGGGTGGGGATTGTTTTTGCAATTCTCGCGTCCCAGACAGCCCGTCTGTTAGGTTATTATTTTTCGGGGGGGGTTGGTGTGCAGACAGTT
>NW_020799118.1:8835773-8861284 GCF_003259725.1 Athene cunicularia | reverse complement strand
GGGGGTGTTATTGTTGTTACTGCTGTTGCCTCCAATGGGGTGGCAGAGCCAGGCGGCTGATGACTGATGGAGCTGGTGAATTGGGGGTGAACCTTTGAACCGGGGTGTGCACCACCGGTAGCTCCGCTCAGCTCGCTGGGTGGTCTGGGCTGGAGAGGGGCCAGCGCTCCCCCCGCCACATCCACAACGTGACAAAAGCAAACAGCATGATGTTAATAAATCATGCTTCAAGGTCTCTACTTGGAAATTAAACTTTGAGAACAGAGTGCAGCTCCCCCCAGCCCCCAGTCCTCCCCCTTTGTATTTTTCTCTCCCCAGTGAAGCGGGGTGGCTTGCTTATTTATTTATTTTTAGAAACCCGACGTACAGTAAACAGACGTTCCAGGCAGTAACGCACGCTTGTCCTGATCTGCAATCTATAATACAGTATAATAGACATAAATTATATTTCCATGACTAAAGGAAAATGTGTATGTTCAAAGAAAGTAGAACAGAGGGATATGAGGGACTACTGTCAAGCAGGAAAGTAAAAGGAAAATAGCTGTAGGCAGGAGAGCTGCCTGTGTGGGCTTTGATCTGAAGGATGAATTAGACTAATAGCCCTGTGTGTTGGCATCCAATACTGTAACAATTTAATAGTTTTTCAATGCTTTGGAGTGTTTTCCAACAAGTGATGTAAACCAAAGGCATCGTGCACCATTTCAGGGGGGGACTAAAAAGGTGTATGCCACATGATAATTAAATTATTTGAAGACAGCTCTGTCCCAGGAACTAGCCCCAGGAGGAAATGGGATTGGAAAAGAAAAAGCAAATTGGTGTGCAGACAGTTATCTGGAAGGAAATATAAAAGTAGAACCACTAGCAATGCAACTTTTGTTTTCTATAGCATCTTTCATACAAAGTATGTCCTCAAACCCTTTTTGGAATTAAAGGATACAATTAGGGGAAAATTCATCTGAGTGATAAAGAGCCCTTTAAAATGATGCTTAAGTGACTCCTAGAGTTCTGACAAAGATGGACATAAGAACGATTTTTCTGTGGAATATAACAACACACTATAGCAGGGAGTAGGGGGAAATACATGGCATGAAAAAATGTTTTCTTGGGAAGTTGAAGACAGAGCAGATGATACCCAAAATAAAATATTATCTCCACTCTAAAATACATCAATAGGCATATGCATGAGGCACCCACTGCAGACAAGGACTTAATACAAAGGGTCAGCTACTGCTGCCTAAGGCTTTTACAGGGCTTTAATATTGAGCAAGACAGAGCCGATTCAGTGGTGGAGAATGAAATATATAATGTCTGATTTTCATTCATACTCTGTCCAGCTGGACTGAGAAGGTTTAAAGTAAAGAAGAAGCAGGGCCACAGACTTGGGGAGATTTTCCTTCACTAAAACCCATGATCTTTGAGACAAGTAAATGTCCACTTTGATTTTTAGCAGTGGTTCTTCCCTTTGGAGGTGTTTTACCTAACTGAAATTACAGTAATTCAGTCTTGTTTCTGATTTATAACAATTTTTAAAAAGCAGAACTGGTTGAGTCTGATTTTATACAACCTGTTAGTGCCCTCTTTTTAGTTCTTCATATTCTGTTCATGAAAACTGACTTGCTAAGAAAGTCACACAATACACTTGGACCAAAATCCTCACATGTTTACTGACAGGATATAATAGGTGAAGTTTTCTGTAATGGGAATTAAAGCAAATGATTGTAGTGTGATACATTTAGTAATGTTATTTACCTCAGTTTCTGTATTTTCTCCTGTGGTGAGTGTAATCAGCTTGCTCATGTGTAGCCCATATAACGTGCATTATGGCTGGTGGTGGGTTCTGCTCTGTGCAAGAGCTCATGGCCACTGTATTCCTCACACATTTCAGTGGAAAATAACACTTAGATTACATTTCTGTCTCAGCGGCTGGTTTGCGAGACTAAATTTGCAAACGGAGCTGGGTCATAACAGCTAGTGCTGGTGTCCTTGAGCAGCATCTCAGGAGTGAGTGGAACCATGCGTGGGTGCAGGGGCAGCTTGGCAAGATGCATAGGAAACTCCTGCCATTGCCATTTGTGTAACACATAATCTCTGGATAAATATTATTATTTCCTGATAGCCAGCAGTGGGCTGGAGGATTTAGCTTCCGGCTCTGTAAATATCACTAAATTCACCTGCTGCAAATTCACATGGACCACAAGAAGAATGCAGACCATTTTTGAATCTACAGTATCAGAAACAAGTTATATATTATCTCTCATAAACTTGCTTTTGAAATCCGGATATGCAAAACTGGCTGAGTATTTCTTAAGGTATTTTTTAAAGCCTACATACTGATATTTTATCCCCAAGTGAATATTTATGGTCCAATTAAGATCCTTGAAAATAATATTCATAAAGAAATGGTAACATGCTCTTATATGTACCATGGTGGAGCTAGCAGGTGCCATGCTTATGGGTGGCAAAACATGTTGTGCAGTAGAATTTTCCTAGCATCTGTGAAGCAGTTATAGTTTAACTAGTGTAACTATAACTCATCCCTGTCATTATCATAAAAGCATAATTTTGCCAGGCTAGTGTTTTCTTATGTTGTATATTTTCTGAACACAAAGTTGTAAACCATTTGATTTGAGATTGTAAATAGGCAATAAAAATGCTGTGAAAGATTTGCTTATTTTTTTAAACATTGATATTAAAAAGTTATTTGCAATTTTTGTAATTATGACACAGATTATTAAAATTGTACATGAAATTCAGACCAGTCATAAATCTGAACAGGGCTGAATTACTAATCATTATAACTCCTCATAACAGTGTGTAGGACTGCACACTGACATCCCAGCCCTCTTACTGGTGTGGACTAGTGTTTCCCAGCAACACAGCTTCTCCTGCTCTCTCACTGACTTGGGAATCAGAGTTGGTTGCAGTTTAGGACTTTATCCCAAACCTTTTAAATTTATCACAGAATCATGGAATGGTTTGGGTTGGAGGGGAACTCTTAAAAATCATCTAGTCCAACCCATGGGCGGGGGCATCTTTCACTAGATCAAGCCCCGTCCAACCTGACCTTGAACACATCCAGTGATGGGGCATCCACAGCTTCTCTGGGCAACCTGTTCCAGTGTTTCACCACCCTCATCGTAAAGAATTTCTTCCTTGTATTTAATCTAAATCTGCCCTCTCTCTGTTAAAAGTGTAGAGGCAAATGGTGGCCTTCAGCAGGCTTTCAATCAGCCAATGGTAGGCTATGCCACCAGTAAACTAATTTCATATCAGTGTGAGATCTGTAGCTCTGGCAAACAAAGAAGATGGAGAAAGGAAGGTGCTGGTAACTACTCTCCCAGTTACTGTGATATGAGATAAGGAGAAGGAGAGTTCCCCAGACTCGGCTGGGTACTTGGCTGTGAAGGCATCTGATACCCCATATAAGGGATCTTCTGACATTCAACTCAGTGACCCTCATTTCTAGGAAAGCAGTGAGTCTTGCTACACTGCATTTCACCTCCATTTCATCCTAAATTGTTCTCTGCTTCACCCATGGCCATCAGTTTAATTGCTTTCCCTTCTGCTTTTCTTTTGTGTTCATATATGGAACTTCATGGGGGCACAATATGCACCACAATTTGTGGGGTTTTTGCTCAAGCTCAGCAAGAATCATTTATGTTTCCTAGCAAAAGGATTATTCAGAGAGGCATTCCTCATCTGCATGCCTTCTAGCTGCAGCAGTGTAGAACTCATGCATAAAACACAGAATGGGTTTCTACCAAAACAGGAACATGGATAAGAAGCCCTCGATAACAATTCATCATATCAGAGGTGGTAATAACAAAGCAACTATATAAGCTACCTCAGATATATTATCCCTGCCCTAGCTAGATATGGAGATTGACAAATTATATGTGAAAATCAATTTCTGGAGATCCTCAGTGTGATTTGGTACCAAAACCCAAGAAAATAAGGGTTTTCAGGGTGAAAAAGCATTTCTCCTGCCTTCTCCTGGTTTGTGACTATTGGTCAAAAGAATGTTTTTTATCAGAAATTTCAGCTGGCTAGGTTGAGGGCTTTACACAGTCTTGTAAAGCCCTACGACCACATTGTCACCAAGATGGACTATATTTCCCTTTGTGCCAGGGAGGAGTTTAGATGGTACTTTCTTATCTTCGTGGTGTGCAGACTTGGTACTCTACTCCATAACACTCCAACACAACAGACTGTTCTTTTTTCTAACATCATCTCCGTTTCCCACAGCATAGCAAATTCTTTCCTAGTGAGAAGCTCTCAAACAAGTGAAGTGACAACCACTGAGTGGGTGAGAAGCCAGGAGCTGTGGAGAAAGTCTGCAGGTCTGTGAGACTAGCTCCTGGGAGTGCTGGGTTTCCTGGTGGAGCTCTTCACACTGATGTTTGAGGGTTGACTGTGAGTAGTATCACACAAATTAGCACTATAATATATTATTTCTCATTTTCTCCCATGGGGTCATGGCTTCAAAGACAGTGGAGGGAGAACATGGGCAAATAACTACCTTATAGATATTTATTAAGCAAAATTCTTGATTTTTTTAAATCCTATTTTCAACTTAAAACCAAAAATGATGGGAAGAGAAGTAAAAAGATTTACAAAGAATTAAAAAAAAAAAATCAGTTTAGGATGGACAAAATGGTTTTGGTTCACCTAAAAGGATTTTCAAAATTTTGCATTCTGTCCTTGGTTTGCCCAGCACCTTTCTGCAAGAGGGATGCTGGCAGTTAAAAGGCCACATCCCAGTTTCTTTATTTGATACAGATACATGAGTCAGAGATTCGGAGTTTGCTTGCTTGTGATTTGGTATTCTCCTCCTTCCCAGTGGCACCAAATTAAACCCTACTCTTTGACTTCACAGACAGATGAGAGAGAGTAGTAGTAGATACACAGTAGAGATGTGCAAGGTTGCACAGGAGATCTGGCCTTCGTATTTGTGGGGTTGTTCCTCCTCCAGCTGTGAACGTCTCTGGAATCACTGATCCATGAGGCTTTTGCAGACAAATAGGAAGAGCTGGAGGGTTTGAAGAGGGGATAAACTGAGAGATGATGCCTATTCTTTGCCACAGAGTGCACATCTTGGACCGGCACAACAATCATGCCTTGACTCAGGCCATACTTGCTTACCGAAAACGGACATTATCTTGGCGCAGCTGACATGCTTCATCCATCTTTGGTCATTTCTCATTTCAGCTATGTTCAAAATCATTTGGCTATAGGTCCCATTTCGTACATTGTTTGAATTCTGCACCAGACACAGCTAATAGCTCGGGCCAGGAAACTTGTTCCAGATGTTAATTAACTCCCTCTGCATTAACTGGAATCACACAATTAAGGCCTGATTATTTATAAAACCATTTTGTTGAGAGAATTAGGAGAATGAACACAAACATCCTGGCTCACACATTCACACAAATGTCCATGTGCTGTTAAATTGTGGAAACTGGCACAAGTTATCCCACACATTTATTTTCAGCCATCATATTTATTCCAGAGGAGAAAAGACAACAGTCAGCCAGGCGTGGAGGAGCAACACTGAAGCAAAGAAGCTAATTCCCAGTCAAGCTAAGGTCTACTGTTGTGGCACCAACAAGACTCTGAGATGCCTATCAAATATCCCATAGGCAATGTGGCTGTCCTACTGCTGTGAAGCTAAATGACAGAACAGCCTCATTTCACCCAGTCACAAATTGCAATATTTAGATGTTTGGGAGCTACTTGGAGGCTGGAGGACCTGGCCAGTGTCTGTGGTGCTTTGTCTGCTCTCTACCACATGTTCCTTGGTTTAAGGGAGTCACACAAGCACTTGACAGATCCACAACACAGCAAATTCAAAATTGTTCAAACCTGTCTCTCCCCATCTGCCTTGCACACAGCTCAGAGTCAGCGAATCAAGGAGTTTTTGTTATCCGATATTGCAAAACAGACAAATACAAGGCAAGCAAATACAAGGTGCAAGCAAGCTTTGCCCAAGCTGACTGAATGCCTGTGGTCCTGTAAGTGCAAAGGTAAACCGCCCATGGTGATGCAAGTCACCAGCTTCTTAACAGATGAGGAGGTGGGCTCTGAGCTGCTGGAGCACATGCAGAGCTTGTCTATGTTGTCTGTGTCTCCAACCTCCAGAGACAGTCACTGTGAAAAGCCGTGACCCTTCAGGGACTGTTTGTATCAAGTCTGAATCAACGGGGCATTTGCATCAAGAATCCCCTGACTCTTCCCTTGCACACGGCTGTGATGTTTAGCAGTCTGTATTGAGCTGGGACCCACAGTTGTAGGGCACGGGCAGGCTGAGCAGCTGATGGGCATTTACTGCCTCTTTCTGCATACTGTTGGCACCTTTAGCATTACAAATCCTGCACTTTGGGGAACAGAAGGAGTAGGGAGAGGCAGCACTGTTATGTTTTGTTGATTTTATTTTCACTTGAAAGTAGTAATTCATTCCAGTTCACTTACTCATAATTCTCACCCACGCAGAAGTTTTGTGGGAGCTGCATGAACAATTCCAAAAAAACACAGATCAGACTGGCAGGACAAAAGTAACTGGAAACTGGCCCCTCAGTGAGCACTGTTACTGAAGAAGGGGATGGTAGAGCGGGGACACCATCTTCATTCGTAACTGAGCTTCAGGATTACCCCTCTCCAGGTTCTCCATCTACCAGTTTCCCTTCAGGCGTAATCCCTTCTAATAGCTCAATAAAGTGCAGCTTGTAACTGCATAAACCTCCTGGATATTTCAGTTTTCCACAATACCCATCTTTAAAATAGGATCACACTTTGCAAGATTTCCATCTCTTAGTTACCAAGTGGTAATATTTCCCCATTACCAGTATGATTTATTTTTCAGATAACTCACCCCTCCTAACTCATAGATCTGGTGTGTTTCTCCCTGTAAGTTCAATTGTCAAGGCTTTTCTTCATTCTGAAAAAAATGCATGTTTTGATAATACCAGTTAAACTACTCAACTTCATTCCAGGATAAACACTTGACAGTTAATGTGTCAGGGACATCTGATTACATTTTCCTTGGTGCCAGACATAAGCCTTCTCTTCTTCTGAATTAGAATAATCATTCACAGTTCATCATTTATCATCCTTCAAGTATTTGGCTATCTATCACATGAAAGCAACTCTCAGCAGAGAACAGTCAGCTAACATTGTATTTTGAGGTTTCTGCTGATAGCTCCTTAAAGAAGGTGTAAGCTCCCTTTTTGCTTTTCCATTCTTTTCATCTTATGAGAGGCTTTCCAATGCACACAGCAGAGTCTAAAGGGAAATAAGCTTTGATCTCTGCCACCTGAAGTGCATTCACACCATTAGTAGTTTCAGGTGAAAATATATGTAGTGTAATGCTAATCATTGGTTCTGCTGACTTTAGGAAGGCTGGGACCTTTGCTGTGTGTCTCTTTGTGAAGTCATATTTTATGTTTGAATGGGCTAAGTGTGATAAAAGAATATATATAAAAATATAAACTAGCTTTGTTTCTGCTTCTTCTCATTATGTTGTGACCTTAGATTACTTGTCTTCATCACCATTTTAGTTTGATCAGTTTGAAATATCTTCAGAATTTAAAAGTGTCTGAAGCCAACTTACAGGGCTAAAACTTTCTCCCTTTCCTTATACTCAGCATGAGGCTGCCTTTCTTTAGACAGATGAATTTAACAAAACGAAGCCTTTAAGAAGCTGAGTATTATAATGGACTCTCAGCTTCTTCCCATTCATCTAGTGTGTAGTGCTTATATAGGTAAGTTCTCAATAAACCACATATCTTGATAGAGAATGGAAGATTTCCTTATTTGAGAGTCAAACTCTGTGTATTTTCTGACTAACCTATTTTTGCAGCAGTGTGTCAGACTAGGCGTGTAAGCAAAAGGGTGGTTATTTACAAGCATACCTCTCAGTCAATGAGTATCTGTGGTTTATTTTTCTTTAGTATCTTCCAAGTTGTTCATCAGTTTCTATGAATAATTCTCAGGACTTCAGAATTTAGAAATATTGGTCCTAGTTCTTGAGTTCTGGATAGAACGCTTTTGGGGAAATAATATAAGATGACTTACATGTTTTTAACTGCTGGTGTGAATTTCTAGGCAAACAACAATTTATGAAACTTCAAGGATTCAGAGACTCTGTATTTGGCTGTATGCTCAAAAGCTAACAAATAGGATTTCAGAAATCACAGGGGAGCGAAGTCAGCACTTCTACCATGCAAAAGATATTTCTAAATCCAGCTGCTTATGTGCTCATCTGCTCTAATACTAGTGAATGGTCCTCAGAGTGAACAAAGCACATCTCTCCTTAGAGCTGCAACCCAGCCATATGGTGAAAATGGAATTATATGAGGTATTTTGCAGCATGAAGCATCACAAGCAACGGAGTTAGGTTTGTGCCCTGTTTGTTGCCCACGCAACAGTCTGCAGCCACAACTCCAAGGACCCCCAAATAGCCCGACATTGTACTTGTAAAATAGAGCCATGAGCAAAGGGCTTGTATCACTTGACACTGCAGCAGCTGCTTGGGGTGAACAGGAGCAGACCTGGAGGAGTTATGTGGGTGGTGACATGACCCAGGAAACAACAAGGAATGTATCTGTATTTAATTGCAGATCCTGTTGTTAATGATAGCCTCAAGTAGGAATTTCACTGTTACAATTTGTAGACTGGCCCATAAAGGAGTGGCCAGTGGGTGGAGGCTTAGGGATGATTTCAACTATTCTTTCTTTATAGCCGCCTGGGAGTCTTGACAAATTGCCTTTTTTTTTTTTTTTTTTTTTAATTTCTTCTTCCCCTTCAATACCAGTCAATTTAGAAAAAAGATAGGCATGATCACAAAAAGGAATTTTAAATGCTCAGAGACAGTTGAGGAGTGTGCTGACCCTCCAAAGCACATACTGCTGCTGCCCGACACAGGGCATCAATCTGAGAGGAAGCAATGATACAAGAGATGCTCTAAGTTTCCAGTTTTATCTTATCCAAACGGTGCCCATGCTAAAATGAGAAGTGGTGATCTGCAGTAGAAGTAACCCCACTATGTGAGCTGCCTGTTCCAATGCAGTGTCCGACAGCAGGAGAGTAAGTATAGTTCTTTGCTGACTTAGCTAGGCTCGGTGGTGCTTGCTGTTATTTATTCAGCTTACTTGGGAAAGACCTGAAGCAGCCTCTTACCTGACGTCAGGCTCTGGGCTGCTAAAGGCAATTTGTACTGCAGAAGCAGCTTATAACCAGAAATAATCTCAAAAATTGCTCAGATGTGGAGAGATTAATCAGTACTGACAAAATACATTGGGGTAGAATTAGGATTTCTAGGAAGTGGGATGCAAAGCAGCCAAATTATCACTTACAGTAAGTGGAGGATCCTATTCTGGCACGTACAGCAGAGATATCTGCTGGCAGTGCACCACTGTGTGCTGGCAGTTGAGAAAACCGGAGCATGGGAGTTTTATGGGTCATGCAATATACTTTTGAGCTATTCTGCAATGACTAAGCTTGAGAGAGAACACATATTTTTGTTCATTTTATTTAATAAGTAAAAATCAGAGACTAGGATGAAAAGATTATGGAATGGCTGTCTGAATCATGAACTCTTTATTTGCATTTTGAAATAAAACTCAATAGAAATCTTGGATCCCAATAACTCTAAATTTGGAGCATGAAGAATTCATCTCCGTCTTCTTGTGGTTAAGGGCCTATATATCTCTTGCTAGCTTTTCTGGGGAAAATTTCTTCTAAAAAAAGGCTTTGCAACTATTTATGTTTATTTGTTTGGTATGGGGTTGAACAGCATCAAGCAGAGAGCCAGAGATGTATTTAGATTCATTCCCCTGGAATACGGGTGGGGATGGACATGTTCTTGATTAAAACTTGGAGTTTAGAAGATTGTTTCCCAAGGTTATTTTTGGTTGCTGGAGTCTGGATCTGAAGCTTGTCGCCTGGCTCCAACCCCAAAGCATTCATATCTGATTTGGGCAATTTAGAACTTAATCTTTATTTGGAAGCAAAGAAGAGCAACCGTTCCCTTCACAGATTTCAAGGGATGTCCCCAGTATTCCTTAGGACAGCATAAAACTGTTTGAGCAATCTGAGTCTCACGGACGCATCCATCTTGCAGCTTGTCAGTGTATTTTGTTATCAGGTGAGAAGTAGATCGGGAAACCTGTAAATCTTCTTGGGGTGCCGAAGGAATGGACAACACCTTTGTGCAGGAGTACCCAGCTGAAAAGTTTTCTCATCCTTTTTCCCTGCTCTGGCATTGGCTCCACCATGCAGTGGTGCATAAACTGTGCTATGATGGGAGAGGTGATGGGAGGCGAATGGTGATATGTTGGAATGGGAACCAGGGATTGTGGGGACAAATGCAGCAGCTTCATATCAAGAAGTTCCTGGTCCCTTCCATCCGCAATAGGAAAGGCAATCCGCAGATCCCGCAGAAGGCAAAACATGACGTGTATGACTGATTTTCCACTCAGGGGTTATTTAACATGATTCAAAGTGGCTGAACTGCTGAAAATGCTTGATACTCAGAAGAAATAACTAACTTGTCCATTCTGAGGAAACTAATCCAGTGGAGCTAATGAAATCACAGTAAGACCTGCATTACATGAGGTTGTCAACAGCAATTTGGCTTCAACTTGTAATGTCAAAGTGCATCAGAAACTGGCAGTATTGTGATGCTGGGGCAGGTTGTCACCACAAAAATGTCCCCAACAAGGGTTCAGCTGTGTCCTGGGCCACGGCATCAGGACTCTCCCAGAGGAGCACCGGGGTCTGGCAGGCTGTGGGGACCTGGCGAGGGAGCGCAGAGCCTGCTGCCCTGTTGCTTCCCTCTGCCCCACGCAGGGCAGGGCAGGGCAGGGCTCCCTGCCAGCTTTGTCCCCTGTGCTTATCGGGGTGACCCAAACAGGCTTGTGTGGGTTTGACTAAGGGGACAGCACAGGGTATGTCAGTCTGAGAAGAGTGGAGGCTCCCTCGCTGTATATTCCTTCAGGGTCAACTGCTGTTCGCTGCTTGGGATCAAATCCCCCTTGATGCTTTGAAGTGAGACTCCAGATGCCACCTACTTGGTTTCATTACACAGGAGCAGAACTGACACGGTTAGAGAGGCCATTTTCAAGTACAGCTGCCTAAAAAACTGCATGGTACATATTCATGCCTTTGCCCCCTGGACAGGCAAGCAGCAGGGACTTTTTGTGCAAAACTCGTTTAAAAATTTAACTCAGCTTCTGTGCTCTGCTCCCTGAGGATAGGAGAAGGGTCAAGGTCCTGCAGAGATGAGGATGATGCTAAGAATTATTAAACTGCAAAATGAGGGTGACCATCACTGTTCTGGCTGTTTAGTTTGTACATTTTCTTCCCAGTTCCCCAACCTCTTGCTGTTAGGCTGGCTGCATTAAAAATGAGAATTACGGGAAGACATTGCCTGTGTGTAGGTATTTGTGCATCAGGCAGTTTCTTGCTTCAATCTCTATGCCTATTTCAAACGTTTTTTGCAGTAGTTCAGAATATTATTTAAATAATTTTATTAGTGATTTATTTATTATCTGATGGGAAAGCTGAGCCTGGACATAACTCTGATGGATGTCTGAGACATCACGTGGACCTGCTCTTAGATGCAGAAATTGGTGGCACTGTCAAGCTTCACTGCTCCCTGAGTCATCCTCTGCCATTTGTAGCAGCATTCCAGTCATCCCCCAGCTGCAGAGCACCTAACAGCAATTGACCAATAATGCAACAAGTCAATAAGAACAATATTTTCCTATTGTACCACTAGATGCCTGCTGTTCTAGCTAGGTGGTCCAAGACTGGAAACAAGTTTTTCCTCTTTGAAATATTCTCTAGCTGTAACAGTGTTTAAGAGTGGCTTTTTGGTTCACAGATGACCTCAGTTCTAACTAAGATTTCATGGATCACTATGTAACCTGGCAAAAACACTCACCCTCCTCTGAATGGTGCATTGATTAATACAGTAGTATGTGCTAATCACCTAATAATGAACTGATGAATGGTTTGACAAATCAGTTGTCACACAGCAAACCAGGAAATACTTCTCCTGCCAAATAAGAGGTCACTATCAAGCTTAATGTGAATTTAATAAGGGCACACATGCAACTGCTGGCTCCAGAGGGTTGTCTACTCGATCACAGTGAACTTTCATGCAGAGATGTTGACAATATATATCTAAGAAAACATGTAAGCAGAAGAAATGAAAGAGGTCTGTATGTATTATATTGTATAAAGGCTCCTTACTGGTTAGAGGTTAACCATAATAACAAAGGGACAAAGAAAGAGTCTGATGCTGATGAGGACAGGGAAGATTTACGTCGGTCAGGGTCATGTCCCTGGAAGTATTTCATCCTGCTGTGGCACATACAGCCCCTTGCCTTTGTCTCGACAGCAGTAGCAAGGAGACAGTGGGGATATAGAAATATTTTCTATGCAGTGGGATACAGAAGTATCTTTGCAGCGCTGGTACCCCTCCAGGAGTGGTTCATAGCAGGAGCTGCATGATGCTGCTGCCGCCCTCTAGATGGTGCAGTCTGATAAAAAATTCGATAAAAGACTGTAGTCTGCTTTCATTGGGGTCTCTCCCTTTTTCTGGGCAGAGATTTCTTAAATTGCATTTATAGGAGGGCATATTGCCAATGACTGGGAACACTGCACTGCTGGTAATTCCTTTAAATGTTGGGATGGGAGCCAGATCCATATGGTGTATGCATATTTCCTCCTAAAACCTGGTGCATTAAGTTTCTACCTAAACCATTCTATTTACTACTACTTTTTTTTTTTTTTAATCCAGGAGTCTGTGTTGGGAAATGCACAGCGTTTTGGAGGTCAGACTGGGAAAAATCACAGACCTGAGTAAGAGACCTGGTTTAATGCTTTTGGGTATTTATAGCTCTGAACCACAGGTTACTGACTACAAATGTTTAGTGAACAAAACCAGTAGTGTATATGCCATGCTGGAAAGGAGATATTTCACAAATCTGATTGATGTCAAGTGGAACTGATTGAAAAAAAAAAAAAAAAGGAAAGAAAATGAGAACTAAACATGCCAATTCTTAAAATGCAAAAAAATAATGCAAAAACTCCACTTGAGACAGAAGACAGCAGTTTGAGATGAAAGATTACTTTCAATTCACTGATGAAGTAAATGTACCGGCTAGAGTGAAAAAAGCAACATAACACCACATGAGAAAGAGTGTGTGTATGAATGGGCAGCAGCCAACACAAATGGGAGATCATTTGGTCCAGACAATGAACGTGAGGGGGAGATATATATCCAAAAATTCAGAGCAGGAATGGTTAAGGAAAATAAGAGATTTGTTTTTAAGCAAAAGCATATCCTAGCAACATCACAAGCCTAATATAAGGTGGAGATACTGGAGCTGACACAGCCATGGGAAAGGGAGAGGTAACCAATAGATACCTTCTGTATTTGGAAAGCAGCTCTCTTCTCACATGAGCTTGGCTGGTACCACCTGCTCCATCCAGCTAGGAAAATGTTAGGCATCTTCTGCTAGTGAACAAAACAGACTTAATTATTCTTGCCACTAAGCATCTCAGAAGAACTGGCCAAGGAAATCTCTGACCCATGAGAATTTATTTTTTGTTAGCTTGAATGCTCTAAAGTCAAGGACTGAAGGATGCTACTGCTATGTCAGTACTAGAATGGGGCCAGCCATTCCTGCTGGTGGGACATCTTGTCATCCAAGAGGTGGATGGTGAATCTTATGAAGATAAAATGCATGGACAGGACTTTAATTAATGCTAAACAAATAGAAACGAGATTTTCTAGATAAGGCCTAAGTTTACAAAGTTGGTAATTGCCTAGATGGTCTGATTGCTGGAGTGGAGAGTAGGTAGATAGTATAAGGTCATTTTGCTTCTGATCAAGCAACTGTGATACTGGTGACGAGACTGTTCATGTGTTGAAGGGCTGGGAGTGTTGATGGGAGCTCAGAAGAAACTGGCAGTGCCAGTTTGAAAGAGCTTAGCTGATGGGAAGGTTGCAAGGAAAAGTGACTGCAGGATATATGCAACATGGTGAAAAAGAACATAGCAAAAAAGTGATACATTCAGACTGGAGACAAGGCACCCACGTGAAATGGAGGGCGTCAGAAAAAGCTGCCAAGGTAAGCAGGTCACTTTGCCATTTTCTCATGGCTTCAAATCAACTGTAGTTGCCTTCCAGGTAACTGCTTTGGTCAGATAATTACTGGGCTCAGTCTGGGGATACCTGGTGAAACGCTGACACAAGGAAGATCAGGTCTAAGGTCCCCTCCTGGCCTTTAACTCCGAAGTAATGAAAATTGTCTCTGAAGAAAGATTGATAGAGACAGTGTGTGAGCGGAAAGGATAAGCTGGGGATTTTCTTCTCCCTCTTTGTTCATGTAACTTAAATTTAGTTGCTTCTTATCTCAAGCTTGGTAGGTCTCTTACTCTGCAGAATAAAACAACAATGCTTACAAAGGAGAGCCTTGCGAAGTTTTTAAGGACATTCAGCACCCATGAGTATTTGAGGACGTCCAGCACTGGCTCTGACCCAGCTGCCATCCGGGTGCGATACAGCTGTGTTGGCAGAATGTTACACCTGAGCTCAGAAGCAGCACTGAAAGGTTCGTTTCCACACATTTCAGCAGTTCACGGTGTCCTCCAAGGTAACATGTCCTCTCCAATACCTGACAGGTCAATGTGCCACTGCTGGGGATGGAGGCGTCAAATCTGAGTCTGTGCCCAGGTCTGGGGAGCTGGACAGACTTGCCTGTGGATGTCCCTTAGTGGGGTAGGTATGTCCACACCAGCCACCATCCTGCCCAGCCAAGCATCAAAATAAGAGTTCTGGTGCTGGAAATTTGTCTGTATGTTTTGGGTTTTTTTTGTGGGGTTTTATTTATGTATAATTTAATCTTTACATTTTCTTCTCAGTGTATAATTTCTATTTACAATGAATTCTTCCTCTCCTGCCCTTTGAAGTGACCTTTGCTCAGACCTGCTGGCCTCTTCTCCAGGCTGCAAGGGAGGCAGCATTACTGAAGCTGCTGGGACTCCTTCAGATCAGGGAACGTGGTGGCAAAGAATATGTCTGGATTTTGCAATAGACTGTAAGCTTCAGTCCAGTGGGTTTTTAAAAGTATTATCAGAAGTGAAAGGCTACATTTAAAAATGTATAAGTAGGGACTTTCAGCACTGCATGCCTTCATTCATAATTCACCAGTGCTCATTTCTAAAGAAGATTTGATATTTTTACAAGGTAAATGTACTTTAAAACCTTTCTTTACTTTGCAGTGAATGTGCGATTAAGTGAACTTACTGAAAAGGAGAGGGAAGCAAGGATTAGAATAGGGTCACCCAGATAGCGGTGAATTGATTGTAATTTTCATGTAATTTAGCTGTGATTGGGAAATGTTGTTGAATTTCTGTTCATAGTACAGTCATGGGTTTGGTGCTGGTAGAGCGACTTTTCTGAAAAGATCTCCAGATTCTTGGCTAGTGACTATTACTACCTGTACCTTTATGCCCAAAGCAAAGAAGCTGCTTGGTGGAGAGGATGTCATTCTCATCTCTCCCTGCCATGCCAGAGCCATTACTGAAAACAGTTCAGCAGACTGGTCTGGCCAGATAGTTGTTGCACCAGCGCATCCTAATACCTAAACCAACCTCAAAGAACTGTTGATATGTCGGTTATGAGCGAGAGCTCTGTAGATGCTAAACTAGACTTGACATGGAGAAAATGATCCACTGATTATAAGCTTATTTTCTCAGCAGACCGAACGAAAAGATGACTCCAAGTCCTTGCCTCCTGCTCACATCAGAAAGTCTCACTTTGCTCAGCTTTGGTGGGTGCTGAGCCTGGGCTTGCTGATTCCTGCAGGCTGAGATTCACTTGTGCTGCTCACTTTGTCCCCATGGAGTAAGGATGCAGGCTGAAGTTGTCTAAGTTTTCAATGATCTTCCAATGCATTCCCTTGGAAATAGAGGCAAGGTTTTCCTGCAACTCACTGGGAAAGAGTTGTAGCAAATTATAGGTCACTGTAAGCCAGGAACTGAGTGGACAAGCTCTTGAGAAGTTGGGGCAGACATCAAGTCACAGCAGTTTAGGTCCAGTTGTACAACAGGGCTGTTCACACTTCATCTAAGCTACCCCAGGACACAAGTGTGTGCATACTTGTTTTAGCTCAGCTGCAAAACACAATAGATTAATTTGTCCAAAGTCACTGACTGTGGCAGAAAAGGGAATGGGACTACAGTTCAGTCACAAGTTGGGTCCGACATGTTATGTTGTAAGTACTAGTGCTTAAGCACCAACACGTAGCAGCTCTCTGGCTCTGGCTTGTGCTTGGTGTGACAGATTGGTGCTGTTGTACTTTGAGGATCAGCTCCAAAAGAGCTGGACTCTGGTCCATGAAGGCAGAAAATCTCTGGTGCAGGGTATGAAGTCCCGTGAAGTGAGGATGCTTAGTGCTGGTGGATGCACATAACTTTATTCAGGTCCATCATGTTCAGGCTCCTGCTGGCACCAGCCAGCTCGTACCCACTATGCTCCCACCTGCTCACCCAGGCCCAGTGTTGGCACTTGCATAGATCTGAGCAAGGGGAAGGATGAAGAAGATGTTTACTCTAACAAGAGATACCCACTGTTTCAGTCTCCACAATAATTAGAAGCAAAGCACTTTTAAAGCACCTTTCCTGCACCTATTATATAGGCACAGTGTGAGGTGCAGTCATTAATCAGACAAGCTGCTGGAGATAACTGCTAATTGAGAGCAGTCTGAGTCCCTGAAGTTTCCCTCCTTTCTACCCATGCTGAAATATATAATTTCTTCTGTACACTGATGTTCAAAAGCAGGTTGTGGTTTTACACGTCTGTGTAGGGGATTGGAGAAGGGCATAAGCAGTGTTTATAAAATAATAAAGCGTGTGTGTGTTGCATGCCCCTGTCCTACGCAATAGTGTGGATGCTGTATGTTCATGTAAGTGTGTGGGGTTGATAGGAAACAATCGGAGAATTTCCATGGACATTTGACATTGAATGTCCAAATTGGTGGCCACCAGCCCACCAAAGCAGCACTAGCATAAAGAGTATTTCCAGCTGGAGCTGGCAAACTCAGCATGCTCAGCTCATTATTCACTTAATGCAAGACTGTGTTGCAATATCCAGTACTTCAACATAAAGACGACTTTCTCTGCACTAGTAATCCTCTTAAAGTCAGAGAGCCACTTGTAGGTGAAAGTGCTGCTCACTAGCAGAGCTCCAGAGCAGGACTAGCTGAGACTACATAGAGAAATGAAGAAAAAAATGTAATCTCATGTATGGCTGAATAAATCAGGTGGAAAATTCATACAAATCACTGGAGTCGCAGCACAGTGAAACCAGAGTAAGAGGAATCAGTCAGGCCCCATGTCCCACATGTGCTATACCATACTCAGCAACCTACAGACAAGGTCAGTGCTACCTCGAACACTGTGGATCAGCACCTGCTGCTTGATTTTCTAGGCAAAATCAGCATTTTTGTCCGCCTTTTCATTTTTTGCTGATGAATGCATTTTTCCCCCATCATAGCACCAAAGGGTGCTATTAAAAACTACACAAAGTCAGAATTAACTCTGAGACTTTTGACATGGCATACCTCTCTTAGGCACTCTCATCCTTTGTTGCTGGCTCAGATAGCTGAAGAGAGGCATTAACAGTTCAGGGCCCTTTGTACAAAGGCAGATGGGACAGTGACAGCCCCCCATGTTGCATCTGGAAGAGGGAACTGTTGTTGTTTGGACCCAAGACAAATCTTTGTGTGGTGTGTTCCTGCTTGGGTTTGTCCCCAGCACAGTTTTATTATCCAAAGGGAAGCCTTTCTGGGGAAAGTGTAGGGAAAAGCCTCTCTCCCTAACAAGGCCATCTGGGGACAGTTTCTGCCTAAGCTTGTTCCCCAGTAATCCTCAACTGGATCTGGCTTTTTTTTCCTTTGCTGCTCAGTTCTTCATCCTTTAGGAGTTGCCTAGGACTTAGTGATGAAAGCCTGCCTCATTCCCTCAAAGGATCAAATCCATTTGGTCTGTTTTCCAGCCTGATTGATGTTTATATCTATTAATTGTTTTCCCTCTCATTTTCTGATTTCCTACTGATATCACAGAAAGCCCTGAAGAAAACAATCTTTGATGGAGAATAACATATTTCAGAAGACAACTTTCCCACCTCCAATGTTTGTGGATAATTAGAAGATAGAGTATAAGTGGCTTGCAAAGCTGCTTATTAATGTCTTTTTCCTTCCATTACCTAAAATAGTTCATTTCTCTGTGCTTTTTCGACATCTCAGGCTCTTTTACATGCAAAAGACAGAGGTGACCCATTCTACGCCTGTCGTCCATGTCCTGCCAACTGTGATCTTAAGCAATATCAAATTTTTAGCATATACTGCGATGATGACTCCTGGTGTTTATGTACTGCGTTGTCTTCCATATGTGTTAGCAAGTGAGAACAGATTAACCCATGCACTTCCCAAGGCAGACAGGTCCTGCAAGTTTCCATAGATGGATGAATTAAGGAGAAAAAAATGCAGTGACATCAGGAGATCACATGAGGAACTGAGATGAATTCTGGAACTGGAGAATCTCCTACCCAAGGAACTTTTAGCTCTAGATGAAAGTACACATTAATCATGGGATGTGACCTTACCTGATTCAGGTTAAGGTTTTTCAACTTTTAACAAAGCCCGAGCTGGGAATTCAATGGAAAAAGACTTTTGAGTCACAGTATATGGCAAACTCATATTCAGGACAGATGGCATTTTCTAAAAGTAGCTGTTTACTCCTAGAATTACTCTTCTTCCTTCCTGTGGCATTTCTTCCTCATTCTGTGGTGCTTCTGCCCACAAACTTGTCTTTTTCAGCATATTTCTGGTGGCAATTTTAACAATCTTTTTTAAAAAAGAGCTATAAAAAAACCTCTCTCCCTTTCTTTGTCTTCTTACCTTCATGTTCCTCTCTGGCACTATCCTGTCCTAATTACGGATAAATGCACAATATTTAGTTATTTTGGAAAATGTCTTTTGTCTTCATATAGGAGGTATAATTAGCAGCTTAGTTCATCTTGCTGTTTGTTCAGCTAAATGTCACAGTCTTTCTTTGTGTTGCTGACTTTGTTTCCATCTAAGTAAGGAAACCAAGAGTAGATTGCAAAAAGAAATATATCTTGTTTCGTTTTCTTTCAGAAGACTGCTTTCAGCTGCACCCCCCTCTCCTCCTTTCACCTTTCGTAAAGGACAGCAGACTCTTTTGGATATCTGCCACCGTGCCTTCTCCCTTCTGACAAATCCCATCTGGTTTTATGCCAGTGTGCAAATCAAGAGAGATCAGGATTTGGCCCTGCAGACCCAGCAGGAACCGTGCACAGGGCTTGACCCAAATCGTTAGGCACCTTATGGGGCAGAACTAGACCCAATTAAATACCTTGAAAGTGCTCTTCTGTGTTATCCTCATAGTCCTGTGACAAGACCCGACTTTTATATTCCTCAGTCACATCTTGAACATTAGATTTTCTGTTATTTAAGCCATATTTTCATTCAGTTTGGATGACGGCAGCTTTCCATTGGCACCATATTCATTAAACTGCTTGTAAATCCATAGCAGTATTCAAAAGTGTTGCTCATTAAATCTTGGAAAGCAGACAACCTTTTCTCTTGTATGTTGGAGAGGATGAAAGCACTTGCAAAAGTCTTCTTTATAGAAATAAAAACAGTCCCAGAAGCACAGTATTTTATTTTCTTCCTATTCCACACAGGTTGCTCTGCTAAGAATTGCAACTAATATTGTCTTATGTTATTTTTGGATATATTTACGATAACCCAAGAATAATTCAATAGCGATTCTTCTCTTAATATTATTAACTAGCATTCTTGCTGTAGTCTTATTGGTATGCATCGTCCTAGTTTTAACACTCATTTCAGAAATAAAATTAGAGGCACAGATGCTGAACTTTGTCTGCTTTTATCTTTTAACTCTACACTTCTTATAAAATTAAAGACATCACAACTCTCAAATTATGGAGTTGCACTTATTTTAGGGATAATGGAAGAGCAAATGTAGTTATTAACTTATTTGCTTGAAAGAGAGAGGAAAAAAGTAAGAGGATTATTGTTAGTACTGCAAAAGAAATACGGAAAAAGCACTGGCTTCAGATTACACATAATATGTGACTGGAAAAATGGAGCCAAGTGGGAACCTGCAGTGCTGAACTGTTTGCAATTAATCCCGGCTCACCAAAGCTTGAAAAGCAGATTTTCAGCAGATATATATTACATAGCACCCTGGAACAGGCAGGCAGCAGCTCCATTCCTCTGGCAAAATAGTTGTCTGTAGGAGAAGAATTCATCTGTGCAGGAGAGACAGAGCTTCCTCCGAGGTTACGCACTGTGCTCCTGCAGAAGAAAGGGGATGTGGGAAACCCTGCTGCTCTCTGCTTTGATCCTGACACGGAAATGCTACTTCTTAGGCTTTGCCTTCTCCAGTGGAATCAGAGTAACGGGATTAGTCAAAAGGGGAGAAAAATAATCCTCAGACAAAATACATACTTTGCTATGTGCGTGCTGCATTGGCTGAGTAAAACCACCTGTGAGAGATGCCAGTTGCTTAGGGCAGTGCTGGGAAGTGCCAGAGGCTCTATCCGTGGGAGCAGTATCCTCACTACAGCCTCACAGCCAAGCAGGCTGGGCAGGAATAAGCAGGAACAGAAGAATAACAGTTTTCAGTTAAAATGTTGTGAGGCCACTTTTTAGGAAATAGTTGTGTTTATGAACATTTTCAGCATTTTCTTCTTGTTCTTGTTACTTTTTCCCCTGTGAAATAAAAACTCTTTCCTTACTGTTCAATCTGACTTTTGGTCTTTGGAGTGCTATTTTTCATAACCTACTTTGTTTAATTTTTAGAAAATGAGTACAGTTTCCTAGATGGTGCAGGGTTTGGTACTTCAGAAGAACACAAATCCCACTTTTATTGTTAATTAGAAAGAATTTTTAATATATTGTAGGATACTTCTGCTGTTGAATTTCCAGTAGAAAACTTTGTCCGTCTCTATTGCTTGGGTGGTACCATTCTCCAGGTCTCTTCCCAGTGTCCCTCTCCATGTTTGGGTTTATTCTTATATCTCTATTTTATGTTGCTGAAATGAAAACATATGAATTCTCTATTGGAGAAGTTGCCTTAGACCCGGTCAGGTTTTCACTATCACAGCCTTCTAATAAACATGGGCACGTAGAACTTCAACACTCTTCAATGCTACGTTAAGGGCAGGAAAGAGTGGCTTCTTTCATTCACAAGCAGCAAGCATATTACAGCAGTCAGGCACAGACCAATGGTCTCATGAGCAACACTTACTTCCACTATTGTTCATGCTCATGTGAAAGATTAATATCTTTGCCCAAAGCAGACTATTTGTCTGATTTATTTCTGTATATGAAAGGGACCCTACCCAAGGCTCTGGCTCTGTGCAGTCCTTGCAAGGACATCCAATTATCAGTTCATCATTTTAGTTTGATTAAATGATAGTTATGATGAACAGCCCCACTTGGATCCTCTGCTCTTTTGTGCTGCTATTAACACACACTTAGCACTAGCTGCACAAGAGACCAGCCCTTGCCTGAATGCAAAACCAGCTGGACTCAAAAAGCACCTTTTTAGTGACTTCAGGGGACCTTGGATCCAGACTCTGATATGAAGTATCATAGGCTGGTAGTCATAATAATTTGCTTTTTCAATCACAGGAAACTCCATGCTTCTAGATACAACCAGCTCAAACAAATACATATTCAAATGAGAGTGCACCATAGGTGGGAAGATAAATATAATTGCACCCAATTTTGCACTTGCACTTGTCCTCTAGGAGCTAAAATGAGATTTTTAATATACTTATTATGAATATGTGCATCTGCTCTGCCATTTTTGCATAATGAGCACATTCCTGATACTTAAAGAATTAGCTTCCTCTCTCTCTAAGAGATAGGCAAAATGAGGCATGCTGTTATTCATGTATTTATTTATTCATTCATTATTTTCTGCCTGAAGCATACTGGGCAATCCATCTTGTTCCCAGGAAAACCCCAGGGGATATGGAGAAGGCTCAGCATTCAGCTCTGAACTCAATTATCACAAATCTCATCCTATAAATTAGAACATGTTGCAGAGAACGAAGAAAATGCAGGTCCCCATAGTACATTCCCTGAAAGAGAGAAAAAAATGCTTTTGGGCAGTTGCCTTGAGAAATGCAGAAGGAGGTTATCCAGCCCCCCCCTGGAGCCATGCTGCAGGAGCCAAGGGGCTGCTAGCTGTACTTCCAAACACATTTTGCCACGTCATGGTTTCATGCACTGAGCGAAGTCTAAAGCAGCAGCAACAAACATGGACAACATACATCAGGCTCGGCTCAAGTATCTGGAACTCAGACATGATCCTTCCCTGAAAAGAAAGCGCCTTTTCTTGCTCAAGCGAACCAAGTCATGAGCTTTTATGTCCCCTTCAATGACTCAGAGGATAGCTCTAAAGATGTATTGTTTGCCAAAGTAAATCAGATGCTAGAAAGCCATCGGGTGAGCACCTATAGGGTGTATCCTTGCACCATTAATTACATCTAAGTGACACATATGCCCTTCACAGTCTGCCAAAACCTGCTCCACAACTGTGCCATGTGCACCAGCGCCTCTGAACGCTGCAATGAGGCCAGCTCAGAGGTTTTGACATGTTCGGTATCACCAAACTCCTCACCTGCTAGATTGATAGAGCCGATATTTTCCTTCAAGTGATGCTCGTAAGCAGATGTTATTTGTAACCAGGGTGATTGTTGCAGTCTTCTTCATGACTTCATTTACAGCAAAAGCTAGGCACCCACTTGTGCCTTGCAACAGGGGGAGAGGGTGTGCAGATTGTGCCAATGCAGCACAAAAGCTGTGGAAGTAGGAGCTGCTCTTTAACTGCGTTGCTGACCTCTTAATGCCTTTGCTTTATTTAAATAGTGGTCTTATTTAAACATGTCTCTTTGTTTTATATAACTTTTAAAACTTATTTGGGTTCTGACTTCATGTGGACAAATGCAATGGTCTGTGGCAGTGGGAGACGGCTGTTCCTGCTGCCTCTCTGCAGCTTTGCACTGAAGGCTGAAAACAGACCAATGGGCCTCAGATGCCCAAACAGCACAACAACCCACAGCTCAGTGATGTGCTGGTTTAGATGAATTTCTACAAATGGGTCTGAAGAGGCTAATGAATGAACAAGAAGCTTGTTGCCTGGCTGAAGTGGTGCCTAACCAGTCAGTTCACCACAATTTCTACCAACACAGGGGAATATGTGAGGAATGGGCTGCGGGATGCTGTTAGACAGGCAACACACCTGCGAGTCTCCAGCACATCTGAGTCATCCAGTCTGGAGTGCAAAGTGTAGAGACCTGGTAAGTAAGTGTCTGAACCTGTTAAAATGCTCGTCAAGCATGACAAGCTTGAGGTTGGGTGCTCTAATAAGAGGATGTGTGAGATGCTCTCATAAATCTGCAGCAGTCTGCCAGATGGTTTCTATCTTCTTTGCAGACTATGCAGGACTGTATAGTCCATATATTTTTCTTCAGATTTCTTCGCCTCCCTCCTTGGTAAATGACATTTATTTATTGTTGCAAAGCTGACCTGTTGCAAAGCTGAGCCCCGTGTAAATAGCTAAGGGGTTACTCTTCAACCAGGAGCCACATATACAACCACGAGGTCAAATAAAACCCATTACAACTGTTAAGCTCTTTTAATTTTTAACATCCTTATTTCCAGGGTGTTTCTCAGGAGAGCAGCTCTGTACCACTGGCCCTCTGCAGGTGCTCCGGGCTGGATCCAAAGAAACTTGAAACCACTGGGAAGGTTGCCATCAACTTCACTACATTAGGTCTTCTAACAAGAAAATACTCATCATTTCAGGCTTTGTGGGATGGCTCTGCCATTGCCTATTTAAGAGGTGAAAAAAATCCAGTGTGGGGACCACACATCCTGAACACTACAAAAACTATTTTTCCACTGGATCTGTCATTCAAACATGAGTCATGGCACTGTTTTTCTAACCTTACCTTGGCTTCTTCAGAGAGAAGAGCTTCCTTCTACTTCCTGGACCGAGCCTGAAGATAGCCAACAGCTTAAGTGGTGTTAAGAGCCTTTAGGACAGCAAGGAATCAGGGGGACTCAGACAGACAAACTTCTAGTTACATTTTTTACTTCATCTGTTGCCAATATATGGAGGAAAAAAAAGGTGTAACAGCTACCATGGCAGAACCACTGCCTCCAAACACTGTGGTGTTAGAGCAATGCTGAAGGACCAAAACACCAGTTTCAGTGCAACTTTCAGATAACAGGTGGAGCCAGGAGGAGCTGTAGGTACTGGATCAATTTTTTCTTACACCAGACAAGTGGATTGATTGTGCCAACAACACTTGCAGTCCCTCCTGGTGAAGAAAAGAAGAGGTATGCTATACTGAATTTAAGGACCAAAGTTTAATAAGCCTTTTCTACACATACATAGGCAGGGTCTTCATCTGTGCAGGTACAGATAGTGCAGAATATGCCCTCAAATATAGCCCTCGGATGGACAGTGAGGGTAAAGCACTTGCTCAGTCTTTTATGAATAGGCTCTGGAGGAGTAAGTGACTTCACAGGAATTATCACACAAGCTGCTATAGAAGTCTAGAAGATATGTCACAAAGTGAAGGCTCTGTAAGCATGACCAACATAAAGAAACTTGCTGCAAACTGTTGAATCTAAAGACCACCGACAGCATTTAAACAAAACTCCAATTACAATGCAAAGACTTGGCTATAGATGCCTCAATTTATAAATAATGCATTTTTGAGTTCATCCAGGCTAAAAAAACATCCATTAAAAATGCAAATCCAGTGCAAATCACTGAAGCAAACAGCTAGAAATATAGATAAAATAATAAATTATGTATTACATAGAATATAAAATATATAGATTAAATAATAAATTATTTAAGCTTATAGCTAAGAAAGCCATGAGAAAGTCAGGGAGACTATTCATCTGTAAATGGGGCAGTGAAAGAAGATAATGGGCCTAAATTCTGCTTCTGTACAACTCTCACTGACTTCACTGATTAGGAAGGAGTTGCTTAAAAATCAGCAGAAAGAGTTCTGATTTGGTTTGGAAAATGATGTGAACTTCAGTCAATGAACTAACCAGAAAAGCCTTTTATCATCACTATTTCTAAAGTGCTGCCTGTGGCAAAGATTCCTGGTGCTGCTCTAAGAGGCTGCATCAATTGTTATGGTGAAGGACTAAGGAGTATATGCTAGAAGGAAAACTGCTTGCAATTTTGGATAGCCTGATTTGCTTAGTTTACAAATCAGAAGAGGATTTGTCCTCCATTTCCAAAGCTCAGCCTGGGACTGGAGCATAAGTGCTGCTCCTGGTTTATGTATTGATGTCTGCAAGAAAGGATTTGTCCATCAACTTGCCTTTTCATTTCAGGTTCCCTTTCTG
>NW_020799118.1:8771331-8835723 GCF_003259725.1 Athene cunicularia | reverse complement strand
GGATGGGAGCTATTTTATCTTTTTGTAAAGATTCCTTCATCAAGAGACTGAGTTTGTATTCCTCCTTGGCTAACAACTGTAATCGCAGATAGGTAGACTTCCTTATTCTAAGAGAAAAAGGAGAAAAAAAAAATGCAAATCAGTATTTTAATCATTACTGATCTTGACAGAGCTAAAAGGCTTATAGTCAGCACAGCAATAATAGTGTAAAAACCTTATTATGTGATCTGAAATGATGAGAACCAGGCACTGTCACAATCCTAATGAGCAGCTGGCATTGTCACCTGGCCAGCGATCTTTGGGAGCCCTTAGAGGTGGAGAGGTTTTGGACCAGAGCTCTACAGTGAAGTGCAAACAGCCTTCGTGTTCCTCAGCTGCATTGCTTATATTTTGCCAACAGCTTTAACTTTCATTTGCCATTTAGCTGTGCATGAGGATTCAGAAGATGCACGCAGACTGTAGTCCTTGCTTGATTTATGGCACCTTCTGCAGGCATCCAGGTGCTCCAGAGAGCAATGTAGGTGTGCGGAGATGACTGCATTTCAGCAGACTCCAAGCAATCACCTCTACCACGTGTCTGGTGTTGGTACAGCACCAGCAGTTGGAGGGATGAGATTTTAAATTGTCTGTCTTTCAGGTAGGATCTATCTTAAGTCACACTGGGATGTATTTTGAAGTTATGTCAGGGTCAACTCAAGCATGTAGGTGGTTTTGTACATATGTCTATCAATCACTGAGCACCTTTCTAGAAGAAGTGGCAGAGGAATTTATGTAGGGATCCTAATGTCATCCATTACTGTGGCCAAGACACAACGTGACCCAGATTCCCACAGCCATAGAAGTGGAGAGTGCGCTGGTCTGACACCTCCAATTTCGAGATATTCCACTTTAGCTCAAGCTGCCAATTCCATCTGCAAGTTGCTGGGTTTGGGCCTGTATCTGAGCAAGATTTAAGGCATAACACTTGCTACTTCTGACAGGGACAGGGGCTGATTGTGTATGGAGGTCATTTGAAAGAGAGGAACTGATCTCCTGGCACGTAAGTCTTCATATAATGGATTGAATACTAATGTGGGCATTCCCCCCATTCTGCTCAGAAATCCCATTACTTCATGTTAACTACATCAAAGATGCATAAATGGAAAACCTTGGAAAGTGTTTTATATCTCTAAAAAAAATGGAGCAGCAGATAGCATGTATTCTAGCAGCTCTTGAAGACAATCTCTAGACACAAACTTTTTCTCTGACATTAGAGGAAAATTGCTCTCATTAGAGGAAAAGGTACTGGTTCTGCCAAATCAACAGCCTCCTTTTTGCTTATTCTTCATTTTTACCCATGACCAGAGTTGATCTGACCTCAGTTCTCAGGTCTTTTGACCCACCAAGCTGAATTAATTTTAATTTTTTTCTAGATGTCCCCCAAAATCATTGGATTGGTACTTTACTGATGCAAATGTAGAAGCAAGCAGATAATTCAGTTTGATCTGGTCACAGACTGAGTTATGTCTGGAGGCTACCTATGAATCACTTTCAGCATAAAAAAAATAATCTCAAAAAATCCAGCAGCTTCTAACTGGTAATAACTTGAAATTCCATGTGAAAACTTGTCCCAGGCAACTTAACATTTCCCTCAAACACTCAATTTACAGTTTAAAAAGAATCTTCCTTGTGCATGTTCATTTCTGCATAATGAGCCCCGAATATTTTAGTAAACAACCCCTGGCAAGGAAGTCCATAGAAGAAAACACCTGGAATAATTTCTGGAAAATGAATTTTGTGGCCTAACATTCAGTACTGGAAGAAAGTTTGCTCCATCAGGATGCAAATTATCAAGGCTCTAGTATATGTCAAGCTCCAAGCTAGAAACTCAGCACTTTTAGGCTGGGGTCAGAAAAGCCTTGATGCAGGGACAGTCTTCAGGTGGAGTTTGGATGTGTTAAGGGGATGATGCCATTGCTGCAATGGAAGAGAGCAGGACATCCCCCTTGGACCTATAGGTACCATGTACAGACCTACTAGCAGGAGCCAGAATACCCTTCAGACACTCCTTCCTTTAATGCCCACGTAAGACAAGTTCATTTTCAGTTCAGCACCCAAAGGCAACAGTCAGGCTGAAATCCCAGGTTCCCTCCTCCTACACAATGCTCCCTGCTGTTGCTTACATTGCAATCTGCTTCAGGCTTCCAGCTTGTATATACATCGTGGGCTTTGCCCGGTACTGCTGATCACAACAGTGGTATCCAACTCAAACAATAAGAGGTTTTTTTTCTTTAATTTGTGTGAATTTCCTTTGATGCTTACATAATAGAAAAACAGCAAAACAAAATAAGTCTCTCATCTGAATTACTCAGGAAAAAAACAGTAAGCTGTTCTAGGTTGTCAGATACAGTTGTAATTAGGTGTTTTCAGAAGTATATTATCTATTTTTATCTGTTATTTACTGTGCATACTATATTTATTGTGCTCACCACATTATGCCCATGATAGACTACTGCAGATTTCCTGGTATGCCATTGTCTAGGTGCTGTTGCTACACCCATTTTTGAGATTTGGAGACAAACCAATTGGATTCTGACATTTATTTATCTTCTTAGAGTGAATCTTTTTGTCTGATAGATATGTAGGACTCCTAAAGAGATGTTACACTGCATCATGCTAATCCTCCTCAGTTCATGGATTACTGACCTAATACGCAGTGACAGCCCTTTCAGAGTCATCGTCTTGCACTGTGGTAATCTGCTGTCATGCACGTGTGCTGAAATGCATGGCCTCTGCATGCCAAACCCCATGTGCCCTCCCTGCAAGAACCACCAGGAACAAGCTGTCCCTGTGCAAAGGCACCCTCAGACGGAACCCACTGCTGAGATAGCTCAGAAAGCCCTCACTGACTGTAAAAGGATGCATTTCACCCGGGAAGAGCAATGCTCTTTCCCCAAAGACTCTCAGAAACCCACGAAGTTTTCAAAAGAAATTCAGGCCACCTGCTAGCTCTGTCTTGGGGCAAGACAGATGCACCCCAAAAGCAGAGGTTTCCCCTCTCTGGGCTGTACAGAGCTGTTCTCAAGGCTGCGTTAGCCCCAAAAGCTGAAAGGCAGAGCCGCAAGTTCAGTCCCTGACTCCAGTTTCCCATCTCATGCCCACTCACTCCTGTCCATGTAGAAAAGAAACAGTGAAACAAGGCAATAATTCCTTCCCCTTCCCAAATACCTAGAAAATTCGTGAGTCAAAGCTCTAGCTACCTGGCAGCATGGATGCAAACACACGAGATTCCTGACAGATACCGAGAAGCAACCCCACAGCTTGTTTAATTAATGAGCCCTTCCGCTTGTGGCAATATCCTCCAGATCAGCCCCGTGTCCTCAGCTCCCCCAGCCGCAGGAAGGGCCTGGACTCAGCTCTTGCCACTCACTGCCCCAACCCTGCACTGCTCAGATGTGGGTAATTCACCCCGATTTCTCATCAGAGGCACAGAGGAAACCTCTTCCAGCATCTTAGCCAATATCTCCCTTCTTCCAAGATGCTTGCATGTCTCATGCCAAAGCAAAGCCTCCCTTTCAGCTTTTCTGTATGACTAATTAGGACTGGAATCAAGAATAATAGGTCTAGAAAGCTGTAACACAGTTCAGGAAAGAAACTGGAGACCCTAGAGAGCTGGTTACAATATGACAAGGATGAGTGACCTTTTTAAAATTACTCCATTTAAATACTACTTATTGTGCTTATAGAAATTCAGAATCAGGTTCATAGCAGTAAGTTTATATCACTGACAACAGTACCAGGCCCCCTTCTGCAGAGACCTTCATCTTGAACCACCCTGTTAGGAGATCCTGACCTACAACCGAGCTTCTAAAGAACAAAGACCTTCACTGTATCTGTTCTTCTCTGAGCTAAGAGGCTGCCAAGTACTGTTTTGAAAAAAAAAAAAAAAAACAAACCAGGTTTGCACACCCAGAGCCCCTGACTGACCTGACCTGACCCCAGAAGCAGAAAGCAGAGCTGTAGTGATTTCATAGCCCCTGTCTTCTGTCCCAGCACAATCTCTTAGTGAGAAAAAGCTACACCTGCAGGAAAACCACAGCCAGGCATTGAGGATAAAGCAAGGATAATGTCACCTATTTCACCTTTTTTGAGTCCTGTGGTTTGGATTTTTTGGCTAATGAGGAGAGAACTACAGTGCAAGTGCTGCCTTACAGAGGACATCCTTGCTACCACAGGTTGGTCTTGGAAAGTGAAAAGAAGCCATGGGGTAACGCAGAAATTTTCCAAGATCATGGGCAGTTGTATAATCTGAGATGTTCTGTTGTCTGCATATGCCATGTATGTGAGAGTCATGGGAATTTGAAACAGGCAGTAAAATAGTCAGAGATATATTTTTTTAGTGGTAATATATCAACCTAAGAAGTGAATGAGACTATACAACAGCTCTTTCTCTCATTCATAATTTTAATATGCTGAAATGCCTACATTTTAGTCTATCTTGCTGTATATGTTTATAAATCCCTGAGAAGAAAGACATAAAATGAAACAAATGACAGCTTTGAATTATAGTTGCAATGATATTGTCATAAGTTCTCTCCTCGCCCAAAAGGTCAACAAGGGATTCCTTCAGTGCCACACCATGTTTTCACAAGTCAAATACAGCCACTTGTTCAATTTATAGCTTGCTTTTGGTCTGAAAGTCTTCACACATATGAACTCAGCTGAACATGACTCATAATGATTTGGTTAAGAATACCATGTTTCTAGATAATTTAAGCTGAGATTTTCTGGGTTGTGCAAGGGTTCTGGTTTCTGGTTCTGGGTTTTGCTTGCCAAGTCAGAGGTGCTGATGTATCTAAGTCCTCTGGGCAGTGTGTTAAGCCATAATGTTTTAGAGGTGTTGTTCTACAGCTTGTTTCTACAGCTATAATTGCAAGAGGAAGGGATGCTGAAATGATAGTCAAAGCATATGAACGTTTAGACATTTTCAACAGCATGGTCTTCATCAGAGTTGTAATGTATATTAATCACCAATTTTCTACTTTAGCTGAATTTGCTGTTGCTACAAAAGGGGACGACAATTTAAACAACTACTTCTGGAATACTTGGCTGGTGTGCACAGCTTTGCTCTGAACAAGATTTCCAGTGAAAAATGAATCCATTTAGACGTGATGGTTACACATCTTGCCATATCTTTATTGCACTTTTACCACGTTGCAAACAATTCCACAAAAATGCTGCAAAAGTAAGCCTAGAGCTGCTGAAAGCAGCTTTTTACCCATATATGTATATATTTACACAAAACTATCAAAAGCAAAGTTGAAAAGTAGCAGCTCAGCTATGATAGTCTAGAAAGATAAGAGCTGCCACCTCCTTATGGACAAATAGTACAACTTGTCATTTTACATCACTTTGTAAAACCAACATTCAAGTATTCCTGTCAATGCACAAGTAGTGAAATTCCCTTCTGGTAACCACTGTATTATTATTATAATTATTATTATTATTTTTTGCCGTTAAGAGTTCATAATGCCTTAACCCTTTAAATGCTGAGTAGCTGGGGGAAAAAAAGCATTCAATTTAAATAAGATACAGTGGATTAGAGCACTTAAAGGGTTAACACAAAATACTAAGTGGACTGTCACCACAAATAAAGTGTGAGTCACAAAACTATGCCGTCCCTCTTAGTTAAATTTGGTAGGTAGGTCTGGGGTTTCATAGATATACCATATATAAATACAAAATATTAAGTAAAGGCCTCCTTTCTATACAAAAAGGACAGGAGGTGTTTTGCTATCAGACTGTTGTCTGTCAATGATCTGAGTATTTTCTGAACCTTTTCATAATCTCTCTTTAGGAACTAATGAAAAGCATCACATTAGACTTATTTTTCTTAATGAACTAAACCTTTGCAGAGTCTAAACTTTACCTACTTTGGGAACAATTATATCTCATTTCTGAATTCACTGAATTCACAAAGTGGCATACACAGTCTTTTGCAAGACTTAATATTTTTTTTTTTTCCTCTTTGAATCTTCTTTACTTGACTGGTAAAAACGTAGTCTTGCGATTTTACTACCTCTCGGTCGTAACAGTGTTAACATCAGTGTTAAAGTCATTTTCAACCACATTGTCATAACCATCCTTTTCTATACAGTCACTAACAGCCTTGAGGACAATCCGCAGCCGTCTGTCCATCGCCTCCAAGTGAGGCTGGTAGAGGATGGGAGCTATTTTATCTTTTTGTAAAGATTCCTTCATCAAGAGACTGAGTTTGTATTCCTCCTTGGCTAACAACTGTAATCGCAGATAGGTAGACTTCCTTATTCTAAGAGAAAAAGGAGAAAAAAAAAATGCAAATCAGTATTTTAATCATTACTGATCTTGACAGAGCTAAAAGGCTTATAGTCAGCACAGCAATAATAGTGTAAAAACCTTATTATGTGATCTGAAATGATGAGAACCAGGCACTGTCACAATCCTAATGAGCAGCTGGCATTGTCACCTGGCCAGCGATCTTTGGGAGCCCTTAGAGGTGGAGAGGTTTTGGAGCAGAGCTCTACAGTGAAGTGCAAACAGCCTTCGTGTTCCTCAGCTGGGTAAGGCACCAGCTGGATCTGGCGCATCATTCAGAGGGTCACGTCCACCTTGGCAATGACACGCATGATGCACGTGGCATTGAGCTGGGGCATGGGCGATGGCAGCAGAGGCTCCTGCTAGCTCAGCCTGCAGGGATGCCCAGAGCCTCAGCAGACACAGAGCTCACCCCGTGTTCCAGTTGTGCAAAACTGAAACTGTAAATGGCACCTGTTCCCTCTGAAAATCCTGGCCCTGGGCACTGAGGAAAGATGTTGTGAAGATGTTGAACAAGCTGAGCTAAGATTTGCCACTGACTTCCACAGGATGTGTATTTTGTCTCAATGAAGCCTCTCACAACTCCTGCGAGCTCTGATCGCAACAAAGCACTTAACGTGCTGGTGCCAATGCTCAGGGCTAGCTCATGTCAGCCCCCCTGGGCAATATCGTAACATCTCCTCAACACCACGGTATGCAATAGAAGAATCACTTCAACATTTCTCTCCTATTTGTAGATGCTATAGATCCTATTACAGATGTGGATACATCTGTATAAAATGGGAAACAAGTCAGGAGTTGAAACATACCTGCAGCACTGGTTTAAAGGCACCAAAATGGAAAGTTCATCATGGGAATATTTTCCAAACCTGTTCAAAGGTAAGAGCAAGAACATGACAAAGGCTGTTTTAAAGACTTTTTTTTTTCCCCCCCAGAAAGATTATTAAAGGTTTTTACCCTCTTCCATTATCTAAGTGGATAATAAACGTTTCATTTCCAAACTTCTCAAAGGTTTCATAGTGATGTCGATCCATGTTACCTATGGAACAAAGAGAAAAAAAAGACTGTTCCCACTCTGGCTTGCTGCTGAGCCTGCAGGCCAGGGCAATACAAAAGCCACGGTTCAGCAAGAAGCCCAGTGCTCCCCAAACATGATGGCTGTGCAGGGCAGAGAAAGCAACATATCTCCTAAGCTCATTTGTTTCTACTATGCAAGCCCTGGATGCTGGAAGATGGGCTTAAGTCTCTGGGAACTTTTCAAGCTCCCTGTAGCTTTTATACTTAACCTCTAGAGGACCCAGCAGGAGATAAAGCCAAACCTCCCCACCCTCCAGCAAGCCCTCCCAGCACATGCCAAGGAAATCGCTCTTAAGTATGGTGGCATCTCAGCTGTCTGGGGATCCTGGTCATCCTGAGGTAGCCACATCCTAAGCCTGAGCTTCATCAGTGCAAACGAGCCCTGCTGCCCCAGCCCTGGGTCAGTTTGGTGTGCAAAGCAGCCACGGTACCCATGCTGGTGTGAGGCTTAGTTTACGGAGGGGAGAATGCAAGCTCCAAGCAGAGATATTAATCCACATGGCTTTACTAATATCGTATTAAAGTTTTTGAACTGAGACCAAACATTCTGTTTGACCTTGATCAAGAACTTTGACCAAATTTCTGGCTGCCTGCAAAGCCAAAATGACATCAGGGCTCTAATGTATGGATCAGGATGCTACTCCAGTGGTATGGCTGAACAGTTCTCTTTGGGCACCTACGGCAGGCAGACGTGCAATCTGCTTTTTAAGGTCAACATGCAGAGTATTGGTGTCAAGCTATGAATTTTGTCTTCATGGCCAGGGCTCTTAAGGCTCTTATAGATGCCACATATGGTGAGCCTGAGCTGTTATTCTGGCCTCTCCTTATGCTGTCTCTTGCAGAAATATCAGTAGTGGCAATGGCAGAGGATATGTCTGTGCTGGCATGTATCCAAGGATTAGGTATGTATGTTGGCACCTTACAGGTATATTAGCTGCAGCAGAACAGGTTTTGTATGAGAATGTCTCAGTGTTAACCTCTGAGTAGGTTTGGAAGAGGTCACTATTACCTGCTTGTTAATAATTATTTTATTTTGACCAGATTACATAAACAGAAAAAAACTTCCTTATACACACCACAGTTGGCTCTGTGACAAAGCAATATTTCTTTTTTTTTTCCCCGCTCTGACAGTTTATAGAGCAAGCAACAGTGAATACCACTGCAGGTTGAAACCAGAGAGACAGTAATGAACAGTCCTTGCATATGCATCCAGGGGCCATACATTACAATAGTAAAGCACTCACTAAAGCAAACTGTGAAGCCCTTAACTGTTGAGAAGGGGACTAGCCTGATGTGTGTTCATCATCACTCTGCATTTCTGAACGTTCTTGTTCCTTTAATCTGCACTGATGGGAATATACAACCATGTAAATCTGCATTTTCTCATAATCATCTAGAATGGCACATACAGTAAATGCAGCTTCAACCATGCTTTGGCAAACTGCTGAGCTAAGCAGAGTGGTATAGAAAGAAATGGTTCTTATTCTAATTAAATGTTGCATTTAATTTTTGAAAGAGATGAAACATACCCATCAGGAAATCAAAAACTGTCATATCCATTATATCCAGAATTCTGGTCCCACTGTCATACGGGGGTGTTTGTTTAACCTCTTCACAATAATCTGGATCAACTTCCCATCTGGAAAAGCCAGTATTTTGATATTTTACATGACACACAAAGCTTACTGAGTATTTAAAAAAAAAAAAGTTATTTTGCAAAGATCTAATTGTATCACATTGGACTGAGGGCAGGGTCAAGTACAGGCAGCAAATCCTTCAGTCTGCTTCTACTAATGCAGGCAACTGATAAAGATTGTGACTGATGAAAAAGGAAGAAAATCACAAGATTGAAAACTATCTGGCTAATAACTTCAAGATTTAGGAGACCAGCTTCACCATCAGTCATATGATGAGAACATCTGAGACTTGTTTAGGGCTGCTGATAGCAGTGAATCTTTCTCCCTCTGACAGGACTTAGACAGGTCTGGTTGCATCCTGTCAAAGCCACTGGAGGTATGTGTCCCATGAGGGAATTATGCCACTGAAGGTCCTTCCAGGTTCAGGACCATAAGCTGGAGCTCCTTACAAGTCTAAGTACTCTGTCCCTTCCCAGGAGCTGGACCCGCTGAAGAAATGCAGATGCTCTCCTAAGCCTCAGTGCTTTAGATCAGGCAAGGGCAGTAACTGCAGCACTGTTTTATTCTTCTATGGCCCTTTGCAGCTGGCAAACCCTTTGCTCCCCACTACTTACTCTGCTTTCTTCCGCTTGTGGTAAGAACGTCTCCAGGGGTTTCTCCAGGTTTTCCTTTTAGCTAAAGATAAATCAGGTAGGAAAGCTGCCAGAGACCCTTCGATCTGATCTGGTTTTCCACACAGGGCGTGCTCTGTTGAGCAGTAGTAGGAGCATTCCCCATAGAAGCAGATGTTGTTGGCTGGCAAATAAAGGAAAATAGTTTCAAAACCTACTCTTAAATTAGCGTTCAAAAATTCATAAAAGCAGTGATGTATGCATGAGCAGAAATAAATCTCAGACCCAAAACCCTGTTACCACACATAGTTTTCTTCCACTAAAACCACCAGAATGACATTCATTTCAGTGGCTGGGGTCATGCCCTATGCTAAGCTCTCTGTGACTATTTCCAGTCTATTTATATTCAAAAACCCCAAATTTTATATATTTTTTAATCCTTTCCCTTCTTCTTTCATTTTCCCAGACCGATACATCCTTTGGGATATACTTGTTACCCCAGGCTGGAACCCCAAATCCCACAGCTGAACAAGTGGCATGTGCCCAAAATAAAATCACCTTTCAAAATCTTGGCTCGTTTCTTTAAGAACAGACAACAACATTTCATTCATTTACTTGCTGGTTTGAGAAGAACTGGCAGTTTTACTAAGGAGAATTATTTACCATGAAGACTCATGTGGGCGTGTGTGTGTAAGGTGGAAATAGCACAGATGTAACTCTGTCAGTACACATCCCAAGCACAGATTTCTGCCTCCACACATCACGTTACTCCAACAACCACAAAAAATTGAATCTTTTGGTTTTGGAGTGTGTGTTACCTTAAGATCTCCCCAAAGCTGCCACTACACATTTCTGTACCAACAGGAACTCCCACCTCTTTATAAGAACTCCCTTCCCATGTGAATTCACTGGAAGTGGGAGAGAGCAGCTAATCCCCAAAGCCCACCAATGCTGGACTATGAACAAGAATAGAGGCACACTGCTGATCTTCTTGTCTGTGTGCTACAACTCTTTTGATATTGCTTTATGCACATAAAATGCCATTAGAGGAAGACTATGCCCTTTCCTTATGGTAAAGCATGAATCTGAGAAACGCTGCTTCCTAATTCCCCACAAGGCCTCTAAATTCCAATACTGCTTGTGAGCTACTTTCCCTTTGGGCAGGCTCAGTATAAATGAGGCAGGAAGGGCTGGTGAATAGAGGGGGGTGATTTTCTGCCTGCCCCAGGAGACCCTGTGGCTTGGAAAGGTGAACTGGTGGGTTTACACCACAGAGATGCCCTGTAGCACACTGCCCTGCACATGGCCATGATGTCCTGGTCCAGACCCAACCTATGGCTGGCAAAGCACCCAGTGGAGATGGTACACTGCCAGAGACAATGAGTCAAGAGGACAGGGAGCAATCCTGGCCCTGGTGCTACAGAGGTAACAGGAGGGAGGGAGAAACAGAGCATGGAGCTGCAACTGGGGAAAGAGGAGTAGGAAAATATGGAAAAGCCATAAGGACTTGTGATGCTTTTGATTGTAATAATTAGGTGCATTATCTGGGACTAATTGCTAAGCATGGAATTACACTAAATAATTGGACTATAAGGCTGATGTGTTACTACTTGACAGTTTGTCCCAGCTCTTCATTTCCAAGCCTCTATTAATGGCCATCAGATTTGTCCGTTAAGCCGTGATTACTTTACTCTGCAGACAGGCTTTTTGAAGCCCTCTGCTGTGACTGACTCATAAGGGCCACCCATCTATCTGTGCTCAGGAACAACTCCAACCCAAACTGTATATTTACATTCACAGGGTTGGCTTAAACCAGTTAAATACATCCTGACTCAGTCCAGAAATATTTACCCTGTGGTCAAAAGCCTTGTTGACAATTACTGAAAGTACTTCAGGGAAGAGAAAATGAAGAACAGAAATTTACAAAGGAAGGAAGGGAGCACTCAGCATGTCTATACTTTTAATTTTGTAATTTAAAGTGTTTTACCGGCAGAATATCCATTCTTAGAAACTATTTTAAAAGCTTTTCCTCACATAGAAAGCATACTTACTCCCTTAACATTTTAAATGAAGTAACAGTAGTTTGAGACTTCCCATGAGCTAAGAAGTGACCATGTCCTTGGCCAATACAGCACTCAGCTATTTCCTACAAACACCAGCATGAACCTCGGTGCTGCTCATCACACGATATGCCTTCTAACTTCTAAACAGAAACCTCACTCATTTTTCCTTTTAAGCAACTCAGTAATATAACTCATAGCACTGAGAGTGAAGCTTTAAAAACGAAGAGCAATCACAGTTAAGGAAACTCAGGTTGGAAAGGACTCTGGAAGCTTCTAGTCCAACCTACAGCTTCAGGCCAGCTTCTTCAGGTTAAAAAATTCTGAAACCCTCAGCTTCTCCTTGTACACCAGATGCACCAGTTCCAGGACTATCTCAGTGGCCCTCCTTCAGACTCATTTCATTAATCTAAAATCAAGTGTAAAGTCAACATCTAGACAAACCCAACCTAAAGCAAACCCTGGGCATGGTGCCCCGCAGTCTATAATCTCTCACAGGTTTCCTTTTCAAAAACGCTATCACAGCATGGACTTGGCATAGCTTTTGCAGGGCTAACACAGGTGCCTCAGCTTTGCCTTTGATCATCCTGGCAAAACCAGGAGGGCTTCATGCCTCCCTGTGAACCTCTTCCATAATTCAGGATGAAAGTGAAGAGTTGTCCAAGTACCTGTGGGCAGCACTGCCAGCTGCAGACCGCCTGCAGACGGGAGGATCATACTGGGCTGTTAGCAAGGTTGGGATATTTTCAGCCAATAAAAACTGGGGAAAAACATCTGTGATTTATATCCTCGAAAGAAATTATTGCAGACAAAATATTTCAAAGGGTTCCAGGCTGCCACAAGGGTTGGTTTACAAGAAATCACATACAGATGCTGCTTGCTGTAGGCTAGCACAAAAGAGTTAAGAGATATAAAGAGATCACTTATTTCCCGGGCGCCTGCTGCTGCAGTGAGAAGGTAGAGCTCTCCTCTGCGCTGCAGCGAGGGTTTACGTTTCCACCAGTTGGAAGGTGCAGTGGGGCTTGTGGTTCAATTCAGCTGTGTCAGCATCACCCACTCATCTGTGGAGGGAGGGAACCCACGCAGAGTCGTCTTGATCACGTGAGATAATTTATCTTCCAGGTTTCTGTGACTTGACTTCCACCTGGCAGTGGGAAGCTGATGCCTGGTTATCTGCTGCTGTAACAGTTTTGTAAAGAGCAAAAGGCCCACCAGTGCCCCCGCTGCGCTATCACAGCCTCTGTTGCTCACTAGTAAACCTGACCTTTCAAAAAAGGAATTATACTAAACACAGCATTTTGCACAGTGGGAAGATAAATACTGTGTTTAATAGTTTGCTTCTGAATTTAACTTTGGGAACAATGAAACCCTGCTCTGTATTGTCAACAGAAGCAACTGGGACTAATCATTTGACAGTAATCACACATTTGTATCCAGATAAATCTTCAGGAAAGCTTGGGGGCTATAGCAGCTATGGCATTTGCTGCTGCGGTGACACAGCTAGCACGTGTGCTGCCTGCACCATGCCGGGCTGCTCATCCCCACTCCTGCAGGGCTCCTCCAGCTAATGATTTTCCTACAGAGCCCCCATTGCCTGCAAGGGGAGTCCAGTCCTCTGAGCAATGGCAGGATGTTTTCTGTCATTAAGACAACAAACTTGCAGTAAAACCACAAGTGTATTTCTCAGAGAGAAGTTACTTCCAATGGCAAAGGTTTTTCTGCCAGCTGTTATTCTCCCTGTGGGCTCAGACCTGTGGTGCTTACTCTCCATGGTTCCTTTTTGAGTTCCGGGGGTAGTGGAGGTGAAAGGATGTTATATCTCAAGTTATTGTTAAAAAAATGAACTGCTTTGATTGATAGAGAATAGAAATCCTGGTATGTCTACCCTAGTTCTTATATACTGGGAGTGAGATGAAGCAGCCTGAAATATGTGGAGAAACATTAATTTTTAAGGTTTCTTAAAAATGTAGAAAAAATGAAGGTACCAAATAGAGAAAAACACAGTTCTCATTTAAGACTACAAGGTGCAGTACCAAGCTTCTGTCTTTGAAACCTAAATAGGTGACCCACATTCTGCACAGCAGGCTGAGGGTGAAATTCCAGCGAGACACAAGCCCAGTGCTTTGCTGGCAATCTCACAGTTTGGCCTTTCAAAGGCAAAAATAAGAGGGAAAGGGGAGGTGAGGTCTATCGGAGTGTGGTCCTTCTCCCATCAAAACTGCCCAGCCCGTATGTTCCTCTCCCATCCGATGCGGGTGTTTCTGTACAGACCCCTGTCCCTAACACCTGCAAAAGAAGTAACTGCCAGGAATTTGTGTCCCTGCAGAGTGGGTAGAAATGGAAGCAGCAGCAGTGTTGGCAAACCAGAAAGGGAGGGATGTTTATATGTGCTCAAACACTCAAATGCTGGGAATTTGAAACACGCAAACTCCTTCTTCGTTAAAAATAAGATTGTTTCCTCAAAGCACTAGAATCCTGGGTGGTGGTGCAATGTCTGAGTTTCATTATCTGAGGATGAATGGATACAATTCATAATGAAATCCATGCAAAAATCACGGTCTGGTGATCGAAACTCCAACTAATTATAATTAAGAGTCAGTGTCTGTGTACTTATCTGCACATTTTCTTTGTGTCATCCTGGTAGCTGAACAATAATTCTTCTCAGGAAGAAAAAGGACAAGTGGAGATACCTTAAAGCAAATTGCTTGGCAGAGCAATTCTTTTATTGAGATTTGCATGACTGTTAATAGAAGACATTTAGCAAGCCTGTGCAACTGGAGTACTGGAAAGAATCCTGAATATTTACTAAAGCAATGCATGAAAAGATCTTTCTTTTACCTGCTCAAAATAATAGGTAACTCAGAATTGCTATTGTTTGCTGAGACGGGAAAAAAAAATCCATAATCCCTTGGAATTGATTAATATGAACAAAAACATAGTGCTCACTAGCTGTGGAACATTGATTTCTTTAAGCTGCTGCCTCAATTACTTCCAAAACGAAGGCTGACATCATTAATATGTCTCTTTTTTCCTAGCAAATTACCATTCATTTGTAAGAGTAGCAGGGCTATTGCGGTCTGCCCTACTGCAAAGGATATAAAATTAATTTAAATAATTACTGACCTAATTCCATTTCTCATGTTTAGTCCAAACTGCCTGGAAGTGCACTTTCCTGCAATCTGCTTTCTCTCTGAATGCAGCCTAATGTATTGACTGACCTGTCTGTTCGCAGCCATTTCCACTTTCCAGTGGAGGAAGGGATGCCACTCTGCAGCGAGGTCTGATGCTACAACTGTCTGCAGCTTCCTGGCCCTGATTTCCATGCCTGATGGGATAAGTGAGATGGCCCAGGCATGGAAATGCAGCGAGGTTTCTTCCAACACATCCCTGCACTGGTCCAGGGAATAACAGTGTGTTGATGAGCATCATCAATATTTACCCTCTGAGGGCTTCCACCACAAAGAGTGATCTCCCAGCCTGAGGCAAAGAGCTTTCTATAAAATAATTACATTTAGTGCTCATGTAATTTCAAGAGATGTATATGGGTGCATGGAGAGGGGATACACTGCCAGCAGACACCATGTGTCCCCATGACCATTGTCACTGAGCGCTGCTGGGATGGAGATGCAGACACTGCCACATGAAAGGCAGTTCCAGAGGGGCCTTGATAGTTTAATGTGGGTGCTCAGGCTGGTTCTTGCAAGTACCTATGTGTCACATCTCAATCTCTCAGCTTTGTAACCAGTCTTCCCCCAAAACCAACTGATTTTGCTGCACCTCATCCGCCAGAGTCTCTTCCAGTCTTCCTCAGGTGCCCTGTTCCCTCTCCATCCTCACCTTCCCAGGCCACAGGGCTCATCCCAGCACGATCCTCTTTTCCCTTTTCTGCCCTCAGTCTGCTGCTTGAGTTGTCTGCTAGGTTTGTGAATTTGTTTCTAAATGCTTAATTTAGGACCTTTATTACTTTTTCATTAAGCATTAATTAATGCCTGCCTTTTAAGGTCATCATGAAATACAAAACGGAGGTTGGGCATATGTTAATGAGAATCTGACTAATTAAACTGGGGACTTGTCGGGAAGAACTCTGACAGTAACCAGCATGATTTAAACAAAGTATATTGATTTAGGAAATGTAAAATTGAAAAAAAAAATTAATTGCTTCAGCATTTTATTCTCCAGAAAAGCCTGATTCATAGTTAATCAAATATTTTAATTGAATTTATCAGCGGACTCTAAATAAATTTGAATAAAGGATTATGCTTGGATCATCCCTTGGTTGTCTGGAATTTCATAATGACAAGATAAAGATCTTCATCCAAACCGGCAGCCTTAACTTCACATTGCCGTGCTCTGGCTGCTGTAAGCTGCTCAGTACTTCAGTACAGTTTCGTAATTCTCAGAAATGACTCAATTCACCCCTAAGCCTTGATACATAACCTGGGAAGACTAAAAAGCAAGCAAACCTACTAATCCACGCCTTACTTGCTAAAGTGGGAATAAAATGGCTTATATTTTAAATGAGCCAAAGTACCTTGTGCACATAAACAGTCACAAGATTTTTCTGCCATCTTTTGTGTGTGATTATTTGCTTACAAAAAATCAAGGAAAAAAAATGCAGAGACAGAGAGGGAGAGGGAGAGGAAGCAACTGAAGCAGAAGTGCCTATCTGGAGCACGCAGAAATGTCTGCGCATCAGGTTTGGTGAACACTGTCGCCATGTACTGCCACCACTGTCACCGCGACTGTACATATAAAATTGGAGCACTCAGAACGTGGAGTAAGATGAAACCTTTTGTAATTATGTAATGTATTTTACAAGTGAAGTTACTGAAATAAATGTCTGCTCAGCTGTGTCCTGCAGAGCTCAACATAAATATGAAGCTAAAAATAACAGCCATAATAATGACATTATTGGTGATCACAAAAGTGTGATGAACATTTTATGAGAGAAAGCTCTACAGTGACAGTGCTCTGCTTTCTAGCTAACGGCAATAAATTACAGCTACATTGGGAGAAACTGTAATTAAGTCTTTGGATCTTGACTTTAGGGATCTGGGGTAAACAACTTCTGGCCAATCACACACAGAGCAAGGGAGATCTCCAGAGATTTCTGCTCCAGATTGTCTGTTACACAAGTCACAGCCTGAGTTCATCAAAGCACATTTGCACGCAATAAGCTCACCTGAACACAGCTACATGCTTTAAATTGAACGTTTCCCTATATATTCCTTCACTAAGTGCATAATTAAGCATGTATTTTTGTGCCTTAACTCAGAGCCTTAGTTCTTCACCTCAGCATCCCAGATGCTAAACAGAGTATGATACCCTTTCTCCCACCTTTTGTCCATCTCCACCTATTCTGGTGAGCAGGGCATGGTTTTACCCTGTGTTTGTAAAATTCCCACCCCGTGGTGCTCCATCCTTGCCGGGGCCACTGGATGTTGTGAAAGAGTGATGAGTTAGGGAGAGTGGTATTGGTTCCTGGGGTCAGCCCTCAAAGCAAGAGCAAGGACTGGGAACAATTCATGTCACTTCTACTCTGGCCTCTATCCAGCAGAGAACTTGAGATGGAAGCAGGATATGTTACACATCTATTTGCTTGACTTTTTTCAAACTCCTGTTGTAATAAAAACTGAAGTACATGACTCTGAGAAAATTAGGTTTTGGTCCTCCAGTCAAAACCAAGAAATAAATGCATCTGACCAACAGAAGTGACGGATCACATTGCAGTAGGAAAAAAGTCTCAATAACTAACGGGCTAAATAATAAGGGTTTGGGTAAATTGAGAGCAACAGAAGAAATTGCTTTAGAAATTGCTCTACATAAAACATTTGTTGAATACATTGCTTTTGTGAACATAAAAGCCTGTCTCTGCGGATAATTTGTCAAGGGGAAAAGGCACTCAATTCAAAACAATAAAGTCTTCGTTGTAGGCTATGTCTCCACACTTATTTTTATTCAAAGGTCTAGAAGACAGTTCTATTAGAAGTATCTGAGCAATTAAGCAATCTACACATCGTTCCCTTAAGTATGTGTTTGGCAGGATAGAAAGAATATAGTGTTATTTCCAAGACTACCTGGTGAGATGAAAAACGTTCTCCACAGTTTCTTGTCACGAGTAACATCTCGTATTTCTCTCGTCATGTTAACCAGTCTACCCGCAACCGGTGGCACGCGACGGAAATCCAGGATCCTGGAAGAGAAAGGAAATAAAGAGTTTATGTAAAGGATTAAAATAGAATGATAGTGGTATGTTTTAGGAAGGTTCATTACACTCTGAAGGCACATTTATCTGTGGTCTTCAAGAAATAAAAAAAAAGCATCAGGTTTTAACTGGATAATTCTTCGTATACCGTATTATAAATTATGTCCTGAATATGATCACCTCTGACTTGCCTACAGAGTGGAGCAGATGCAAAATACAGAAGAGTACGGGAACACATTGTTAGATTTTTAAAATGAAGATACATAGAATTCCAGAAATAAGAGACAGTAGAAACCGATTTTTGACTTCGTGCTACTTCAGGATTGCTATAACATGCATTTTGCTCACCAAATTTTTAAGTGACTTGAGGAATGGGATTTCAGTCTCTTTCTTCCATAAACACCATCTAATAGTATTTTTTATTTCTGACAGTCTTAGTGTTTGTTTGATTTATTTGCTCTTGCTCCTCTCTGTTTTAATACCCTTATACCAACCTAAACAATCTCCCTGAGACTAAAAATCTTCCCATGGGCAAAGGCTGGATGAAGAGCCCTTCTCTACCCCAAACTCCCCTGCCTTAGTAAATCATTAAAAACTTCATATGAAGCGTATGAAGCATTGCTATTAGATACAGTAAAAGAGCGAAGTCCCCATACAAAGCCTCCCCATAGGTGGGATTTTTATGTCCGCCGTCTGCTGATAAGGTTTTCTACATTGAGTAGCAACTGCTTTTTCTGCTTAGTGTGTAGATATTTAACGCACCTCCCTGTAGGAACTCCATTAATGTTTTTTCCTGCAGCACCATCTGCTTAAAACAGCAATATAAAATCTAAAACAGAAGGGATCAACACCAACATCAACAACAATAAAATATAGAAGATCCCTGAAGGATCTGACCAGGATGGCTTTTAATGGCAAATCTACCCTGTGCCACCCGTTGACAGGTTTCCTTATCCTAACCATCAACCCAGGAGGCAGCAATACTACACATACCCCCAAATAATTTGTGGCCCCAAAGCTTCAAGCTTTTGAAAGGACATTTCTTGGCACTTCAGGGTGTGCAAGATGCTTCAGTTCTAACTCAGCCAGTGAAATGCCATGGTTTCTAGCCGTAAGGTTAATTAATTGTTAATTATTAATTCCCACTCCTAATGTGGGTAGGCTGAGAGGACTGCAGTCCCTTCCCAGTCTTGGGGTATCCACCATCTACCCTGCACTAACTCTGCCTGGGGAGACATTTTCAGCTAACAGGAGCATGGCATGACCAGCACTGCACTCCCCTTCCCTCTAACATGGCCTAAATGTGCTCCTGATACGGGACAGTCCCAGCTTCTTGCTGTGAAACCAGAACTCCCTCCCCATTGCAATTATTCCTCTCGGAATACTCACCCCATTCCCCATGTCTTGCCTGGATTTGCATGCCCTGGAGCTAATTGGGGTGAGCCAGACTCCCATCACACTTATGCCACATATTGCCCAGGAGACAGATCCTCTCCATATGCACTTCAAGATCACAGGGGAAATTAATTTCTCGTCTTCTCTTCAGTGTGATTTCTCTTTCTTTTTGAGAATTACTTATTGCCAGGTTTCTCATTCCCAGAGCAAGTCACATTTCCTAATTATTAATCTACCTTTTCATCATCTGCCATTTCATTTATTCATGGCATTTGCTCACCTTTGTTCCATTTTCTCCTTTTTTAAAGGTAATTCAGTTACAGGTTTGGCCAAGTGCAGAAACTTATCACAGTATTTCCACTTTCTTTTAATGCAAATCTGGTTTACTTGCCTGTCCAAATGAAATGCTGCTATTTCTGCATTATGTCTTTCATAGTCTGAGAAATAAAAAAAGTCAGGTGGGGTTTCTTGTTCTCTGGTTTGTCTGCAAAGAAAAACAAGGCAAGTGTTTTAATGAAGGGTTAGCATTTCTAAGGAGCAGTACTCAGACATCAGCATGTTATTCAGGAGTTCAGCATTGTTTGCTCAATGGAAGGCCTTTAAATACTTCATGTATGCATTATTTGCCATGTCGCCTTTCTTTTACCTGCTTCTTTAAACTACTGTAACAAAAACCAGAAATAAGACTTGTGCATGCAGGCTGCTGTCACAAAGCTATTCCAATCAAGACTCTCGCTCTATTTAACAAGATCTGTTTTATCACTCTCAAACATTTCATTAGTGATAGTGGTGAAGACAATGTCATTTCATTAAATTATCATTAACTGTAATTATGAAATTTCCAAAAGTAATAACATTTTTCTTTCATCTTTGGCAGCCATGCAGCTCCTATCTAAAATATGACTCTCCTTTTGTATCACTTAGAGCCAAAAGTGACATATTTTTCTCATTTCAGAAGAAATGGGATCACTGCAGTTTGATGGCCATGACACATGTCGTGTTTCAAAGAACATTAACAAGACCGTGCTCCAGAGAGGATGCAGAATTTGTGGTTTCTTCAGTTTAAGAACTAATAAAAAAATGTCATACTTTTGGCTAAAGCTTCAACACCGAACCCCATGGAAAATAGAAAGCTCTATATAAGAGGCACAAATCTGTCTCTCTTTAGGCAGTTTCCAGTCCTGATGGCTTTTCAATGGAGCACAACTCAGGCAGTTGACCAGCACAATGTCTAGGCCCCACCTCAACCTGCATCATGCTCTGTTTTGAAGTCTTAAATGGGAGTTAAGCACTGTCAAGCTGTTCTGCTGAGCATCTGCAAGGGAGGACAGCTCCACAGAATAGGAAAACAAAGCTCTTTCTCATTCTCCACTGTCACAGGTGGCCAGCTGACAGCTTGCGTGTCACCCATGCTGCACACTGGCAATTAAAATACAGTTTCTGCATTGAGACCTTGTTGTGTGAAAGGCTTTAGAGTGGTGCTGGTGCAGAGCTCAAGCCTCCAGAGAATTTGCAGCGTGCCCTAATTATGGAGCTTGCTGGGAATCCAAAGCTGTGTCCACCCATGCTCATTCCCATAAAGACCACCATGACTACTGACTGCGAGGCCTCCTGATTCCACCTTGCTGAAGAAAGCAGATGGTTTTTTGCTACACAACCAGCAGGGTCAGAAAGGCTGATATCCTTTCTCAGGCATTCTTCTTTATATTAACATCTTAGTGAGGTACTCTATCTCACCCCAGATGATGAACAGTTGCCATCATAGAGACAACTTCAAGATATTTGAGTTGTGTCCAATGTAACTCAAGGTCAGAGGGGACTCCAACACCCCAGTGATGCTCTGGACAAAACAGCACTACCTTAGCAGTGGTCATGGAGATACCTCTTCTATGCTGAGCAAAACATGAGTCTGATTTTACAGGTGGCCAACACTCAGCAGAAGTCCTGATAGGGCACTGCTGTGGCTGAAAAGGGTTCACAGGGAGACAAGCTAAAAGTGAGCCTGGCATAAAATAAAAAATAATATTTTGCTTTGTCTCCATAATAAATGCAAAAGAGGAGGAAGAATGCCCACAAAAAGGAATAGAGGAGAGCCAGAAAGCACATTACACAATACACCATGCAATCAAGACAAGAGCTAAGAGAGCTGCAACCTCGTTGTGCATATTTCCCTCAAAAATAAGAAATGAGTCCTGAATATAAATTCAAAGGAAAAGATTAACATATTTCTGTTAGGCAGAAAATTACACATTTGTATATAACTCTCCCTCCCCTCCAGATTTTAAAATAGCCGATTTCTTCAACAAATCAAAGAGAGAAAGACTCATCCCAAGCTTTTGCAAACTTTACACATATCAGCACAGCTGATAAGTTGCAGAAAATATTACTAATTAGCTAATCAATGCCATCTGCTTTTTATCTCCTAAAGACTTTAAACAAATCATGGCTGTTCCTTTACAAGAAAATCTTGCTCCAGAAAATCAGACTTAAATAAGGGATAGATCTCAATCTTGCAAGCACAGCTATACCCCCAGACCAGCTCCTTTGCGCTGCCCGCTCGACCCGCTGGGCAGTCAGTACATCACCGCTGGGGTAGTCTGGTCTCTCTCGTTTCACTTTTCTAGCTGCTCGCTGCCACCCCTGGCAATGGCTGGGGATATTATTCATTTGAGAGTTAAGTATAGCAGTCCTGCAGGCTTAGACTTGTTTGTACATACTTCTCTCCTGTCATAATGTATTATTAAGTGGTAGCACACCCTCCTAGAAAATCATGAACTTGATTGTCCTAAAACCTTCAAAAATGAACGTCAAATCCGCAGCGCAACCCAGACAATGGAAATACCAGTGGTTTTTGAACCTGACTATACATCATGAAACAAACTCCCATGTTGCTTTGGTCCTTCAGGTGCTTTCCTCTACTTATCCACAGAAAAACACTCCAGCAAAAGTCCCCATGGTCCATGCCCATGTCAAATAAGTGTGGTACCTGCTTTTCTGTCTCTTGGAAATATTGGGTTATTCTGAATGTAGACTGGAAGGACAATTTATCAACCCCCCAAGATGCTTTACATTCCTTATGTTCCCTTGCAAAGCTCTGCAGAACTAAGATGTAGCAGATCAAAACGTGAAACCCTCTCCTGAAATAACCTTGAGAAATCCTTTCTGCTGACTTACTCCAATATCCCATAGGTAGAACAGGAATATTGTTCCTTGGATCTGATTTTAGCTGGCAAGAGTTTTATTCAAACATACATTTTGATGTCTGCAGCAGCACCTAAACAGACTCGTTGGTAATTTCTCAGCCACACTAAGCTGCCGTTCCAGCAGCAAACGCTAACATGTGAGATGATCATAGCCTAAGGTACACAACTGAATTTAAAAAGCCACACGAGCTTAACACAGCTTTGAATCAATGGAATCAATGTACTGTTATGAGAATGGCTTTAACAGTGTTAAAAGGGCACCTACATTGTAATCTATATTTTACTTTATCTAAATGTCTTTATACATGGTTTTATTTTATCCACGTTAAAAAAGTTGATATTTTTCAGCGTGCATAATCCAATAAATGCGTTGCCTTGTTTAGTGCTAATTCTTCTAATGATCTATTTTGATGTATATGTATAGAGAGGTGGAAGATCAAACTCCGCTCTCAGCAGGGTGAATGCACAGTCAGCAGGTCCTATCGGTTACTGTGGCTTTAGATCGTGGTAACTGGCCCTCGGTCCCTAAGTGACAGGCTGGGAAAGGGGGATGTACTCTGACTCCCTTTCAGGTCAAGTAAAATATCTTATAAAACAACACTGGAACTGATCCATCCCACAGCATGTTTTAAATAAAGGGGAAAAAAAACCCAACTCTCAAGATATTTTGGTTTTATTACCTGATGGCTATTAGTTTTTAATAAAATGACACGCATAATGAGATATTTGAGCAAACAGAACAATATGCTGAACGCTCTGCAGAAGCGTACGCTTCTGAGGGACAATAAATTAAAGCAATGGTCAGAGCTCCTCAGCGCCAGGATAACATCTCACAACACAGGACACAGGTTCTGCACAGGTTGCAGACGGTGGGAGAGGATTTCTGGCGGGGGCTCTTATTTTGCAAACAGTTGGAATCTGGTGATCCTCTCTTTGGAGAAGGATTTGGCAGATATTTATAACGGCAGGCTGGGAAGCTCTGGAGGAGAGACAGATGGAGGTCTGTTGATACTGCACACAGTTAAAAATTACACTGTGGCACCAGACCAATTACAGCATAAGGAAAAGACAAATCAGCACAGTAACACGGGTAGAGGAGAAGTAGGAACTAAGGGAAATCAAAGCCCATGAAAATTTCCCTGCCATGGCACAACTCGGAGAAAACACGGGAAGAAAATAATGATTTTAAACAGGACAGGGACACATTTATTTGCACTGACACATGATGAGGTGCAACTGTGATCTGATCTTGTGGCTAGAAAAGCAAGTCACGCTTACAAACGCAGGAAGTAAAGCTACTCTGATAAATGAAGAGAGTCAGGAATAAATCTGGTCAGCCAGCTCTATCCTAGCTATGGTTGGGACCTGTTTTGGTGTTCAGCAGTAGTTGGATAAACCAACATAGTGATCTGTGTGCAGAAATAATTGCAAAGCCTCAAGCTTTTCTTAAATGTTTCCGCAAACTTTTTTTTTGCCAAATAGTTGATCCCCCAAACCCAACATTAATAATTTCTTTTTTTTCTTTTCTTCCTGCCATTTTAATGAGCGTCATCACCACAGTGAGACTGCAGGATCTGCAGACTCTCTGGCATTTCAGAAAATGCCATTATAGAAACTAAACCTTTAACATGGAAATTTATATTTAGTTTCCAGGATCACTTGCATACACCTGCCTAAATTACCAGGATTAATACCCACCAGGGTCATGTATTACTCGAAAGAATCCTGCCTCAATGCCAGACTTCCTCTGCTCTGGAGGGGTCCAATTATCTGTACAGCAGCCAAAAAGCTAGAAAATGGGGCAAACAGCCCAATCTGAGTCAAGTGTTATCCTCACAGGCACATGCTGTCTTGCTATGCTGCAGTCCAGAGACATTTCAGAGACACCTTTTGTGTCAAACCCGCATACCTTAACTAATGAAAGGACGTGCCACTGATTTGAAAACTGCTCCTTTTAAATAGATTGCACTCCAGTTCTGACATGTAATCAGGAGAATCAACCACAGGGATTAGGGATGATTATGGATCACAACAATGAGCTTTGCTGCAGCAGGGAGCAGGTTTGCTTGGGTTACACCATTTTGCAGATGGAGACCCTGACCCTTTCGGGCCAGGAAAATTCGGCAGCAGTAAAATCACAAAGAGATGTAACAGGCCAATGAGGCATGGTAATTGCATTGGCAGGGACACGACTAACATTGATAAAACCATAATTTGGCTATTGGAAGAGATAACTGGAGATTATCTGGATCTACCCACAGATATAGGTTGGTATTCTTCTCCTTTGGAAAGTAGCTTTCTTCTCTTCCCATGGAATATTTAAGATGTGTAAATACCTGTCTTGGAGCTGAGCTGCAGGCTCAACAGTTAATATAGAGTGTTACCTAAATGATAAAACATAGTTAACACAAGAGTGAGAGGCTTCCACTCAGCAGCCTTCTGCTGTTTCAATTGCTTTGTGGCCTGGGAGGGACTTGAGGACTTTCTGCATTTGGAAGCACCACAGTGGAGCTTTGCAGGCAGCCCCTTGTTCTGGTAAGCAACAGAAGCACAAACGCTCCATCAAGTGCAGAGAGCCTTTCTGCCAACACAGACAGGCATGAAATCTCCCCAGTCCTCATCTACGAACTTCTCTGTACCAGTGGAAAACTCAGACTCAAAGTCCGGTGTCTGCTTGCAAGATTTTCTCCCTGCCCCCCACAACCCTTATGTCAAATTGGATTGTGCAGCAGGGGGGATCTAGAGTGCCCTGAGATAATCTAAAGCTTATTATTCTAAGTGAAGGAAGCAGCCCGTGGGAAAAAAAAAAAAAAAAAGAAAAGCCTTTGAGGCAGCTGCAGTCCTTAGGAGGGTACTTAGATTTTGCATGCAGAGTTGTATCATCCGGGAGGGCATTTGGCATCAGTTAGAACAGGTGGAAAAAAAGGCCACTTAATTTTATAATACATTTTAGTGGATTAGTAAGTCCTTAGGAAGATAAATGATATTGCTAATGCAGCTACATCTACAGTAGCGAAGATATCTGGTGCCTATTCCTGACTCCTTATGGAGTCTTGGCAGCTGATGGCTTTGGCTTTATCAAAGCATTCTGCTACAAACAGCACTCCCAGGAATGACATGAGCAGTTTACAGGAGTAGAATACGGTCCAGAAAATGAGTGGCCAATCCAGGAATGCAAAGACATGCAATTTAAGTGGTACAGAAAGGATGTTTGGCCCGTTCCATCGCTATCATCCAAATGACAATATGGGCCTCTGCAGGATACTCAGGCTTCTCCTATTTAACTAGCAGTTCTGCAGCTAGAAAAAATGAGAGAATATTTACCGTGGCAGAAAGACAGAAATTTGCACAGGGATGTGATAGCAATAGGAATAATTAGCAAACTGCCAAAAGGATAAATACCGAGATCATGCTATTGCATGCCAGCCCCGGAGTGCCTTTCTCCAGAGCAGATGAAGAGAGCTTGACAACAGCACATTCTGAAGGACCAGTTAGCTTAATATAAATCATAAACTTCTGATGCAGAGAATGACAATAAGCTTCTGAAAGAGCATTTGTATATATAATTATCTTGTTACCTGACACAGGAGGATAGTGGGGGGAAATGGAAGAGAAAATCCACAGGGAAACATTATATTAAGGTGAGTTTTCTTTCCATTTCCAGTTGTGGAGTCAAAGAAAAAAAAGGCTCAGGAGGTGACCTAACCCATCCCCTGGCTCCAGGGCAAGATCAGCTAGATCTAAATCATTCTTGACAGACATTGCTATAATGTGATCTTCAAAATGTCCTTTCATATTCCCATGGGTACAGACCTATCCTCCTTGTCTCCATGTGCTGGCCTTACTACTCTGCTAATTTCTAGTCTCTCTTTTCCTCCTCGCTCCATGGTCAAGGCAAAACCATCACAGAAAGACTTGCAGTAGCAGATCTGAGTGCCTTTCCAAGGAAGTAATACATGCGATAGACATGCCAGAACAACTACCTCCCATTCCTGAAAAGGGTATCCCCCAGTCAAGACCTGGGAATTAATCCTTAATGCCCTTAGATTCCAGATTCCTCAGCTCAGAGGCCCCTTCTTTACTGAGAAAATTAATTTATTTTAATTCATTAAAAATGCAACCAACCCAAAGCTACCCACTTTAAGCTTAAAACCAGCACTGTTTCTAGAAGACAATGAAGCAGCACCAGTAAAAGGTACCTGTTGTCCCATGCACAAGATGTAGAGATATATATGAGATACATATATAAATAAAAGCAGATTTTTGCCTGAGCAAAACATGAGTTACCACTCCTGACTACACAAGCAGATAAGATATGAAGGGATGAATAATCAAGGTAACTAATATGATCCAAGAATATGAAAGATTCATTTTAGTTTCCATTAAAATACAAAAATAATAATAAACTCTGACATTTTCCTCTTATTTGGGGCTCTTCTGTTCCTTCTAGTGATCTGGATTTGGTATTAATATCTCAAAACGTACCCTCTTTATACCATTGCCTCAGTGACATTGTGCTGACAGTAAAGTCAAGGCATAATCTCACCAATCATCATTTCATTGTCTACCAGCACAGAAGAACAGCTCTTTTTTTCATTCATTCTTCTTCTCTTTCAGATACATAAGACATGAAGAGAATCTTTGATCAGCACAAAACACATAAGAGTTTGATCAACTGGGAAAATTTCCTTCAGCAATTCAGAATATTACTTCCAGCTCTGCCTAGTATGTAGCTGCCTGTCACCATGGGAAAAGCAAATGGAAAAAAAAATATTAGCGTAAGCACATTTGTCAGGATGTCTTCCCCACCCGCGCTTTTCAGCATGACAGCCAGCGGTCCCCTTCCTGCTCCCAGGGAATGCAGCTAAAGAGATGGAGTCCCTGTGCTGGGGCTGCACTCAGCCTGGTCGGATCTCAGATTCACAGGCTGTTTATATTTATTATTAATTATTTAGTATTTTGAATTTATTGCTGTTGTTATTTAGAAGATGGCTAAAAAAAAAAAAAAGGCAAAATGAAATGCTGTTACAAAGCAGGTAAGCCACCCAAAACCAGAGAGATGAGCTCCAGTGCTACGAACTCCAGATGGATGTACATAGGTACACATAATGTATAATCCAACATATACATCAATATCCAATACTGCCTGCTGTGGTACTGGGCACAATGTGACCATACAAGTAGCATCACTCTTTATATTTGCCTGAAATTCCCCTGCATCCCACAAACATCTCAAATTTAAGAGGCAGGCACAGTGTTAGAGAGCAAGCAAGTATAAAATACTTGAGGTGAGGTGAGTTCCAGTGTTATGAGATAGAAGCTGACCTCAGTTACCAAAAACCAGCAATGCTGAATGTGGGGGTAACTGAAATAAAAATCTTTTCACAAAGACTTTTGCAGGTGAAATGCTGGGGTTTGAACCCCCAGCCCCAAATTAAGGTTGACATGTGGGCGATTCCCACAGCCCTTCCCAAAGCAGGGTGAGTTTGCCTTTAGGCTTCCCTCCAGGGTGGGGCCGGCCTGGCAGACAGAGCCATTGGGTAAAGGAGCCCCAGGTGTCTGCATTGAGTAACCCCAGGTCAGGTGTCCCACGGAGGGATAAAAGCTGGGACCCCTTGCAGGCAGGGGCAGTGTCTGTCTGTGAGGTGGATGCCCTGGGCAGAGTTCCCTGCTGGGGAAGGACCTCCTGCCTCCCTGGGACTGGGCTCCAGTCAGGTCTGGCTTTTGTAAATATGGGCTGTGTAGAGATTCAGCATGTGGCTTCCTTAGTCTTATGCGTTTGGCTTGTTGACTCGGTTGTCTCCCATCCCTTCTGTGGGAGACTGCATGTCACCATTTATTCCACCCATTGTTGGCTGTGCGGTGTCGTTGTTGGGGTCAGTGGGATTGATGTCGATTATGTATAATCTGACTTGTTTGTACCCCCAGTGCTCACCCATGTACTGACCCTTTTGTATCAAATACAATTTGGTCCTTGGTTCATCTTTATGCTGGCTGTGTCCTTTATGCTAGGCCTGATAACTGGCAAAACAGCAGGCTGTGTGCATGGCTGTTTCTGTTGTAAGTAATGACACACAGAGCTGGTTTTTGGCCAGTAGTGAGGATCAAAGCGTGTATTTCCAAAATTTGAAGCTCAGGTCTTCATACATTCATTTAAAGAAGCCTACCCTCTGCGCATGTAATCCATACTGGTATGCTGTCGGCGCAGGAGGCATCACGTGCATGTGGAATTGCAGGTGTGCAAGTGTGTGGACCTGCTGCAAGTTCATCTTCCTCTCCCTCTTTTAGGGTGCTTGTGGGAAGAGGGGATGTGGGATGGAGAATAGATGAATGTTGATGCCACAGTGGCTAGCTGGCAGTGCCTGTTGGCTAGAAAATTTTTTCTACCATCCAGAAAAAGCAGGGCTTGTACAGAAAAACAGATGAGTCACGGTATAGAGAAAGGCAAGCTCTGGGAAGCTCCTGTCACTAATTTACTTTGCAGATAAAAAAAATTCTTAACCCAGAAATAAGGTTTGATTCATCTTTGAGATAGAAACCTGACTTGACATACAGGAGTTGAAAGATTAAGAGGTACTTGACAGCACAACAAAAGAGTTCCCAGTGCCAACATTAATAGGGTCAATTCTGTTGCCACAGCGGGGAGGAAAAAGCCTCATTACAATTAAATAAGCAGAAGACATCATTAATGACATGCTACAATGATATTTTGTATCTTTCTTTAAAGTATCTTCATTAAGAAACTATATCACTATGAATATTTTCTGCCCCTGTATGGCTTGGATTCCTTTGTGCTCTTAAACAAGTGTGTGAGCATTTTTGCCATGCCAAGCCCGTGATATCTGTCATCTTTCCCCTTGATTTATCTCTCTGAGGCTCTGTTGTACATTGTCTGCTAGCCGTAAATTGCAAACATGAAAAATGATACAGCTGCAAAAACTATTTTTGAAAAACAGGCAGTGTAAACAGACCTCAGTGTGAGCCCAGGTACCTTCAGCCTTTCTTCAGGAAAAAGACTGCAGAGTATTTTCTACACAGGTTTTTCAATATATAACATTTGTAGAGCTCTGAGAGCACAGGAGAAAAAGTATGTGTAAAATTAGAAGTCTGAAGAATTTCTTCAGCCCTGAGAACGTTATTTAATATGTCTGGGGTCATTAAGGGTAGGGATTTAACGGAACAATAACATTAAACATATTAGAAGCATAGCAGAGCTCAAATTTCTTTCAGCTTGTTGGATTTTTTCTTTTCACTGTACGTGATGTATGTACAATTGAAATTCCAAGGTTCACAATAGGTTTCGGTTCAAAATAGGTTGGAAAAAGTAATTACTGTGAATCTGATGTATTGATACATAACCTGTTCCTTTTTATTCATGAGTTTCCTTCCCATCATTATGAGAACTATGAATGCTAGTATGCTTGTCCTCAAAATCTCCCAGGAAGCAGGAAAATACTAGCCCCATTTTTCAGCAAAAGTTGCAAAACACGGAGCTATTAAGGATTCAGCTCTGCCCTAAGCAGAGCACTCTAGCCTCATTAAGCACATGCTTAACTTTAGGCAGACATATAGCCAGTGAACTATGTGTGTCCTTGACAGACAAGCATAGACTTAATACTTTCTTGGAGCTCTTTTGTGCTCAGCACTTCACAAGAACAAGCCAGTGATAAGCACCAGATCCCCACAGCAGCTCTGGCCACTCACCCCATCTATTTCCAGACTTGCAGTTGTTTTTTATTTCTTCTTCTTCCACCCACAACAACTACTTTGTGGAAAAAACCCGTATCATTCTGCTAAAAGTACTGTCAATTTGACCATGGGTTTTGGTAGTTCCCAGATGTCACCTCTCAAGTTGGCGCTGAGGTCTGCAGGTCTTCGTTGTGCTCAAGACTCCTTGTACCCGAACAACCGCACCATGCAAAGCACTGCAACCCCACTAAACAAAAAATTAATTACTTTTCTTATTTATATTGCCAGACTAACCAGAAATTACCCAAATCCTGGCTTTCAGTGTGTCTCCTGCCCCACACAAGGAAATACAAAGAGATGTAGAAAAGCTCAGACAACTTTTCTGAGCTTTCATGTTCCAGGTTGTGGAAGGGGCTGGAAGGCCACAGGCAGTATGTATGAGCAACGCACACCCAACAGTTTCCAGCCCAAGTGGAAGAAGTTGGAATGAATACTGACACAACTAGAAGCACCACAGTGTTTGCACTCTGTATTCAGCCCATTTGGTTGAGCCATCAGGCTCCTCTTTCAGTTTGTAGTTCAGAGTTTGAATTTCTCCTTTCTTTCTCAAATGAAATGTTTGCAGTTTTTAAGATCATATAATAGGGACAAAACCTAATACAATCACACCTCGCTATTATCCATACAATGAGACTGTCATTTTATTGTGGCTTGGAAGAATAAATAAAAGAATGCTCAGGCATCAGCTATGAAAGTGAAAAATCCTTTGAAATTTCACTGGTTTGTTTTATGGGTGACCTATATATCTGCATTTGTATAGGGGATCTCCACTTTCCCAAGGACCCCAAAGGATTAACCATTAACTAACTTATGGCATGCTCCCTCCTCCCCTTCCACCTACCCATGCAGAAGTCAAACACTTCTGGCTTTTTATTTACAGTTTAACATTCAAGAGCTACTGGATACTGAATTGTACTGAGCAAAGTGCCCAAGATTTTGCAGATAAATAATTAGCATCAAAATCATTAAGAATATGGAGTCTACATGGTGTATATGTGTAGACCAATACATAAAAAAAGAGCATGAAATTCTCATTTGTACAGTGAGCTGCTTTTGCCAGCTATGGATCTCAAAGTCTGGATACTGTTCTCACATCCAGTACAAAATGAGAAACAGGGGATCAGAACAGTGAAGCATCTCGTGCAATTTGCTCCTGCAAACTCCAGATTTTCTGAGTGCCAGCGGAGGGCTCAGCTCAAGCCACTCACACCAGTCCCCCCGGGAGTGCCCACCATGGGGGTCCAGAGGATGTACTTGGTGCCCCGTCCTTCTGCTGTTCAGAGGGACATGTGCACCAGGAGAAGGGCAAGTTTTACTTCTCTAGCTCGTTTCAATCCCAGATCCTGAGAATCTTCCATAATTATTCCATTGAGGACAGCAGCATGTGGTTACTTGGAGATAATCGCTCCCCAGGGCTCAGTGTTTCTAATTCCTTGGAGGTGTGATTTCCCAATAAAGCACACGCACCCCTGAACTCGCCTTACCGCTGCGATTAACATTCCTTAATGTGTGGCAAAGGGTGACGTGCCTCTCTGAGCTAGAAAGAAAGTGTAATTGCCTGTTTCAGACTACTTTGTGGTTACAAAATGGGAATTGCTTTGATATGGTGTGGTATTTCATTCCTCTAATAAAGCAAACTATGCAACCTCTCTTTTTTTTAATTTATTTTTACTCCTGTCTCATTACTACTTCTCCTGTCAGCAAACACGATCTCTGTGAAGGGTGTCTAACATTCTTTGCCCTAAGCTGGTTCTGCAGTTCATAAGTAAACTTCCATTTTTTTAGTGTGTTTTCTTCCCAACCAGAATTTTGGCTAACCGAGGAACACAGAACAGCACGCTGTTGCTCACCACCATTCCCCAGCTGTGCATGGGCACTGGCCCCATCCCACTGCAAGAAACGGTGGCTGGTCAACACATCTCTGAGGCCAATTTCCCCTGACAGACACGTCTCACCTGAGTTATTCCTGTCTGCAAAGTGTTACGAGTTCAGGAATGTGCTGACATTACCCCTTGGCCTTTGGAGCATTTCTCAAGTAGTTACTTTCTGATCCTCAGCTGCCAAGGTGATTTAGAAGCACAAATACTCCACTAAGCTCCTAAACCTCTCGAGTACTTGGGAACAGCATTTCTCAGCCTCAGTTAGAGGATGCTCTAACTCTTCAAGAAGAAAGAATCCACGGACCATCTCAGTATTAACTAAAATGTTTCACTTTCCAGCTACATCTGAATTAACTAACTCTATCTTTCTCAACCTTGGGTGTTCATTTATTACCTAAGTAAGAGTGTACTGGGTTGGGAGCCCTTTTCTGCATCCACCTCACAGATTATTTGTGCTTCTTTTCAAAACTCTGAAAAACTTTACTTTCTTTCTAAACTTCCCAGCTGCCAGGCTGGAAACCCCCACCACTAATCTGTGCTTTATATTAAGGGCACCACATGAGTCACAAATTACATTGGAAATTACACATCAGGGTCCTTTTAGCTTGCAACTGTCTGGATAAAGGGTGGGTTAACGCTCTGCAGCCCATGGGGAGTCACTGTGTTGCTCCCAGAGGATAATAAAGCTGTATGAGCATCTCTTCCCTCTTCTACATCTCCACTGAGAAGGAGGATTTTAACCTCCCGGTCTCCACATCATCGCTGCTGCTGGGGACTGCAAGCACAGACTCCACTCTCCACAGAGCATTATCCCTCTCCTCCTTTAATCCTAGTTATAGACAGAGCATTTTAGGAAAAAAATGGAGGTGGAGTTTTTGAGGAGCATCACTTAAAAGGATAGTAGATGCAGGACTTCAAAAGGGCTCAGTATTGGCCTAACCTGCTCTTCTTAAGTAGAAAAAGACCTATTGAAATCTATCTGAAAAATATCCCACATGAAAAAATAAAGAGCAGAAGGATGTTAGGGGAATTGTTCCGTGGCACTATAAGGGAAGAAAGACTCTCACTGGCTTCACTGCTCAGGGCAACTGCTGTTTTATATAAATATCTCCCATCAAGTTCAACGCGCTCGGTGAACTCCCATGCTCAAGGTGCAGAGAAATATTCATGCTTGGTGGATCACAAAAATGCATCCACTCAAACCTGGAGTGAAGATAAAGGAGGGTATGTGTGTGTATGTATCTGTGTGTGCGTACAGGCGTACAGAGGGGAACACTTTTCACTGGCGAGGCTCAGCTGAGGTAGTGTTCAATGTGAAACAGGTGTCCTCCTCTTCACAAGACTCAGAAATTAGTCTCAGCTAATTTAAACTTAAAAGCCTACCTATGTTGAGGTTGCGTGGTAAGATAAGGGGAGATTACAATAAAGTATGCGAGGGTTGATAACAAAAGCAGAGCTTAGAAAAATCAGCACAAGAAAAAAAGAGACAAGTGTAGAGGACAAAAGAAGGGAGGAAAAATCTGCAAAAGATGTGCAGTAAAACCTTTAGAGAAATCACATTGTTAGCAAAATTTTTTTTTTTTTTAATGGAGTTGATCTATGACATGCAGCTGCTTTGCTCTAACAGTGCATGCCTGGTTACCTCTTCTTGAATTTTTAACTGTGCTTAAATGTCTACCAAATATGAAGCTTATCTACTGTACAGTGCGATAGGTATGTGTGTGCATAGCCCACAGGAGTTTTGTGGGAGTCTCATTTCAAAGAGATGCCTGTGTTTTTCCTAAACCCAAGGATACTTGTATTTCAGTTTTCCTACCTTTAAATATGAACTGTGAGGATAAGTATATTGGGGAGCAAAGTGACTGCATGATTTAATCATTTGACTTCATCATCTCAGTCCTTCAGCACTTACAGTTTTTCTCTGGGTCTGATCCAACTTTCTTTCTGTTCAGTGAAAGGTCTCCCATTGAGTTCAAGGTGAAGTGGATCAGGAAGGACAGAGCCAGTTCAGAAACTGAGACCCAACCTGCTCAGGCTCAAATTCGAAGGCCATAAAAGTCAAGGGAAAAGCCTCCCATTGACTTCAGTGGAGTGTGGAGCAGATACAGATTAAAGTGAACAATTAAACGAGCCATCTGTGACAGCAAACACACTGTTCTTGTCTATGCCTAGATCTGAGGAACAGAAGACACGACCTCTGTTTTTAGTGCTTAGTTTAAATATGTCCGTGACATCTTCCACAGATCTTGCTAATATCAAGGCTGATATTGCAGGATTAAGCAAGAGCAGGAGGAGAAAAGTATTAAATTAATATTGGAATTTCAACTCTGTCCAAAGCACACTGTGTGTCTGACACTGTCAGGACTGAGATCTTGGATAAAAAAGAATACACAAGCCATCTTCTTGTGTTTTATTACAGGTCCCTCAAGTTCCCTCCTTAGCAGTCTCCAGTAGACTGCTATTAGCAAATGCCTGCGTAAATTCCAATAAAGTTGAGTGAAGATCTTAATTTTATCACAAATATTGATAAGAATGAAACCTGTTTAGGGTTTTGTATGGTTTTTTTTCTTTTTTTTTTTTTTCTGGGCACTGTTTTCCATTCAGTTCACAGGCAATGATTGTACTGACAGAAATGCTCAACAGCAATATGAATGTCAAGGAAGTATTACAGGATTAGTTACAGACAGTCAGACTACTTTCTGACTGAATCGGCTTATTGGTTGTAACATGTAGAAGAGGAAAACAAAGGAAACAAAATAAAGTGGGTTCATTGTTTGCCTATAGGAATACCTGCAAAATGACCCAAAGGTGCAAAGAAGTATTAAATATGCCGTTCCATTTTCTAACTTATATAGATCTTTTTAGTCACATCTTTAAAAATATTAGCTTCACTCTCTGATTTCCAGCATCGTATACGCTGCTGCTACACCACCACATAAATCACATTATTTAAATTAGGGATTTCACCTACATAACTACTGTGCAGTCTGAGAGTGTGAGACGGACTGCCCTGGGAATCTCAGGGCATCACCACCTACCTCCTGCTCCCACCACCCAGCTCTGGTCCACCTCCACTAACAGGGAGCAGAGAACAGAGCCGTAGGAACGCTGAAAATCAAAAATCACCTTCCATAAAGTCCTATAAAAACTAAACACTCAATTGTTCTTAATTTTTATGCACAGACGAGAAAATAAGAGGAAAAGAGAACAAACCACACCTGGCAGATACTAGTGTCCTGGCTGAGTGCTATCAAAAGGCACTGGAGAAACCTGTACAGGCTAAACCAGGCTAAAGCAGTCTGAGGCAGGGTTGGAAAACATTCCAAAAGCTCTCTACTAGGACAGGTTGCCTCATGGCTTGCTGGAAGGGATGGGGGAGCGATGAGGCGAGTCTGTCTTTAAGAAAGAGCATCGCATACAACGTTCATCCCCACTAAAAACCCAGTTCATCCCCACTAAAAGATTCTTTACTGGACACGACCTGTGAAATCAAACCTTTTAGGACATATTTCCAGATACACCTTCTCCTCCCCCAGCATACAATATGTCTTTAAACTACATCCTAAATCCGACTGCCTTTGTAGCAGGCCAGTAAGCACTGTGACCAAATAGCTGATCTATTTTTGATATGACCTTAATAGTTAATCCCGCCATTAGGTACATGCACACAGCTCCTGGGGACATAGCAAGACTTCCCTTGCATCTTGCAGTGCTGGTTTTGCTAATGATTAATATTCAGTTTTGTAAGTTTAATGAAGACATTGTTTCCACTTATCTACAGGTCAGAAGGCAATTGCAAAACAACTTACTTGTTAGATGTCTGTGGATTCCCCGCTGATACGTCTGATTATTTATGCACAATGTGCATTTCCAAATAGATGACCATATTAAATTATATGCTTCTGCCTTATTATCTCATGAGTCTTAATGGTTTTGCATTCCTTTTTTATTAGAAAGAAGGAATAGTCACTCATTCTAATGATGTGCTGTAGCTGTGTTTTACATCTGCATCTCTAAAGTTTTCTGAAGGCATATCAAAGAGCAATTGCCTGAAATTGTTGATTTTTATCATGAAAATAAAGACAAGAAAGCAGATTGAGGCATTTTTTTCAAATACAGTGAGATTTTTTGGCTTTTTGAACTATTCCAAGAGATCCAGCAATAACTTTTCAGACATGAACCTCGTGCTCAGTTGAATTAACTCCTTTTGTACCAGTTACACCTAACTCCAACTCTGAAAACTAATCCCTTCCAAAACCACGGGGTAAACACATGCACCCTACATGGGTACCACCTTTAAGGGATGGCAAAACCTAACCTGGGTTGTCAGAGATCAGGCACGGTCCTCTTCCAAACCAGAGTGGGTGGCTGCAAGTTGTCAAAACCCATCCAAGTGCCCTGCACAGAGCTGGGAGGGAAGAAGGAAAGGCACACAGACACAGAGCTGCTTTGTGGGAGTTTAAAGCGTCTTTGAGCTGCAACATATTGATCCACAATTGGACAGACAGCCCCATGGCATTAGAGATTCAGCATCTCCTCCAGGGACTCTGAACGTGGGGACATTACGGTTTGAAATGAGACCCAGCGAGAGAGATCTGTGCACTGCAGGAGAATTTTCTTGCTTCTTTATAAACGCAACTACTACTGTAACATTATTTAACTAAAAATAACCAAGTCAGTTGTAGCTTAAAATGTGATCAGCCCATAAATAGTTAGATAAACTCCTTCCAGGCACATCATGTACTTTATTTCCATTTACAACACATACTAAAGCTCTGCTTATGCATAAGTAATGCCTACGAATGGTAGATGGTAAATTTTCCTTTTTAAACAGACAAAACAGTCTTATGTTACTGAGCAAAGGGACACGTCTGTGCTTTTATACACTGCATGATCTTTGCTGTCTGAACACTGCAAGAGCGACAGCTATTTTTGCAGAGGAGATATTTTAACATCTGAACTGCAGATTTCAAATATCAACAAAAAAAACCCCTAAGTCTGTGAGGAATTTATAGGGACCTTTTATTTCCAAAACTGCTCAAATGAAGTTTCGTTTTCATTTCACTTATCGACTGTGTATGTTTGGGGTGGCAGGGGAGGCTCCAGAGCTCTTCATTTCACTTCACCTTATTTTGCACCTCCAAGCCCTAACCCTGGATTACAAATTCAGAGCCCACTTTGATGGATCATAGTTTGACTCCCATGATGTTAAGTTAAATAACAGTCTCATTCCATGCTATAATTACTGCAAACAATTTCATCGTCTGAGGTGTGCTTTGCAGGGTTATGTATTAGCTGATGCTGCTTCTGTCACTGTTCATCACATGAATATTCTCTTTACCTGCTGTGTCTGTGTGTGTGTCTGAAAGAACCGTGGCATTTTTAATGGCATAATTTCCTGGGATGAACTGAAAAGCAGCACAGCATGGTCTGCATTATTTATATGCTGAGTCCTACAAATGGCAAGGAAAATACTGTAGATTTCCTGGAAATAAATATATTCATTATACTGAAGCCCTGTGCATACCAGACTGTATGTCACTGAAAGAATTTAATTACTACCTCAAAAGTATCTTCATTTTGCTAGACTTGTAATGGAAAAGGAGTGTCTAGACACATTTTAATTCAAAGACAAAAGATTCCTTACCCACCCCAAAAAATCCCATGTTGATAAATCTAGAAACATGCCCTACTGTTGCTGCTAATCAGTAGAAAATCCTTATCATTTTTACAGCATGAAATAAATTGTAGATTGAGCCAACTGGGAATACTAATGACAGAAGCCATAAAATATTTTGTAACGTCAATTACGACTAAAGGAAAAGGACTTGCACCATAGATCAGTAGAATATTTTGCAACCATGCTTCATTTAAGACTATGATTCCTGAACATGATTTGGGAGTTGATTTGCCAAGAAGTATGTTCAGGAACTGGCAGCTATGCAATCGTACTGCTCCTGCAGTTCAGCTGTAGCTGCAGAATTAGCTTAGATGGGAGGATGCAGGTCTATTGAACCTACCTGAGAAATCTCCAGACTCCAGCTGTTTTCCAGATCATATTGTAATCAACAACAAATAACCCGATTTTGGTTAAACCCTTAAAATGGTATGTTAGGTTCAGTCCAGACCTAAAAAGTGGTCTGAGAGCTAATAAAATCATCTTCTTTAAAGCCCAGATTTGTTTTCACACGTTCCTTATTGTTATGCACAGACTACCTCCCTGACCAAGCTCAATAGTGAGATTCCAGGGAAATTACTATTTCTACCTTCTGACATGCAGCATTTATCAGAGGACACCACCATTTTCTGCTTTACACGCTATCATATGCAGTAAAATTAATTTCAAGTCATCATTGTAATTTCACCAGCTTCTTTTAAAAAACCTGCTTATGAGGGCCCTTCCATCCTGATGGAATTGCCATTTTAAAAATAGAGACAATAACCAGAGGAATAAATTGAAATGGGGACTGTGACAAGGAGAAAAATTACAGGTAAAAAAGCAAAAGCCAGGCTTATATTTCCTTCCCTTCCCTCTTCCCCATCATACAAAAATTATCTCCTTGCTCCAAAATAAACAAATCAGTATATTCTGAAACAACATATCTGAAAGAGCCTATTTTCAGCCTGATGCAGGATACATTTCCAATAGCTATACACCACAGGGAAATAATTTCCCACCCAGATACAGCTCGTATTCCTCACAGTAGACTTGCTGCTGCTCCACACTCAAGACAGGTAATATTTGGTCACAAGGTGGTTAAATTAAATCTCTCCTCAACACAGAGGAGTTAAACATGTTCAGCTACAACGTTCCAGCCAAATAATGCTTTGCTAATGATGTCTGCAGTTAGATGACAAATCAGGCTATTTAAATTGCTTCAGCACATACATCCTTTACAGGCAGGGTATCCAGGTAACCATTCTAGCAGAGCTTCGAGGTGGGAGGGAGAAAGCAATAGCTAATTTCTTCAGCTAGGTGGAAAATTAATTCTGAAGAGATTTGTCTGGTTTGTTATGGTTGATTTGAAGAAAAATTATTTAAAAATAATTATTTAAAAATGTATTTTTAAATGTGTAGTTATGCAAGAAAGGACAAAATAATTGTCCTTCAAAAATACAGTAACGGCTAGGTTTATTTCTGAAATGAATTAAAAATATTTTAAAGCCCTCAATAGGAAGGCTTTCTTTACCTTAATACATGTTAGTATCAACATGCTTCAAATGACAGGAAAAATACTAGTTCAGAATTTCAGATGCTGCAACCAATCTCCTTTTCATAAGCATAATGCTAACTGAAATAGAAAATATTAGATTGTCCTTTTTTTTCTTTTTTTTGTTTTCTCCCCAAAAGAAGCTCAATAATGGTTTTAATCCCTGGTTAAGGAAATGTTATTGCAGACCAGTATTAGATGCTATTATGGCTCCACTTGAGAGATGCCTGCTAATGTCCTTGAGAGTCTTTGGAAAGGTTTAGCTACATTGGTGATATTGGTTTGGGTGGTGATGGGGTATAAAGTGCCTTTTTCATGCCCTGAGCTGGGCTGAGGCTTGTTCAGGGTTTCAGAAATGGTTTCTCTGGTGAGGAGCCATGTGGGGAGGCAGGAGATGGGACAGGCTCCCCATCTCCACTGTGGTCTCCAGTTTGGGGACCCTGAATATCTCCTTTTCTGTGACTTCTCCCTCAGGCATCCTGAATATTTTAGGTCAGGGGAATGGGGATTGCTCCAGCTGATTCACAAACAGAAATGCTGAGGTAAAACTAGAGGCCAGATTTGGTTCCCTCTGAAATCCAGAAGAGTCCTTCTACTCTGCCCACAGAGACTCGATAGCCCCAGATGCCCGAAGATCAATGTGACCCCTCTTACAGTCCACCCGGGGGATGGAGGAGCAGGAAAAACCTCCTGCTCTGTCTGCAAACCTGCCCAGGGTAGGGGACATGATGCTCTCCTCGACCTTCACACAATGAGGACGCCTGGTTCCATCCCCACACCAGTCAGAGGGACAGCTGCATTACTTGACCATCACAACTGGCCCCATCCCCGGGGCAGGCTCAGCAATGCACACAACCTCGATACCTGCCAGCTGCAAAGGCATTTGCAATTTGCCAAGGCAATGGACATATTCACACTCTGGTTGTTTCTCTTGTGATACAGACCGTTTTAAATTATTCACCAGATGTGTTAAACAGGAAAATACAAACAACTGATACCCCTTTTCTTGAAAACTATTTTGGAAAATATGACTCATTTACTTCTCTTCTAAACAGGAGAAGTAATATTTTCCAGCACTCCCTGAGGATTCATTTAACCAGAAGCTAAGCCAGATGTAGAAATGTCTGCAGAGGTTTTCATTCCTTTCATGAAAAGAAGAGAAAAAAACCCAAAAAAACTGTAAAGCAAGAGTCAAGGTATTACTGAGTTTTAAAGCACTGTTGGCCTTTTGATTACCCTTAAAATCAGATCAGATCACAGAGAAAACACAGCATATGACCAGCTAGAGAAGGTCACATTGCAAAAGAATGCAGGTGGTCTCATTTTTTAACATCTAACATAATAGAAGAACAAATCTTCCAGCCACCAAAGAGCCTCTCCTGGTTTGGCAATTGCCACATATAATATCTGATGAACTCCAATGTCTCACTGCTCAAGGATAAAATCCCAGCAGGCAGGGTCTGAAGGAACAGCTACACAGTCTGAGGGAAAAAATCTTGTATTATTACAGGAACCACTTATTTTATTCACCAGAATTAAAACCTCTTCACTGATAAAAGTGGGGATTTTTTTTTTCATCCCACAAAGCAATTTTAGGTTTCTATAGAATCATTCAAAAGCAATTAAAATCCTGCTCCTGTTGATGGATTTGTATTCCTTGCTCGCAGTGATGTCAGGCTTTGAAATTCGGGGCTGTTGAGTGTAATTCTTTGGGGCTTTGGAGTCATTGCTGAGTGCCAGAAAATACGTTCCGTAAGTTCACAGATATTAAATGTCTTTGGTAACACCAAAATAGTTTCAAGGCCTGTAGCTATTAAAATCTAGAAGATATTGCACTAAATAATCAGTGCAATATCAGGCAATTCAATACACTGCAATTTCACCCTATTAGTGAGTGAATTTTTAGGGGAAGAGAGAGAAGAGAGAATCCAATAATCTAATAACAGTACAGTTAGGTAAGAGGGACCAGGGAGCTTTTCCAAACTGTCCTACTGCATCAAAAGTGATAGACTTACATTGCCAAGGAAAGAAAAAAAAAAAAAAAAAATCCATTACAAACAAGCAAGTAAACAACCCCAAACCAGAATCTACATAAAAATGATTCATAGACCTCATCCATTTAAAGGTCTGTGTTATTTAAACCAGAAAGTGAGCTTCCAATGCCAGTGTTTGTTTTGGCTTCATTTTATATAACAAAGGAAATTGTTGTTAAAAATGTAATTCAGATGTCAGCAACCAGAGGCCGTTCCCAATTGCAGAGATGCAAAATGGCAGGATTAATACTGCTGTGCCTGAAATTGCATGGGAGGGATGAACCCTGATATATGACCCTGAATAAAAGGAATAAGCCATGTCAAACATAATGGGTTTTAGGCACCTCCTGCAATATGGGTACCATTCTGATCTCTGAGAAGGTCTTTCTCCTGCCAAAGGATGCAGTACATAATAGGAAAAGTGTAGGGTCAAATATACTGGACACAAAACCTTGCCAAAACATCAGCAAAACACTGATCAGTGATTATGACTATTGGCTTATCAGCACCACTGGTGTCTTAGAGACATTGGCATCACCCCAAGAATCTGGTGTTTGTGGATAAACAGGACAATTTCTTTTCTTAGGCCACATTTAGTCTACAGAATTGCTGCATTGTTGCTCCTTGAAAGGCAAACGCAGACTAAGTTAAATAAAGCTATAATCATGCTGCTGCCTGACATATGAGATTGTTAGAGGCCACCGGGCAGAACTGGCAGAAGATATGGGCTGGCTCAAAATGATTAGAGCAAAATAGTCTTCAAGGACACCAGCAAAGCCCAGCTATAGTCAGCACAGGAGGAGCTTGTCCCTTCTGCTGTTGTTCTAGGCAGTGGGGAGATCATCATGCTGGAGCTAAAATGGAGAGGCAAGAATGGTTTTCTGCCCTAACTTTGGGCTTTCCTAGCATGGCCAGCCTAAAAGGAGGTATGTGAGCATCCACACGCACAGCCAGTGTTATATTACAGATGGATTCTGTGTCCTTCACAGCATCATATCCTTCACAGCAGGGAACAAGGAAAGGCTGAAAGGCAACAACCAATTTTTTTTTTTTCATGTTCCTCTTCCTCTAAACTCACAGTAATAGATACAAATAGTCTCACTCCTGCAAATCATGTTTGAACTGTGGCTGTCAGGAAATGAAGGTGGTTGAAGGGGGGCTATAAAATGTTGTTCATTAGTCCTGCCTTCTTTATGAGCTTCTTTGGTCCCAAAGACAGATGGGTCTGGAAATGCAGCAGAACAGGGGACTCGTGTGTTCAAAGAAATGACAGGATCCAGGCCTGCAAGGAATTCCTCCCTCCATCCCTTCAGATTATGGGGTTAATTAATAACAGTTAATTAATGATGTGTCAATCATTATGGAATGCATGCCTGTGTGGGAAAAGCTGCCCCTTGGGGCAAGAAGCATTAAGGCCTTCCCTGGAGTTATGTTTTAAAGTAAGCCCTCGTGACAATTTCTGTAAAGCCTCGAAGAGGATGTTTTAATCCTTTTATCTCAGGATTCACTTCTGGCAAGAACCAGCCTCTCACAGGAAACCACCTAGCAGAGGTAGTTAAAAAAAAACCTGCTGTGCTGTTGCCTTCAAGGTGAGTCTCTGGAGGGCACAGGACAGTGACGGGTGCTGGCTGGCCCCAGCAAAACAGGGAGCTCTGTCTGAAAGCATCTCAGAAACTACCTCTTCCTCAGTGACAGTGGCAGAAACCGGGGGGATAGTGTGGGGGGTATTATCTCTGCTGTAAAACACCCCGTGCCCAAACCAGACACCGCATCACCATGCCTGCCCTTCCCATGGTGACTTGAGGAGGGACAGGCATTCGGACACGAGCACCGAGGAGCCCTGCTCTCACTCCCCTCTGCCAGATGAACATCCCAGGCTCTTGGCTGCCACGACATTCATGCCCATCTGCTTGCATGGCACGGTGCCTGCTCACAAGTTGTCAGACAATTTCATGGGTGCCAAAAGAGCCTGGATTTGAATAGGTGGCCTGGATACGCTGCAAAACCCATCTCTTCCGCATGGCCTCGCCGGCAGCTAACGGAGCAGGACCCCAGCTGGCCTCACACCACCCGGAGCCACCAACTCTCCGGATTGGCACTGCCCTGCCGTACCGCAGCACAAACGTGGACGCTTCGCTGCTGCTTCAGGCGAAGCATTAGTGCCCCGAGTGCTACAGAAGTACATAAAAAGCAGCTTCTGTACCAAAATATCCAGCGCACACCAAGATAACTTCAAGGCACCGTGATACAATCAGCAGCACAAAAGCTTGACTCTCCAAAGCAAAGGCACAAGAGGAGCAGAAACCCCCGCGGCTCCTCATGGGCAGCGACAAGTAGGTCAGGCGGAGCAAAAAAGGGTATGTTTTGGGCTAAATTCACAGTTATCCAGCTCTTGTACCTGAGGTCAGGAGGCTGCATAAAAAGACAGTTTCAACTTGGAGCTGGCTCCAGGAATAGGAAAACTAGGCAGGCAATGGGAAAAGCAGGCTCTGCCCTCCTTGGGTACCCCATTTTGCTGGTGTTGGAGCCCTGAGATGCCAAGGTGACTGCTGCTGTGAATGGGGGGAGACATGGAGACTCATGGTGGCACTAGGTCCATGCCGAAGGGGGCAGCTGCTGCCCCCACCTTGCCCAGGGCTGGCACAAATCCTCCTTGCTGCACTCTGTCCTTCTTCCAGCAATAACCCTCAGCCCCACATCTCAATTTTGTGGAGAAAAACAGGATTTTGTTTTAAGTTGTCTCTGCCATCATCATCCCCAGGAGGCAGAGCTGGCGTTCAAACCACAGCATCGCTCTCCCCTCCTCCTGGCTGAGGCTCACAGGGCCCTGACACAAAACCTGCGCTTGCAACATGAAAGGCTGAAAAACCTCTGGGTTTTATGCCCCGGGAATCAGATTTTCTGCTTAATAAACCCCTAAAGAATCAGATGCAAAAGAGGTTTGTTTGAAAATTTTGGCTGGACTATCGTATCACAGTGATTCAAACAGGCACAAAATACGGGGAAACTCAAATACGCTGGGTTGAAATTCTCTTCTTGTGTATCATTAGATAGAATCAAAAAAAATACAAGTCAGTCATACTGAAAACTAAATGAAACAATACCAATCATTGCTAATTTCCCCTTAAATCTACAGATTAATTTAATATCTTAATTTCTTTTGCTGCTTTATGTCAGCTAATCAAAGCAGTTTAACATCCATACACAGATTGTATGTATCTGAACTCTGCATGCAATATTGCTGCTATTACAGCTCTCCAAGCACAGTCATGGCATTATTTGTCCTCTGACTGGGTGACCACCCCTGCATGAAGAATTTGGACCACCGATTAGCAAGGTTTACAAAAGGGGCTTGAAGTGCTAACAGGATCAGTCAGATGATGCTGCTCAGAACAGTATCTGGCTTACATGCTGGCTTGGGGTATTTTATTATCCATAGCACATAATCCAGCGCTTTAAATGGCTTCTATTTACAACAGTTTTGCTGTCCCCCCCTACTCTCCAGCTCCCACACATTTGCAGACACTATTTAGTCTGGGTTTCTGCTACTTCTTCACATGCAAATGAGTCTTTCAGGCTTTCTCACTTTTATTTACCCACATGCAGAACATTACAGCAGGGTGGAAAATTGTAAGTTAACAAGAGAAGTACTAACACTATTGAACCAGGAACTGAAAATAAATTTTTAAAAGTCAGAAATGTCCAGTGTGTCCTAAAGCTGTGTTATTAGCAGCTATTACAGCTATTTTACACACACTTTTTTTGCTTGTTTACAGCAATGAATCACCAACAGCACCATGCCAAGGGCGTAATTTGGGTAATTTGGCCATAAGCTGTGCTCTCTCTCCTAAGCTTCTGAGCTTTGCCTAAATCCTCCTGTTTTGACCTGCAAGACACTGTTACTTTGGTTGTGGGTCTTTCCCAGAAGTCACCCAGCTTTCGCATCATCACTGACCACCAGACTGTGTCACCCAAACCAGTGCCCTCCAGCAAAGTTGGACGTGGGTCCTCAGCACTAGACACGCTATTTCATCACTGCTCCTTATCTTCTGTCCCTTCCAATAACCAACAGTCCTAACTCAAGAAACCTGCAGAAATGTTGAGGGTTTTAACAAGCTGGGTGTTATAAGAGCAAACAAACGTCAAACAAATCTCGGGGCAAGTGGTCAAATCCCCATGTGCACCCTCCAAAGTGATGGGGATCCCCAGAGCTATCACTGTGTGAGATAAGGACCAGGGGCAGAGGGGGACCAATTTATCTCCATAAAACGTCCAAAAATAACTCCCTCCAAGGTGGGGAAGAGGGTGGGGGAAGATGAGCACGGTGCAAATTGTCTCCAGGATAAAGCTGTACATGCTGCTCCAGAGAGAAAACAGCTTCAGCCTCTGGTTTACACAAGTCTTGCACAAATCATTTTCCCTCATGGAATTTCAGTCTCTTGAGCCTAGTTTAAGGATTATAAATTGTAGGGAAATGGAGACAAATTCCCGTGAAATATTTCAGGGTAGCAGTATCTGCACATCCCACTGAAAACATTTTGGACAATTTTTTTTCTTAGATTTACTAAGGACATCTTACCTCACCACTACACCAATGAGTCCCCCGTGTGCCAAGCCCTGTTCCTTAGCAGTAAGATACAGGTTATGCATTTCATGCCAGCTCTTCCCTTGATAACATTTGCTGCTTTTCCACCCTGCCAATACAGGGTATAAATGTGTGAAATAAGAAACTGAGGAACTGAAAGTGGGCCTCTGATTAAAAGACAAAACCACAGGACTGCATTTCTTGGTGTGTAGAAAATTAAAATGAAGATGTAGCTTGATTAAAATCAGACACTGAAGATGCTTCTTTCCTAATGCACTGCGGTAACAGGTTAAAAAAAAAAATGTTATCTGCTGCAACAACTGGTTTTTAAAGAAAAAACAAACACCAGCATGTCTTTGTTCACAAAGACTAATTAGCAAGATTCTATAATCACTTAGATAGAAGGTGGCTAATCAAGCAGAGACACTTCACTACTGTAAAATATGACTACCCACTCAGCTCTCCCTTAAAACAGTGATAAGGGGCAGGTACATTCAGTACCTGTGGCCATTTGTGTCTGTGTAAGCCAAGAACAAAAATAGATATGGAGCATCCTATTATCATCTGCTGAAAAATCCCCAACAAATGAGTTGAAGTAAAATGCAAGGCTTGAATTATTTGTGCAAAAAGCCCCAGTCACAAAGACCATAGGGCTGATGTTTCTGTGAGCTGCGAAGTGAAGTCTTCTGCCAGGAGCTGAAGATGCCGTGGGGAAGTCAGGGGAGAGGGATTTTGGAGGGAATTCACCAGCAGTGGTGGATGGCAGCTTCCCAGTGCCAGGAAGCGGGATGGGGCTGAAACCCAGCGTCTGCTCCCTCCCTCCACTGGGACTCATATTGTCCCGTTGTGGCTCAGGGGATCCTGCCTGGCTCCAGGGGATAACCTGGGCAGCTCAGCCTGGGACAGCACAACAGACCTGGTGCCAAAAGAGAGGGAAAGAGGCTTGTTTTCCCCTTCCTGGCTGGCAGCATGGTGAAATGCTACTGTCACAGATCCCCACAGATCCTAATCTAAATGGACAACTTTTGAGCTACCTGGACTTTGTAGACTTTGACTCTGGGGTCATTTCATAAACATGCTTGCAGAATTTGAGAACAAATTTCTCCTGGGTTGGAAGGGATTGATCAATATTTCAGCCAGCACTCACTGAGCTGTGGCAAGGGGAGATGCAGTGCACAGTGACAGACAGAAGACTGGATTTCATTGCTGTCCAGGGCCATCAGTCAGCCTCAATCCTGATCCAACTCCCCTTGAAGTCACCACAAATTTTCCAATCTGCATAAATGAGGTTTGGACCAGAGGCACTGCTGAGTCCTAAAACACAATCTGCACTGAAATACTGAAGAAGTCTGATCTGATGAACAGAATTAGTTATAAAAGAGAAAAACAGTTCATGCATGATATACCAAAAGTTAAAGAAGTAAAATACTAGAGGGCAACCTCTACTGTCCTTATTTATGACCACATTCAGATCTCATATATTTTAAATAATCGTGATACAATTCATCCAGTTTACTCCAGATTTATTCCTGATGTAAGTACAATCAAATCATCCTGTCAGTCTCACTCAGATAAACATTTCAGCAGGGATTTGGTAGGTAAGGATTTGAATTCCCTTAAAAAGGCCAAAATCGCATGGATGAGGTCCACAGAATATCTGATTACTGATTTTTATGTCCAGCAACAAAGAAAGCATTTCTTCTTCGCGACATAGTGACACAGCACTCCTTGCAGTTTTAAAACACACCTACATAAACTGAACCTTGGGATGACTAGCTTCAACCTTTCTGATAAGTTTATTCAACCCTAGGTCTCCAGTAACACATCTTGTGCAGAGCCAGTGTTCTCCAGTGACCCTAACAGTAACACAGCTTAATCTGAGTGACAAAACATAGCGGCTGGGTTTGTACTTTGACCAGCAACTGCTCAGTCGAGTTTCATGCAGCACATTCCAGTGTGCCAAAGTGTTAATCCTGGAAGGCTTCTAGCATAGCAGCTACTGTATGCATATCTCACTTCTCTAGCTGCTCAGAGAAAACATTGCAATTTGATTTAATTGCTATGTTGACTTATAACAGTATGTTTATACTGGATGCCTGCCAGCTGAAATGCAACAGGTTTGCAAAATGTATTTCCTCAAAACAGCATGATATGCAATGTAATAAGGGAAAGCAATCTTCCAGTGGCCCCGATTCTGAAGATCATTTCAACTCCTCTGACTTGGAAGCAATGCTACCAATTTGGAAGAATTACACCAGTCTAACTGATATGATAATCAGGCCTGGAGGCTGCATTTCGCAGGTACAACAGTCACACCAAAGCTTCAGAAAGGGCATATTACTGTAGGAAATGAAAGCAATTAACGGTTGTTTGTATTGCAGGGATTGTTTGGCCTATTTAATATCCCTATCAAAGGATGCATTGTTTGTTGAGCAATCCTAAAAGGAAATCAAAGAGAAATTTAAAGAACGCTGTACGACATTTAAAAGCCAGTAAAAAGCTGTGCTTTGCCAATCAAAACAAAAATATTATCTTCCCCTTGACCTTTGCTGCTAAATTTCAGCCCAGATAACAGTGCCTGTGTCTTTATGCTATAGGAACATTACAGAAGCTGAAAGGTGGGTGTGCTTGTTTTGTTTCTGTAGAGCACCAGCTTTGCACTAGACCATGACTACCAGCTTATTTTGTGGCTGGTACTGGAATGGGTCATGTCTCTGAAGGTTGCAGGAACCAGGAGATGCTCCCAGGGGGTAGTATTATTTCTACAGCAGCAAGTCTCAGGAGGGATAGCAGGGGCAAAAGTTACAAACAACATGGTCACCAGTGTTTGATCAGTTAATGAATGGGATTTCACAAGATGATCACCTGTGATTCAAGGAGACTGGGTTTCGTGACCCCAAAAGTCTCTTCTGGCCTGATATCACCCCGATGCTAATTGGTTCTACTTTATCAAAGACTTTAACTGTGAACTTCAGCTACTGAATGAAACAGCCATGTGGCTCTTACCAATCCTGTACTGTGACTTGTAAAAACAGAAGAAAAGAAAAAAGATGTTAAAAATATCAAGCAAATGCTAAGGTTGGAATAGAACTGGCTTTTATCTGTTTCAGTCCAGAGTGCACTAGATACAGTAGTATTTCTTTGAATGGAACAAAGAAACCTCAAAGATTTTATAATGAATACCCTTTCTACACATTTCTACAAAGCAGTCTACAAAACTGGGAATGAGAGATGTCATTCTTAAACACATACCACAGGACACTTTTCTCACAACTACAATAATAAGGTATCATTTTCTATTAGATCCAATTCGACTTTTCCATAAGGAACTGTAAAAGCCTCTCTCAAAATCCTGGCACCAGCATATGTAATAGGAATCTAACACTGGCTCTGCTGGAACAGAATCTCACCCTTCACGAACAGAGCCTTGGGAGGAAAAAAAATAGTGTGTTGGTTTTGTTGCTGAGCCAGCTATTTAACTCCATCAGCTAGCAGAAACAAAGGAAAACCAAATAAAACTATAAAGTGCATGTTCCTTTTGGACAAATAAGCCAAAAACCTTTTAAATTTATGGCTCTACACCATCCCTACCTGATAAGTCATACAGAAAGCTGCAGCTGCAGATATCAGCGATCACATAAATAAATTTTATTATGCTGTACAATACTAGTATGGTTAGACACACTAATCATGGGAGAAGGGGAGGCTGCTATTTTTTTCCTGTCCCATATGGTAATAATTTTGTATGATTGAACTGTTATGAGCTAAATAAAACTACACATTAACTGTAAGATACATTGCAAATACATTAAATCTTCCCTGGAGTTTTAGCAAATACTCGCTTTTTCTATGATGCATTTGGAATTAGCAAAGGAATCTATACCAGGCCATAGGATTTATAAATAGATTTGGCTTTCTCTGCAATTCTTTATGGGCAATTATTTCAGAAATGAAGAAGCAGAGCCACAAATAAATAAAATAATTGCAGCTGATCAGGCTTTATTTACTGCTATCACATTTCCCTGACTGTTAAGCTTCCCTTCTCCCGTTTGCTCCACTACCTTGAATCGATGACCAGATGAAGAGTTGTCAGTTAATGTCAAATGCTGAGCTCAAAAGGTGCCAAAGGCAGATTCTGGTTTCTCAATTTCAAATCCTGCCTGGGCCTTTCTGGAGCTGGCTTGCTCCCTGGATATATTCATCATGGAACTGGGAGGCTGGGAAAGGGCAGAGGAAGTCAGATGAGTTCTGCAGAATTTCAAGCAGTTTGCCAGGGAGTACATTTTGCTGTGACTCCCCTGCAGAAGTCACTGCCAAAGGTCTGGAGACCCACCCTTTCGCTAGCAGATGCCCAGCTGTGTCAGGGAAGGGTTTGCATGGTCTCCCTTACCTGCCGCAACCCTGCTTGAACAGGTATTAATCCAGTTTGGAAGATACTGGCTACAGCTATGTATAGCAAAACCAGCTTTTCAGGTAGTTCAAATTAATCAAATCCAGGCAGCGACTGGCCTCATGTCTACATATTACCCTCTGTGTACCTCGCACCATTCAGCTTTCAGTACTACAGATCCCAAACAGGCTGGAAAAGTCCAGATTATCAATCTTCCTTGGGATCAGGTTTGCAATCCTACCAGTGTCAACTCTATTCTCTAAAAAACAGTGGCTCAGTTCAGTTTAACATACAGATTCAACTCATATTGCCCCCTCCATCACTAAGAAATAAACTGAGGCCCCAAATTTCATTTGCAACTGGACACTCACTACTATTTAATTGCTGTGTTACCTGAGGTTCATGAAGAAGGCTGCTTGTATGAAGAGGCTTCTCAACTCAGGAGAAAGAAAAGCGTATTTCTGCTGCTTTGAAAAACAATGGAACTGATAACACATAACAACTGAAACACGTAGGATGCACCATGTGGAGATGTCCTATCCACCAAGGGCTTCTTTCAATGAGCTCATCTCAGAACCAGCCTACAAGATGATATTTTATGGTCCTCAAATTAACTACTTCGAAAAAACATCCTTTATGCCTCCAAGTCTTGATGACCAGAGATATTTGGCCCTGATCTGTGAGCTCCTTATAGCTCCTACATCGGGAAGGCACATGCAGCTTTGTGAAGCCTGGATCAGAAGGGTACCCTACAGAAAGGAGGGAGTACCACAAACAGCCTAGAGGGTGTCTAAGGCCTGAAGAAGGTGCTACAACAAGAAGTCTTATATCTTTAAAGCTTTTTTTTTTTTTTTTTTTGGTAGTTCTGAGCTGCTTATGTCTGTATAAAGAAATGCTGCTGCAAACCTCTCCAAGAACTCCATCAACAACAGTCCATAAGCTGGTGAAAGAGGCCAATGAGACCAGATGCCAAAGGAGCTAGGAAGATTTACACTAGCTGAGCATCTGGCGCCCTGTTCACTGTTATCAGAATGAAGATGAATGCTTGCAAATATCCTTATTCAAAATCACTAATGTGTTCAGTGATGCTCAGCACAAACGCAGCGGCATTGCTACTGTAAGGTGTGGTGCCTGGGAACACAGCTGCTGAATGCTCTAATGCTGCTTTTTCCAGTGGTGTGTGTAAAGAGCAGTGAGAAAGTAGGGTGTTGCTGCCCTTCAAATCAAGCAAAGGGAATGCTTAAGACATCATCATTTTCCGTTATTGTTTTAGTGGATGGTAGTAATTGCTTCTACACAGGAGCGTGGCTATACCTCTATTGTCATCCATCATCTTGCTGAGGCTGTGTACAGTACAGGAGAAACTGTAAACTTTTGATTTGACCTCATTAGCATTCCCAGAATTACAATGTCATACCAATGATAAAGATTGAGATTATCTGCATCTGAGCAAATGGAGAAGAAACAAATCACACACTATGTGCAACCATGATTCTGCCAAATGCTTCAAGGCTGCTCAAACCTGCCTGGTTCTTGATTTCACGTGTGGGACGAGACACAATTAAGAATTGTGTCTGTATGCATCAAACTTGCAGGTATAGGGGATGGACTCATGCACTGATGATCTGAGCATTCGGGGAGAGGGCAGAGAGAGGAAGGGAAGATATTGGAGTAGCTGCTCTCTGATACCGCCTTCCCTCCGACTTGTCAGTATTATATCTGTGCTTCCTCTGACCTCTCCCAGGCAATCAGTGATCCACTAGAAACACCGAGAAATTTGTGTGCAATTTGGGAAATAACACAGAGGTATCTGGTCTTTGCAAAAATTCCTTGTGCTGCCCAGAAGTTCATAGGATTTCCTTGTGATTCCCAGGACAAACGCACATAAGGAGGGTTCCTGCTCAAACTTGGGTTGAAGGAAAGTGGGACCAATTATTTGGCCTTTCTGGAAGTCAGATATGATCAAGTCAAATCTGTACTTGTCTGAGGTCTGTCTATAGCAAAATCTATAGTGAAACTGGGAGTTTTGCAGTCTCCCACCCCCTGAGCTGTGCTCCCCGCTACAGCTGTAACACAATGCCAAGACATATTCCAAACCACTCGTTCTCGGTTACTTTAGTCTTTTATGGACCATCTTAGAGGAAATTAACTGAACTTCCCTACAGTGGGAACAAAAGAGGGAAATGAATTTATTATTCTAGTAGTACCCTTGACACAGATACTGAGTAGCTTCATTAAACATTTCACAGCGCCAAGTGTCTTTCCTAAACCCTCTACAGTAAGCAGAGTCATTTTCCTTATTCCAACACAAACATACAAGTCAGGATTCAGAACTCATTTACATCTGCTTTGTATCTGAATAACTTCCCTCATCTCAATGGGATCTGGGCAGGCACAAATCAAGGCTGCATCATCCTAGTCCTTCCCTCTCTCTCTAGATTCATTACCTTGCAGTACCACTCAGATAAACTCGTTTTCACAGAGTCAGCATAGCCACGGCCAAATGACTAATACAACCCTTTAAATACAAACAACAATAAATCAACAGATTAAATTATAATTTATCAGACAAATACTATTTAGCTCTTTCCAAAGCTGTTCTGAACCATCTCTCTTGTCTGGCCATATTCCAGAGAAGCACTGACTCTAGATAAAGCTCAGACCTGCAGAGTAAGTTTACATAAGCAAGAAATGCTGAAGACATCCTGTATTTATGATGGGAGATTTCACAGAGATCAGAGTGAAAAACATTCCCGAGAAGACTGTAATGTATCTGAAGCCTCCTCAGCATCTCTTCAAAGACCAGTCTACCGGGGCAAGGTCTCAACAGACCCTGAAGCTCTACATTCAGCAGCAAGCCTAGGGAACCAGTCACATTAACCTTGAGAGATATTACAGGAAACTTTTAATGGCTTAGAAAATAGCAACAGGATAATCCACTACAATTTCACTTTACAACAGAGACTGTTTTTTACTTACTTCATTGGTTTGAACAACGCTTGTCCATAGTTCTGGAACGTCATGATCAGCTTCAGCTGGGTGCCTCCTGATTTCATCGCTGTGGGAAAAACAAAACCGCTTTAAAATCCTACAATGTGGATCTACTTACATTCAGCTTCCTTTAAACAAAATCCTATGTTTTGCTCTATATTAGATTCAGCACTGCAGTATCTGAGCACCAAGTAGGGTGATCCTAACCGGAAAACAGGTTATTCAGGGGAGGGCTTTGAACTGCCGACCGGGACTATAAATGGATTGTACTCCCTGACACGTCTTTGGTCTTCTTCAATTGGCCACTATGGGCTCCATAAGTACTCTAACTGAACAGACCATTGCAGTCTGGTTTTCTCCATCTTCAGTGGAGTCACGATGGAATCTCCATCACTTTTGGAGTTCCTTTTAACAAGGGACACACACTGGGAAAGGAGATGGGATGCTTTCAAAGACAGCTGCAGTTGGGATGTTACAGTCCAATGCACAGTAGACATCTTAATAAAACTATGAGAAGAAACTATAGCAATGTCTGATCTCTGCTGCAATTCTAATAATTGCTGCTGGGCAGTAGAGATATGCAAATCCATCTCCTCTATGCACAATGGATATGTATCCAAGCCCATCCATTAACTTCAAGGGATCCCAAGGTAGTTTGTACAGGAGAGGAGAGCTGTGCAGGGCCGGTCGCTGGCTCTGCTGGGAGGGTAGGGAGGGCACGTGGAGACAGCAAGGACTATGGTCCACACTGCACACCGAGGGCCATCTTTGCTCAAACATTAGATGTGCTCACTTCCAAGCTGAGAGCTAATGGAAATTTAACACCGACATTTATTCATACCAGTCTGAGCAATTTGAACAATATCATGTTAACAGCCAGATTATAGTGTTTCTAAAGTCAGAGCAATTTTTTTTTATATATAAGAATTCATAAAAATGCATTTTACTTGATGATAAGGCTACTTAAAAAGATAAATATATACTTTGGCAAACCAGCTGCTTTTTTACCATCTCAATCAAAACTGCTCTGAATAAATGAAATGACCCACACCCTGACTCCTTAACTCACTTCTGTGTTAGGAGAGGCAGGCCATGGCAGTAGTCTGTGTGGATGAGTCAGCCCTTTAAAAATGCTTCCTACAAATGACCAGATAATCAATCCCTTTCTTTACAGTTGTGACAAAACCCATGTCAACTGAAGAACTACATAAATGTCAGGTTACCTTGATCTGTAAATTTTGGCTTAGAGCTGCCCTTGTTCCATCTATATAGCTTGTACATGTTTTTTCTCTAACCAATGCCATTAGCTGCACATCCCTTTAATTATTCATCTCTGTGACATATTGCTGATAGGTCACCAGCTCTCTTTCAGCACTTGTAATCTATATTTTTGCAACAAAGTGCTATGCAAATCTGGTCAGTGTAATTATACTTCTCCAAGAATAAAATCCCTCCTGCCTTGCTGTTTTGATGACCTCAGCCTTCTCTTGCATTTCCAGTTTATCCCAACGGAACAAATAAATAATAAGAAATTAAAGGGCATTAAATAATTTGCACTGAACAGGTAAAGCAGAAGCACATGGCTTTCACATATTAAACTCCCTCTCTTGTGCAGAACAGGTCAGTTGATCTGCGCCTGAGGGAAGAAGGAGCAGTAAGCCTTTTCATACCCAGCCTGGAGCCTGAGGGCAATGAGAAGCAGCAACCCTCTGACCAAACACCTACCTCTGCTGCCCTAGGACCATTAGAGCCCAGCTATGCACTCTGGAAACACTCCTGGTTATCCTGGACAGCAAACAGGCAGCTGGAGCTGCCTTTGCCCCATGTCCGTAGGAAAGACGGCCATGCCCAGGACCAGTTCCCACCACCTTCCCTGCCCAGCCGCTGCTGAAGGCTCAGGATTTGCACAGCTCATTAAGGCACAACCTGTATTTGCACCCCTATTTGAGTGGGCTGTCTCCATATAGGTCACTAATATCAACCTCAGTGCCAAAGGACAGAAATGCCTTCTGTTTGTCGGACACAACTTCCCAGCCCACTGGCCTCAACACAGCTGCTTGCAGACTGCTCACACCAAATGAAGACCAAATGTTTCTTCTCCCAAACTGATGTAATTTATACTTCTTCATTCAATTCTGAGGAGATTAGGGCTTAGATATTGGCTCCCTCTCCTCTGTGAGACATGTATGTCCAAAATATACCAAAGATCCTGTAAGTCCACCAGAGAAAAGCAATGGATAGATCCTCTTTTGAGGTATGGCTGGGAAGCCAAGAATCTGGGAAATAACAGCAATGCAGTGAAGAAGAAAAAAAGATGTTCCAGCATGCCCTTTTCTAAGCACAAAGTTTCAGATACACTAAGACTGGTTTCTCAGCAAATTGAAGCCACTTGACAGATAATGATTTTGTTAGCAGCTGAACCCAACAAGTGTGTCATCACCATGCAGGGAAATGTATGAAGAAGATTAACAATTCATAATAATTCTTCCATGAGAAACAAAGGCCTGGATTCCTGTCAGAAGGAATTGAGCTGAAGTAAGACAAAAGCATCCCCTTGGTCTTTTTAGATCCATCTTATTGTATTGCCTTAATTGGTTACAATAGTAGCCTCAACCAAACACAAGTTTTGCTGGCATGTTGTCCCTCCACTGCTGCTAGGAGTAAACTTTGGATCTCCCCAAAACAGAGGGTGACATTGGTGGGAATGGTGTCCCATTGTGCCTTACAGCAGGGCATGCTGGAAGCCACATGCATCATGGACAACAAACCGTGCCAGAGATCCATGTTGGCTTCCCCCCACATCATCTGGACTAGCATATTCCCACTTCGGCTGCTTGTTCAGTGATGCAGATGTGGTGGCCAGGCTGGAGGTGATGCAAAGCCACCCTTCAAGTCCAGACTAGCTAGAGTCTATCATTGCAATCCCTGCAGAGAGGGAGACACCTGACCTTAGACTGCCCTTTTGAACTCAGCAAGACCCTTCATGCACCTCTAAATTTAGCAGATTTGGGAACAGTCCAGGGTGCACAAATTTTGGGGGTGGCAATGCCAGAAAAGAGCAGATCTCATTGGAGATGGTTCACTCAGACCTCTAGGTCAGATTACTTCCCTTGTCCTAATTTAGCGTTACATCTGTGTACTGGCTTCCCTATTATTTTCTGAGCTATATTCCTTCAGGAACTCCCTTTCCTGCTCAGACCTCAGTTAAACATGTCCCTCTGGCCATTATGGCCAAAGAGTGGGAGCCCTGTCATCTTCCAGGAACTTATCTGAAACAAACACTGTTTGCTCATCTGGACATGTTCTTGTGCTTTCACCTACTGCTCATACGAACATTTCTGAAGAATTTATAATACCCAGAAGCAGCATATACAATTTTCCAAGAAATCAGAGGATGCTACACCATTGCAATCTGTCATGTCTATGATCAGCAGCCTTAGGTATTTTTAAGGCAGCCTTGCAACATAAGGCTATACTGACTCCAAGGGAACCACTAGTCACACTCTGAATTCACTTATTTTTTTAAGGTTTCTGAATATACTGTAACATCACAGGTCATGAACAGCTCTAAAAGACTTTATAATACCACTAGCTCTCAGCAGGTACCTCAAATCAAGTCTCATACAGCTCCTGGATGTACTGGCACAGTGTTAAAAACAAATCCCAACACCATCATTACTTTTTATCTTTCAACAACTCAAAGCCTCTCTTCTCTCCCCCAAAATAGAAGGAAATGGAAAGCAGCATTAACCCTTCCTGTTAACCCAGGCTTTTGGCTGTGATCAAAAATCTTCCTACTTTAGGAGACTTTGCAAAAAATTCCCTGAGATATCTCTTTCTTGAGTGTAATTCCCTGAGATATCTTTTTGCTTGAGTGTATGTGGGATTAGAATATTGTCCAAAGACTTGTGAAATGGGTGGGATTCCTTCTGTTTTTTCTGATAGACTTTGGATCAAGCCTCCAGAAATCTCTACTCCATTTACCTCTATGAGCCTGTTGTCATGGCCACATGCCATGTCTGCTACTTCCCTGCCTTGTCCCCTCACCAACACAAGACCTGAATTCCCTTCCTGATCCATGGGCACCATCCAATATAATAGATGCACTACCTATCATCTGTCAATCATCTTTCTATAACTGTATGGTACAGGGTTTCTGGCTAGCATCTGGTACTAATTCCTAACAGAGACACAATGTTGCCCAAAGGAATATGGCCCAAAAGGATTTGGAATTTGAATTGGTCTGGCTTTCCAGCTCCACTGTTTTGATGCATGATAGCCCTCATCCTACTGGCTTGTCTAGACCATACGGTCATCTGATGGAGAATGAGTCCCAGCAGGACCTCCAAACCTGGCTTTTGGTTCAGAATCCAACAAACATTTTAAAATGTATTTAATTGTGCAATGCTAATGCCCGAGAAGTGAGATCCAGTCAAGGCCTGGGATGCAGTAAACATCTGAAACGGAGGATGTTCAGATCCATTTTGGGTGCCTATTTATAGATCAAGCTTAAATCTAACATAAGTGTGTTGATTTGCTTTAACAAGTAATACTCTGCCCCAGGCTAGAGACATGGCCCTGTACAAGCTGTAAAGAACATATTTCAAAACAAATTCAAGCCCTCATCATCTCTTAATTTGTTCTTGTTCGAGAAATTCTACTAACTTGTTTTTAAAGGCCTTTCTTGGTTTAGTCAAGAGAGTAAAAGACTTCTGGAGGGAAAGAGATCTGTGAAATCATTCAGAGGCTTTGTTGTACATTTAAAGTCCCCTCCTTTCATCTGGAACTGTACATTAAATCAATCTGTTGACTCTTGGCAGATTCATTGTTTTCTTATACAGTAAATCAATGGTGCTACATTTCATTATGTTTTTCATGTGTTCTCAACAGCACTTTTCCCCTTCCTTTGGATGAGATTTTTATAATTTCCTTTAGCGCCAGAATTTATGTTCAATATTCACCGTCTTGCCTTTTTCTTTTTTTTTTTTTTTTTTCCTGACTTGAAGTAGAGTCCACCTTAGTTAATTGCAGCATTTATTCACTGTGTGAGTAATCTTGCATGCTTGCTTTCTAATTACTGCCTGTACAAACTGAAGGCATTGCAGGTTCAGAAATTAACTCAGTCAGGTAATGTTTCCAAACCTTTCCAATCAGAGAATTTAAAGACTAAAAACATAAACCCCAACTAAACATAGGAATTACAAAATCCTATTCTGCTCACAGGCAATCCCACAGCACAGAACCTCTGGACAGCAGGACAAGCAAGAGCAAGACCCCACTGGCTCTAGAATGCACGAGGCCATATTTGTTGTTAAACTGCTGACAGTGCTGCCACAATTATGCACAGACATCTTGTAAATATGCAAGAAAATAGCTAACTACGGTTATTTATGCATGCAATAAACAGTTATGAAAGGCAAAGGAAATGTGCAATTGCTTGTGCATGTGCTGCTTCTGAAAACTGGGTTTCAGTGCTCAGTGGAAAAACAATTCTCTCTAGGCTCCTATTTATGGCAAGAGGAAATTTTCAGTGAATTAAATCAAATTAAGAGCTATTCCTTTATGCTGAACAAAACGAATAGGAAATACATATATTGATGCAGAGCACAAAATACATCCTCAGCTTGAAAGCTCTGGGTAACCCCGTTCTTTTCAAGGCCAGCTCTAGGTGTCACTGTGGGAACTGAATGTGATGCTCCTTCCCATCCATGGATTTGTTCCATTTAAACTTTAACATCAAGAAAATGTCACCTTGGTGCTCCCTGCTCCTGGGAATTGCTTCTGTCACCGTTTTCATTTTAAAATAACACTGCACATTACAGAGTCGTGTGAGCAGTTCTGATAGATGGCAGGGGATCAATCTGGTCACCACTGTCCTCCATAAATAATGCAGGCTGAGCAGAGAAATTACGATGTGGCTAAGGAAGCTGTTTAGCTGCAGTTTGGATCTAATTACTGTAGGTATCAAGAATCCGCACAGCAAATCACCTAATTCTATTAGAGCCAAAGCAAATCAGAACACTTGGAAGAAACTGGATAAAGCAATATCCCATTTCATCTAATGCGTGTAAGCCTGCGTATTTAATTGTCCTGCTTGCAGAAAGAAGCCTGAACATTGGGCATTGTGAAGGTTTCCGTTTATTTTATATTTCTAACCTGGCATCTTTGCAGCTGCCTTAAAAAAATAAAATAAAAAGCAAAACAACAAAAATTGACCATAAGGAAAAAAACCCAGACAAATTAGAAGGTATGCAGGAATATACAAAAGAATGTAACAGCCCTATAAATGTCCTTTGGTCAAATATATTACTCTTTATTAATCAGCTTACATGCTTTTGAATTCCTGCTGCTGCTCTGCAGTAAAGCTGAAAACTGGCAAGTATTATTTTAAAACATATATTTTTAAACACTCCAATAAAATAGAGATGCTGCAGTGCGTAATAATAATTTTAAAAAGTATATTAACAATATGCTCTTTTTTGCTTTCAACCTGACAAAGCTCCTGAATCCCCACAGGGGCAGGCAGTGGATGTTACCAGCAAAATTCAGATCATGGCACCTCTACATTGGCAGAAGTCCCCTTGCATTTCCATATGCTTGATTCTAGACTGGGATTTACATATAGGAATCATTCCCTGTCAGTTCCCACAGTGACCAATGCCAATACCAAATGTACCTCATGTTTTCGTTTATGGGAATTATACAGAATCATGGATATAAACCATGGCTCTGTGTTCTTGTTAGGGGCGTAAGAAGCCCTATCATGCTCTGAAGAGCCTTGTTCAAACATAAACAGAGAGACAATCGCATAGAAAATTGCTAATAACAATCATAAATCTTCCTCTGTGGTCCTATGGGCCTTTCCTCCCGTCGATCTAAAAGCTCTATCAGAATCATAATTAATGGAAACCTCATGACACATCTATATGACATATTCGATGAAATCATGGCCCCAGGGAAGTATAAGGCCAAACTTCCACTTATGTCACCAGGGTCAGGATTTCACTCCTATTTTTTATTATAACCATTTTGGTGCTAGGGTCACTGAAGCATAGAGGTTAAGCAACATGCCCAGAAGCACAAGTGAAGATCAAGCCCAGAAGATCAAGTGAAGAGTGAGTACTAAACTACTATTTCTCATTCCTACTGCCCTTTTTCTCCCACCAGTTGCTACATCCCTACATCAACCTTAACCATCCCTTTGCTCTGCAGAAGTGACAGATTTCATGGCTCAAATGCTGCCAAGTTTGCTGCAAACACTGTTCTCTTCCTGCATAGACAATGTGGCTTGAGCTCTACAGTGTTGAAGAGGTAAACAGAGATCGATACACTTAGCAGCCATGCAGTACAAAACACCACTATGGCCAATGAGTTTTGTGTAAACCTCAGTAGATGAACCAGGGGATGGTTTGGTTAAGCATCACCTCTACAGAGCTAGGGACAGCCCGGTCACTGCCTGGGGCACTGCTGCTCTCTGTGGGGGACAGGCAAGGGCACAGACTGCATCTTTTTCTCCTTGATGGATGAGTTCAAAAAAAGCAACATAAACACGTGTTATAAAGTGCTGCCTCAATCCCCATTCGCACGTGCCACTAATATTCCAGAAATTGGTTGGTATGGAGAGGAGGGGTCAGGAAAGGTGAGGGCTGTGGCAAGGAGAAAATCACCCAGGCCATGTCTGTACAGTGCCCTTGTCACCCTCCAGCACAGGCTGGAGGAGCCCGGGCAGTGTCTGCTGTGACCTGCAGTGTCACATCTGAGCTAGAGAAGGCAAAATACATGGCTTAATTGTCAAACCTGAGCTCCTCAATGAATCACTCCGATCCAGAGTTTTGAGGACAGAAAACCCATTACAGGTTAATAAACAAGTCTGTGTTTGTCATCTTTCATGAGCTAGGTGACCACCGAACCCTTGAACCCAACAGGGATGGCACCTGGGTACCAAAAGCTGCTTTGTTCAAAACCCTGCCCCAGCAGAGCTCAGAGCAGAGCTGTGTGCTGAGTACAGCCACCGGGCAGCTCAGTTCACAGAGGTGAAGCTCTCCTGTGGCATCCTGAATTTTACACCTACGCCATTCGGGTCAGCTAAATCAGCCCATGTTGATGACCGAGGACCTCCCTTACTCCTGGCTGAGCAGCCACTGTGATTCACACGATGGAAAATGTAAAGCTTAGGGCTGCTCGTGCTATTCTCGCCCAGGCCATTTCCTGCTGAAGCCAGGGGAATTTTTGCCTTGCAGGGTTAAAGACCTGCTGACCTCATCCCATGGTGCCAACACACCATCAGCACTTTTACAGAGCTCCTGCTATTTCATCCCTCTGAAACGGACTTAACAACTTTGTGGTCAGCGCAAGTAACTTCATTTTCTGCACGGCCAACGGAAACCGCTGGCTGTGCTGCAGCTCTCTACCTCTGCAAACCACGGGGTGTGCATTTGTTTAGTATCCCAGGGCTTTCGTTTGGGGTTGTGGGTTTTTTTTCCCTGTGCAGCAACACAGCTAAATTCAAGGAGACAAACGTTGTCATTAAACAGCCCTAGAGAAAAGCCCCAAACTGCGTCACCTTGTTTAACCAGAGCCAAAGGTTGACATGGGCACATCCCCACCGTGGATTTACAAGCAGAATAAACAGAGCTGAACTCTGCTCAGCGGGAGGCTGGCTTGCCTAGAGCTCCCTGTGCAATGCCCAGGGAAGCTGCAGCTCTGCCGAGCCGCAGAGCCCCGCAGCGTCGGATGCTCCCGCAGCCATCGCTGCAGGGCTGCAGGTCAGCCGCCTTCCTCGGGAAGACAAGCGGTGCCAGGCACAGCCTTTTAAATAATAATCAGCTAATAATCCAAATCTAACTCGTGGAAGATGCTACCTGGTTTTTGCCATCCTTTTTAAAATTATCATATTTATTTAAAATAACCAAATAGGGCACTTTCCAGCCTGATAGTGACTAAAAGATCTCCAAAATGAATGGGGTTTGCCTTGCTGGCAGATTTTGCAATTATTCAGGTAATACAGAGCTGGCAGTATCTCTTTACGTTTAACAGGCAAAACAAGCGCAGAAGTCGGGAAGCAATGTTGTAGGCACACCAGAGAGAAGCCATGCAAAAGATTAATATTTAAACAGCAATGAGATCCTGAACAATGAGCAAATAAAGAAAAAATATATATATCTGAACATACCAACACTGGTTATCTTTTGGGAGACCAGGTCTTGTAGTAAAGCCTCAATTGCAGGATTATGTCTGGAATACAACTCGTACCGATTAATGCCAATGTGGAATTTTAACCAGTTTGGGTAGGAGTCTATGGAGGTTTCTCCAGTTGGCAAAAATTCTTCATTATCTTCATTTTGCCTACCACCAAAAAAAAGAACAACACAACAAAAACCCACAAATGAGGAGAAAGAAATCATGTTACAGTTTGTAACAGGCATCAAGAAACAGGGTTTCAAAACGCAACAACTTGGAAAGGCAAAGCACTTCAGAGGTGGGAGCAGTCCCAGGTTTGTCCCGGTGCCAGCTGCACACCCCCCAGGCCAAGGGGGAGATGGGTTTTCACCTCCACTTATCATGCCTGATTTAAAGTCCATGGAAGTCAGGAGCAAAACTCAGTGACATCACTGAGCACTAGCAGAGGCCCTTATATAGCAGAAACACAGAGCTGCAAGTTTTATATTGTGTTTGGGTTGTATTATGTTGCACACATCTTTTACAAGTTTGACCCAAACAACAGCATCATCCTGAACCTTTATTTAACGAGGACCTGGGTCTGGAAACTGAGAGCGCAGCAGTAACCTGACCTGTTGTACAAAATGCTCCCACTCTCTCTTCTCTCTTTTTTAAATGGAGAGAATGAGAAGAAACTGGATCACTCTGAACTGCTTGCTAAAGATTAACTCTGGATGGTTTTGCCTCTTTCCTAGCAGTAGGATACTATTACAGAAAAGAATTGTTAAAATGACTTTTAACTCCTAAATCTTATGTTAGTTCTGTGAACTTTGGCTTCAGCCACTAAAGAAAATATGTACAACAGGCAGCTGCATTGTGGACATCAATGATAATTTCACTCTTCACCTACTGAATACACTATCACGTATCTTCGATCCAGAAGTCCTCTGTGTTTTCAGTCATCTCCAGATGTTCATACATTTGTGACTCTTTTCTTTTTTTCCTTCTCAGAGAAACCAGAACTTTTTCAGGTTCTTTCACTTCACAGTCAGTTTTGATTATTAGATAGAAAGGGCCTGGACAATTCACATGCTCATGGGGCGGAAATCAGAAATATTTATCCTCTCTTTCTAAAGGTTTAGATCATGCTGGCTGCTCCGTGGCTTGACAGAGCTTTTGCACGGTACAATGCAGCTGTTTAAACATTACAATGTCAGTGTGTTTGGAAGAGGGTGCTGTTGTATTAGACAAGCCTTTTGATTTTTCAGTCATTGAAATTTCTCAGCATTTCTTACAAGCCAACAGGGCATACGATTCACAGAGGCAACTAACTGCTTTGAAGGCTGAAGAGCAGCAGAGGTGCTAGGACACTCGGAATTAATTGAGGATGAAAAACCTAGCACAGATCAGACCCCGAAGGCTGAAATAGCTGCTAGCATGAATGCCTTTGTGATACTACACCCTGCTTTTGAGAAAAGTTAATGTATTACTCACTGCCTGGTCTCACTGCTTAGCCCCTGCGCCTCTGAGTGGGAGGCCAGGAAGGTACCGGCGAGGGAGGCTCAGTGTGCGCTCCCGCTCCCTGCGCTGCTTTCCTGGTAGCATCTGCCTCTGGCTACAGCTGGAGACGGGACACCGGGGCGCCCGGCCCCCCGGCCCCAGTGCTGCAGCCATCTGCTCCTGTGTTTATTCTGTATTTCATGGCTGTTGTTGGAACACCACGGGTCAAGGCTGTGCAGGATTGCTATCTTCCCGGTGACCCGCTCCGCTTCACCCCCCGCCTCTCCAAACCGGCCGTTCCATCCGTTCTGCTGCGGGCGCGGGGGAAAGCCCCCGCCGCCGGCGGAAGGCGGCAGCCGCCCCGGGCAGCGCC